>NC_087251.1:31090000-31413333 GCF_037042905.1 Lytechinus pictus
TGCAACGATGAAAACTGTTTATGAACTTTCTTGCAACCTTTTATGAACCCTTTACGAACCCTGGCAAAATCTCAAATTTGCTAAGTTTGCAAGCATTCGC
This sequence comes from Lytechinus pictus, assembly GCF_037042905.1. NCBI lineage: Eukaryota > Metazoa > Echinodermata > Echinoidea > Temnopleuroida > Toxopneustidae > Lytechinus > Lytechinus pictus. The sequence goes on from NC_087251.1 coordinate 31,090,101, forward strand.
CGCTCAGTGAGATGCCCCCTTAGCTTTATGTTACGGTTCCCTGGCCCATATACAGGATCTCATGACTTGGAGAAAAAATTGGAACAAACTCAAGAGAATTGTTTTTACCATCCATCGATTTCTGACCCACTGATGAAAGCAGTTTGTGAAGTAGAGCTTTTGTCTCTGATATTTTGAATGAAGGGGGTTTTATCTTTCCCAATCCCTGTTTGAAACCTGAATACATTTCAATGAATATTTACCTCATATGATTACTTTTGCCGGGGTAATTGGACTACATTGTCAAATCTGTGAGCTTGGAGTGGTCATATAAAATTTCAGTCATGAAAAGCTTTTTCTCCCGTCTCACCAAGGTTTTAACGTTATTTTCTTTAACAATACTGAAACTACAAATCAATGCAAACAAATTTCTTTAGTGGATTCTGATTAGGGGAAGGCTGAATTTCTTCTCGTGTAGTTCCCTAGAGTGTCCTTCCATTTTGGATTTGAGTGCTTTCTCATGCTGTGTTTGAGGCTTATAAATGCAAAAGATGAGATAAATTCCACCAGGATTGATCTGAGGAGCATTTCATGAAACAAATTGTCAATGATTTTTCACTGACTATATGTTATAAGCTACTGAAATCCTTGCATCAAGCAAAATTTTCATTGAAAATAACTATTTGTTTCATGAAATGCTCCTATTTTTGATAATCCGGCAAGCCATTGTGCTACATATGATTTCTTTATTTTAGTTGTACATTACATTGAGCTTGGACCAGTATGTGTATATCACATTATAAAATATGTAGTTTACTGTACTGAAGTTGTCAACATTTTTTTTCATAAATTTTAATGCATTATGGGAGGATAAAAAGAAGACGTTAAATATAAAACTTCAACAAGAAAAGCACACTACAACGCTCAACTGCATATCAGAATAAAAATTGGTGTTAGTCCAAAATTCTGCATTCAATGAACAAATTTTTTAAATAATATGTAACAATATGTCACAAGGCTCACTGCTCTCATACGCTTTTTTTTCAATTCATTGTGACAAGGTTACCGTCCATCCCAGAATTCGCTACTTTCACATTATTCTATTTAGTCCGGTCTGTTAGCGTCAAAAACACCCTACTTGTGGACACAGTGGACAAAAGCATGATTTTTTCTCCAGACCTTTGTTTATGTATGAGAATTGAAAATGGGGTATGCTCCAAAAAATCTGGCTGCAGGAACAGTGAAAAAAATGGGTGAAAATGTCAGAATTTATGAGTTTAGATTGGTCTGATATATAGACTAGCGCTTGTGCAAAACTCAATAGCAGTGCATTATTTTGCATTGGTTTAGTTCTTGAATTCAGACCCTTTTTGAACAGATATTCTGTTTGTCCTCACATCTCAATGCACGAAATATCTGAATGCAGATGCTAATCAAGCCGAAGGGTGGTGGTGGAGGGGGTTGAATGTTGGTGTGTATGTACATATTTTGGTCTTGGAAAAAACAGATGTGCAAGACACATTTTTTGCATGTGTTGGAAATTGTGTTGCCATGGTAACAGTGTATTATGGCAAAAATAAGGTACAAATCTTGCAGTTAGAACTGCTTCCTCTGTTGTCATCCGATTCTCATGAAATTTGGCACACACATTGGTCTTGAGGTGAAGATGTCTAAGACACATTTTTGTGTGTCTTTCGGAAATTTTGTTGCCATGGTAACAACATAACATTTGGTGAAAATTGGGGAAAAAACCTTACAATTCAAACTGCTTCATCAGTTTTCAATCAATTAACATGAAATTTGGCACACACATTGGTATTAAAGTAAAGATGTACAATGCACTTTTTGTGTGTGTTTCAGAAATTGTGTTGCCATGGTAACAATATATTATATGGAAAAATTTAGGTAAAAACCTTGCAATTTGAACTGCTTCATCAGTTTCAAACCAATTCTCATGCATGAAATATGGCTCACACATTGGCCTTGAGATAAAGATGTGCAATAACCTTTTTTTTTGCATTTGTCAGAGAGTGCATTGCCTTGATATCCACATATAGCCAGAAATGCAGGGAAAACTCATCAATTGTAGATCAATCTACTTCTCTGTTTTCAGCCTGTGCTCAGAAAAGTTTACACAAATATTCATTTTGGGTAAAGATTCATATTCAGTGTTATAGGGGAATCCAGCCTTGGTCATAAAATGTTGTGTGGAAAAGGAGAAAAATAAGAATGGTGAAAGTTTGAAAGCAATCGGACAAGCAAAATAAAGTTATGGCTGCTTTAAAATTAAGATCCCTAAGGCTACTAGTATGTAGATTTCAAATTGACAATGGGTAAGTAAATTATGACAAGGGGCGAGGCCGCAAGGACAACTTTCCCATTGGCCTTGTACTTTGATTTTTGGTTTTCTCCTAAATTCCATTGGGGCCGTAATATAAACCTGTTAGTATAATGTTTTATGTCCTCATGAAAGAAAGATACAATTTGAAGTAAAACTTTTGAAAAAGACATTTTGGTCAATTAATTATTTCTGTACATGGAAGAGTGGTTTCCCTTCCATCATTATGACATCACATATGCAGCCAATTTGAAGTCTTCATGGGTATATAGTGATTACCAATGTTTACAACTTTTATATAATCACAACTATCTTATGGTTTGTCCGATATTGTTCAAACTTTGACCTATTGTCTGATTTTTCCTTTTCCTCTAAAAACAAGTGTTTATTTGGGTTGGATTCCCCTTTAACATCATAAAATAGCGCAGGGTATTCATGGTATTAATCACCTTCAATAATATTTATAGGTTCTTTTTTGGGGGGCGGAGGAGGTCCTTAAAAACTGACAAAAATATAGAAGGTTAAAGGCCATGGCCATTAGGAACTTAAACACTCTTAAAGAAAGCACCCCTTCCATTTTTTTTTTTTTGGGGGGGGGGCCTTTAGAAAATTGCCACATAAAGAGTAAAAGGAAATAATTACAACTATAGGAACTGAACCCCCCCCCCAAAAAAAAAAAGGGGGGGGGGAGAAAAACCCTTTACACTTCAGCGTATTTATTTAAAGCCTAAAACATTCTGGTTTGATAAAAGATCATTTCCGGTGCTCAATTAATCAACGTTTTATTTATCTCCTTCTACTCAGTCTTTGTTCATTTCAGTTCTTACTCTGACTTTCGTACATCACTTTTTGCACTTTTTGCACTTTAGAGCTTTACCATACCTTCTTGTTTTGTTTCCTCTCCCCCCCCCCCTCTTTTTCTCCCTCTCTAAGTACATTTTTCTTTGCTATTTTAATTCATTATTATCTAGCAACAATTATTCCATTTTGAATGCTTACACCTACACTGAAATATAATACCATGACATTTAATATTTTCTTAATAATCTTTTAAACTCTATTTTGGCTACACTCTGTCCTATAAATAATACTATTAGCTATATTTAATGTCTAGTTTAAAGAATTGAAGAAATGGCTGTCATGATATCATATTTTGGTAAAGGTGCATCAAATTCATAGTTGCAGCATTCAGAATGGAATAACTGTTGCTTGAAAAAAAATGGATTTAGTTGTTTTCCGAAAATCCTCTGTGAAAATTTTAGTTATATCACTGAGTTTTCCCATTCCTGCAGTTACCACCATCTGAAAGGGATATGACTAGGATATATGTAGAGAAATAAAAGTCATAATTTGCTCAATGAACAGTGAATACGTTCGTCCTTACTCCAATGGAAAATTATTTGCATTTTTTGTGACAGTCAGATCTTGCATCCAACAATTTTGCTACTGAAACATAATATTCATTTTCTGACAATTGGAGATGTAGGAAGTATAAAGCAGGGGCTGTCGCAGATATATACTGAAAAAAATTAGATAAAAGAAAATAGAAGGCAAAAATTTATTGTGCACATATGCATATTTTTGATATGGTATGTTATTGAGTCATGGATTTGCAAGTGAATTTCTGTATATAAATATATATATTTCTATAATTGGTTGCATGATTAAAGGTACACTTTATAAAATGTCAGAAAAAATATACTTGGAGAGAGAGAGGGTAAAAAAGGAGTGAAGAAACATAAGATGGTATGGTGAAGCTCAAAATCAAGAGTGATGTGATATAGTAAAAAAGAAAGAGTAGGAATGGAATATGAATAAAAGACTGAGTAGGAGAATATAAATAAACAATGATTAATTGGCTACTGTAAACAATTTTTTACCAAAGCAGAATGCATTAAACATTAAATGAATGGTCTGAACTCTGAAGTGCAAATGACTCTTCTTACCTTTTAATGGGGGGGGGGGCATTTTTCTGCTCAAAAAATATATCAGCCCCCTATTTTTTCGGGGGGGGGGGTTAAGTTCCTGGTCATAATCCTTTAACTTTTACTTTTATGAGGTCATTTTTCTAAAGACCCCCCCCCCCCCCCAAAAAAAGGGAGTAATGTCTCGCTTTAAAATACAAAGACCCCTGAGGGGCAAAGGCGTAGACTGGTTGAGCATGGGGAGATAGAAATGGTATGGGGAGGGGTGCACATCTTGGGGAGGTGGAACTAAGGTTTGGAAAATCAGCCGTTGAAAGTAGAAGGGGTACACATTTTGTTTTGCTTGCCAGTGTTGGAACTCCTTTGCCACACTGGAAGGTTTTACATTCACCCAGTGTACCCCCAGCCTATGCCCTTGAGGGGATGCTTATTTCAAGAGTGTTTATCATGTTTATGTTCCTAATGATCACCGCCTTTAACCTTTATTTTGATGTCAGATTTTAAGGACCAATCCCGCTCCTCCCCCAAAACCTAGAAATATTACCGAAGGTGATTAATACCCCCACGCTCATATATTTTAATGTAGTTTAGAATTTAATATGAATCTTTACCCAAAGATGAATATTTCTTCCAACTTTTATGAGCACTGACTAAAAAAAGGGGGAAGTTGTTTGATCCACAATGAGTTTTCCTGCATTTCTGTCTATCATATGTGGTTACCATGGCAATATATTCTCTGACAAATGCACACAAAAAATGGTTCCTGCACATCTTTACCTCAAGGCAAATGCCTGAGCCAAATTTTATGAGAAATAGTTCAAAACTGATGAAGTTGTTCAAATTTTGCCATATAATATTGTGTTACCATGGCAACACAATTTCTGAAACACATATAAAAATTGCCTTGTACATCTTTACTCTAATACCAATGTGTGTGTCAAATTTCATGAGAATTGATTTAAAACTGATGAAGCAGTTTGAATTGTAATTTTTTTCCCAATTTTCACCAAATAATATGTTGTTACCATGGCAACAAGATTTTTGAAAGACACACAAAATATGTCTTAGACATCTTCACCTCAAGACCAATGTGTGTGCCAAATTTCATGAGAATCGGATTACAACAGAGGAAGAAGTTCTAACTGCAAGATTTGTACCTTATTTTTGCGATAATAGTACACTGTTACCATGGCAACACAATTTCCAACACATGCAAAAAATGTGTCTTGCACATTTTTACCCCAATACCAAAATATGTACATACACACCAACATTCAACCCCCTCCATCACCACCCTTCGGCTTGTTTAGCATCTGCATTCAGATATTTTGTGCATTGTGATGTGAGGACAAACAGAATATCTGTTCAAAAAGGGTCTGAATTTAAGAACTAAACCAATGTAAAATAATGCACTGCTATTGAGTTTTGCACTAGCGCTAGTCTATATATCAGACCAATCTAAACTCATAAATTTTGACATTTTCACCCATTTTTTCACTGTTCCTGCAGCCAGATTTTTTGGAGCATACCCCATTTTTAATTCTCATACATAAACAAAGGTCTGGAGAAAAAATCATGCTTTTGTCCACCGTGTCCACATAATTCCGCTAACAGACCAGACTAATTTGATAGGTAGATATTGGATTATAAGCTTTGATTGTGTAAGTATGAATAGTCATGATTTGTTTCTGGCTTTCCTCCCTTCATTTTCACACAAAGCTCTACTATATCAAAACTGGAAATTCACTTGCGTATTTGTGTTTCATAAGTAAGTTCCCTCTTTATTGTTTTATAGAAATGTAAAAAGTGAAAAACAGGTGTTCTGTTACACTTGAATAGATGACATTCTAAAGCAAGGAGGCATTTCAAAAATCACAGAACAAAACAACCTGATTCCATCTGTCTAGTCTTGGCTTCAGCTTTGTGTTTATTTTATTTCTCCCTGATATCATTGCTCTTTTCACAAATGTAGGATAGTCTCAATTTACATTTATGATTATTTATCCTCTTCAGTATTCAAAACGATCAATCAAGCGAGTAATAGATACATGTTCACGTTTAAAGGAAATTTTTTCTAACAATTATAATTTAACAAAAATATCAAGGAATGTTCTTTATGTATCTGTATAGGGTATTAATAACTCTTCTGTTTAAGTCAGAATTTATTTTTGAAAGAAGGCTATCAGAGTGAAGGCAACATGGACGTATTTTTGAAAGCAGGTCATAGAGTGAATTGTCTCATCTTACTAAAGTCTTCCCTGCTGTGCCGTCATATCTTTTTCTCTTCCTTTTTTTCTAAGCCATTGGATCATGTCATTTATAATGCAGAGACCTCCATCTCAACTGCAATTACAATCAAAACCCTGAACTTGATTGTTCAATCACATCTCATTTTACATCAATATCCATTTCTCTTTATCCCCCCCCCCCCCCCCCTTCAGTCAACTCTCCCTCCACTTTAATTTCTCACTATTCACTTGGGCCTAACCCTTTCTTTGACTAGTCTGTTTGATTAGATTTTTTTTTAATTTCTAAATAAGAGCAGTGTGAGTTAATTTTATTTTCTGTTTAAATTCATTTTATGTGTGGTACTACCACTGGAATTTTCGTTTAAAATAGTTGCAAGCCTAACCTGTACCGAGATATCATTTATACATAATGGAAAATTCTCTAGTGATAGATGCATAAAAAAGCTGTCAAATGCTTGAAAATCAAACATTCATATCAAGATATAAACTTCTGCCATATTTTATGTATGTTTACATATTGTACGTTTAGGTCAATTTTGCAGGTTGGAAAAGCTTTTAAAGGTAATTTTCCCAAAGTACATTGCCCATCATGATAACACCATTTCTTGAAAATGATTCATAACTTCACCTTGCATCAGGTATATCCGCCTATCATCCCCAAAAGGAGCATTTCATGAAACATTATGTTACCGATTTTCACTGGTAAATGTTACAAGCTCCTGAAAATCCTTGCATCCTATTGGCCGAGAGCAAGTTAGTCAGTGAATATCACCAAGAAAACTCTTCATGAAACCCTCCCCAAGTTAATCACCCTCACTCAGTGCTCTTATCATACTCTGGCATCCTAGCTAGACATGATTGCCATGAACTCGGTACTTTTATTGGAACTCCTCTTAATATTATCTGGCGTCTCCATTGAATGCTGCAAAGAAAACAATTTTTCATACACATAGGGAATCATGACATCTACATGTATTTGCTGTAAAATATTGACACAAGAATTTCCGATGGCGTAATACGGTATTGGAATCATTGTCATAATAGTCATAATAAAGTCATAATAAAGAACTTGTATTTTACTCCATTGGCTGTATTTGTTGATATAGAATGTTGAAATAGTTGTGAATATTTGTTTTTGAGTAGTTTAAGCATTTGCTGGATAAGAGCCAAGGTATTTGATTTGGTACATGTACCCAGTATATGTATTCCCTATTTGAAAAAAGGTTTTTTCCTCTGCTTATTAGCAACATATTATTTTTCTCAAAATTTTCTTAAAATTCTCTCATTAAACATATCTTTACTTCTCTGTCACTGTTTCGAAATATACTCTTGGGCCCTGTTGCGTAAAAGCCATATTATCGTACTATGCTAACAATGCTCAGCAACCAATCAAAATCAAGGATTCCACGAAAGCTACCATTGGACAGCTATGGTATCACAATTTTAAATGCAATAGGGCCTAGATATATTGTTATCATTGAAGATGTAGGCTGAACTGTAACATTGAACAAATTTATGTATTCCTTTAAAAAAAATAGGAGCTTTTGCAGCCACAAAGCTCTGGAATAGCTTAGGTCAACATTCAAAGGATATCTATTCGCATGGTTAATCTTGCAGTGCAAATAAAATGTTTCATATTTTTGCATGAATCCGCACTCTATAAAGCTATTCCATGGTGAGGAGCATCAGCTTAAATATAGTATCAGTATTTCTTAAATTATAATCATGTGAGAGAGGACACAAAATCAGAAATCCTCTTTGTAGCTTGTGTCATTGCTATTATCTCAAATATCAGTTGTGGCCTTCCTTGGATATTATATTTAAAAAGAAGAATATAAAACTTGACGAAGAAACCACATTATTCATTACTAAAACATGTATGCCAATATTTGACAGCAATTTATTGTTATCATTACAAAATCTGGCAAATATGTACATCAATATATGAACTTGTTTTTTTCTTCCACCTATTTGTGACCATGCCTGCTAAATGACTGCTTGTTGGAGGGGTGTTAGGAAAAAGGGTGTACGTGTGTTAGAAGCTTGTATAAGCAACAAAGTGATCGTTCTACTCCTAGCATTTGATTTACCGGCCTGAACCCAAGACCTTGTTATCCATGCAAGTGATTCATGAGAATCCATGTTGAAAATTTATCTTCTACCTGACATCATTCTCCCGTCCATTACGTTCTCCTACTTTCTTCTTGCCCTTCATCCCATTGTCACGTCATCCTCACCTTGAGATGATAGACAATTTATTTTTTCATTAGGTGTTTTCAGACCGCCTCGATGTTTGTTGATTCCTGGTATTTTCTGATTGGGAAATTCTGGCAGGGTGAAAACAAAATATGCGTAACATTCCCGAAAGAAAACACCAGTCGAATAGTAGGTACTGGTCGAAATAACGAGAAACTTTCGCAGGGAATTTTCCAAGGTCGTACATGTAGGTATTTTGGCATTGTGAAAGCAAATTACGGGAACTTACTTAGCCCAGCATGTAATGGGGCGCAGGCGCTGCGGGTGGCTGCTGAGCTAGCGATTTTGAATCTCGCGCCTTTCCTGCCTATCAAACCATACTGCTCATTCTAGTAACGTCAAGAACTCACCCCAAAAGAGTCTTTTCGGGTCGGTCTGAATGCGTGTAATTATCGGTTATTTTAACTCCTGAACAATATCTAGTAATTTAAGTGGTACTCTGGTGATGGAGGCAGTCTTAATACACCTGTTGTATATCATTTTTCTTGTTCTTAGGAGAGGGGGTGATTGTTCGGGGGAAAATAGCAATGTCATCTATGAAAACCAGCCAATACATTGGGAGCGTTAAGTTGGATAATCATTACATCATGGATTGATTTACAATTAAAGGAAGAAAAAAAATAGTTTTGAATTGGTGTTCTTCAATGTTTGAATACTATTACTTTACAAGAAATTTAAAGTTATTAGCTTTAATGGATGAATTTAGTTCATATTAAAATTCTATCAAAACACAGGCACTGCTTCTATGATTGCAGTGGCATCAACATCAAAATATTAGCCTGAAGTTAAATTTGTGGATTATTACCATTTTGATAGTATAGGATGAAATGAAATTTTGATGTGAGGGTAATTGAGTCTCACTGAGGCCGTTCTCACTCAGTTCCTTAAACTAGTTTAGTGGAAACTAGTTTAGTGGAAACTAGTTTAACGCTAAGTGAGAACGGTCGAAGCGCTCTTGGAAGCGCTCTTCCAAACCAGTTTGGAAGACCACCTCGCGATGTAGTTTTCAAGATCGCTTCGCATCGGAAAAGTGGTTTTAGCGTAAGTGAGGACACAACCGTTCTTCGGGAAGCGATCTTCGCACATTTTGAGCGCGCTACTCCACACGACAGGTGTAGAATGCCTATGCTGCGGTTTCGAATTTCGCGCGAAACGTGTCTCCCCACTGAGAGCGTTTCCATAGCAACAAGAGCGCTATACGTGAAGTGATTTTGAAAACCACTTTCGTGTGATCAAGTGAGAACGCTAGCAAAGCGATCTTCCAAACTGGCTTTCTGAACCGGTTCCCAGTAAACTAGTTTTAGGAACGTAGTGAGAACAGCCTCACTGACCATTGAGCAGAAATGTTTGGTTGCATTTTAGAGGTCAAAGGTCATTTGAGTTCAAGGAACTACTATTTTGTGGTATTGGCCGATATGTAAGGTTAAAGTTCAGATTTTTAAGATAATTTTGAAAATTATCAGTACCTATTTTATTAAAATGTGGAAATAACTCTAATGATTTGGACTTGTAATTTAACAGAGAATGTTTCCGGTTCTACTCTTAATCTTGTCTGTATGAGTTGGTGGCTGGAAGTGGTTTTCACTGATTGGCGGAGATGCACTATCCATGTTACTCTTGTGATGTCAAGAAATTCTCAAAGGGGAGAGGGGAGAGGGGCTGTTTCTGTAGGCTCACTTTTGTTTGACTTTATGAATTTAAACTGGATCATGGTTGACTGTCTCATGCATGAAATATATTGTAGACTAAACAAACTCCACCGGTTTCTCAGAATTCTGTTCCCCTGGTAACCATAATGGCACATGTGCAGTCACACCTTAAGCTAAAAATCTTCTTCCTTCCAAGGAGGAGGATGTTATTTACACTTGTTGTTATTGCTTCCACTAATTGTCTTTTAAGGAAGTAATAAACCATGTTTGTGCATGATACATGTATGTACAAAGTATACAATTGGAATTGAGATAATGCTGATTGATTTATGGCATGCGTCATTTCATTGCTTGTAGTTTCAGAGGCAAAACGAGCTGCATCTGGAGATTAAGTGTGATATTGAATTGTGCTTGTCAACAATTCTAATTATTTTTGCAATTGATAATAATACTTCATGACTTTTTTAAGGAGTGGGGATGACAATATAATATACATGTATAGGCCTATAATAATGACATCATTCATGTCTTTTTACAAAGTATGATAAGGATTGAGCTTTTGAAAGGGGAGAATGCCAGAAGAATATGATATACATGTAGATGTTTAGACATGACCTTTGTTTGTATCTCAGGGATAAACAATGAAATGTCATTACTCATCCATAAATGATGATTGAGAGAGGGGGATAATATTTTATTGGCATAGATTAATAGTTGAGATGTGAAAGGATCCTTTCTCAGTATACAGGTAGTTGACTTTCTTGGAGTCGTGTCGTTGAACTTGCTTACCGCTACCTTGTTGTCTTCCATAGAATCCGGAGATGCATTAATCTTTATTTTCACCGACTGCTCTTAAAAGGATCCCTTGGTTTTAGCTTGGTCTACACCACAATATATCTAATCCCTTCAAGCCCCAAGGGGCGTCCATTCTTAATTGCTGAAACTCCCTTGTGACCTTTTGAAATCTATGTCGTACGCATCAATAGCTCGTGTGACTCTAGCTTGAAAAATCACAAGGAAAAATCACAAGAAAAGTTTTATGCCTATCCTTTTGAGCAAATGATCGATCTCAAAGCAATGTTGAATTGCACATTACATATCAAATCCATGGAGTATAGTACGTATCAAGGGGGGGGTAGGAGTGGGTTCCATTACAAATATATTGAAAAAAAAAATAGATCATACTTTCATACCCACCGATCATGAAAAATACCTGCTTTTTCTAATCAGGAACTCTTTCTTGAAGGGTGTTTCATAAAGTTGCTCGTCAGTTACGAGCGACTGAACAAATGACTTAATGAACAACTGGTGATCCTTTCTTAGGAGCTAGTTCGATATCAATGGAGATTTAGTGTACATAATTTCCTACATGAAAGGATCACCAGTCATTCATAAAGTCGCGCATACATGTAGCTTACGTACAGCTTTATGAAAATAAAATGAAAATACCTCCAGATCAGAGTGTGTAGCCAGTTTAAAAGGAATTTTTTTTTTTTTTTTTAATACCTTCAAGTTAAGAGGTTCATTTCAAAATTATGAGAATTGGTTTAGGGATTTCTCCAAGGTCACTTAAAATTTTGCAGTATGAAAGTGTATTTTCACTTAAGAACTTCAAATGCGAGGCAAGAAAATGTCCTAACGTGATTGCAATTCTCGTTAATTGATCTGTATCATCACAAAAATATCTGTTTTAAAAATGACCTATGAATAGGCCTGCATTAGCCATTCCGTTTTACCGCATTTTTTAATAACCTCCTTGTGAACTCTTTGACATATGTTTATTTTCTTGTGGATGTCTTCAGGGAAAACACTCTGGGTTGGGAGAGAGTGAAACTTGACCGTCTGAGCATCCTGAATATGCGAGGTGTCCAAGGGTTATACAGACAGCTCTATAAATCACAATACTGATGACAATGTATCTATATAGGCATATATATGCCATTTTCATCTTTATGGTCGTTATACTATTTGACAAGCATCTTTACAGTGTGTTGAAGTAAAAGAAGGTTGCATGGTGTTTTCAGGGTTTGAAAGCCCAAATGGACATAAATGGATGGTTGTTTAGACTCTCTTGCTATTAAATGATATTTTATTGCAGTATGGCAGTGAATAAGTTTATAAATCACAAGTAGGTAGGCCGAAACCCTGCAGTTAAAAGGATACATCAATAGGGCCGTCTGCACCATCCCGAAGTTTCAAATTAGCGCGCTATTTCTGATCCGGCAAATTATCCCGATCTGAAAAATCTCGAGATAGTTGGCGGTGCAGACGCAATTATCGCGCTAGTTCGTAGGATTAATCTCGAGATTGCAATCCCAAGTCAACTCGGGTTTATTTGCAAAATAGCGCGCTATTTTACGAATTATCCCGCTAATTCGTCGGTGCAGACGCACTCGAGATTGGACTCGGGGTAATTTATTCATGACGTCAGTCCATAATGCAATTCGCGTTCCACTTCCGCCTTGGTCAAAACATAAACACGTGCGGAAGTCAACTTTATACATGCGAATAGCGTTCATAAGCAACGATGGTGTCCCACCAGTGAATGGATTTTGGGAGAGACCAGACCGAAGGGGGAGGCGCTCATCGACGATGGTCATATTCAATAACAACACTGACAGCAGTGTTGTCTTATTCCTTCGCAAAATGTGAGCAAATAGCATTTCTTTCCTCCTTCTCTCCCTCTCTCTCTCTCTCTCTGTCGTTGCCTCCTACTCCGCCATCATATTTAACGAGTATACATCACTTCTTCACTCGCTGAGCTGAGAGGATTGTTGCATAACACCGGTTGAATTCGGCGAAAGTGCTAGTGAAAGGAGTACATTGCTTGCATATCGCGGGAAGTTATTCAAAAGCGCGGGCCGTTGAAACTCCAAGATCCGAAAGTGCGCATGCTCGTAATATCGGGCTTGTTGCCTCGCTCGAGCAGGAATCGCTGTCGTGGGATGGTGCAGACGGGGTTTCTTGAATCTCGAGATTAATCGCGAAGAGGGCTGATCGGGCTAAAATCTCGAGATTGAGCAAACTCGGGATGGTGCAGCACCGCCTATTGATATCGATTGATGAAAGTTGGCTTCTTGCTATTTTTGTGTTGCTAATGTTTGAAATGATTTTAGAGAATTTGAAGTTCTGTGTTTGAACCCAATATATTTCAGTTTTTCTTTCATGTTTAATATGCAATACCATTATGAGTGTGTGTTATGACAAACAGAAACACAATCGAGTATACATGTTGGGAATTCGCATTGTCATATGAATATTAATGACGTAAGTGTAGTACAAAACAAATCTTTATCAGAAGTAATTTCTGGTTATATTGTTTATTGCAAAATCATCATCATCATTAGCAGCATCCCCATCATCATCGTCATCATCATTATCATCATCATCATTAACATATCCACCATATGCATAGGCGTACTCATTATTATTTTATTGTATGTTATTTTTCATGAATATAATCATTACAGTACAATACATTCATTTTTCTTTTATTCTCCATTGTTTTGTGTTTCCACCATAATTAATACAAAACAGTGTTATTGAAAAAAAAAATGTATGCAACGAGCTGTAGATTAGAAAGTTGACCTAATGATATCTGAGGCATTTTAATTCTGTGTCTCCATTATCTTGTGTGTCTCTATCAGGCTACCGCTACTCCTGAGGTGATGCCCATGCTGAGTGAGATCATGCCAGACATTGCTATCCCATCAGCCCCAGACTTGACCATTGCCATGGCTCCACCGGTCAACCAGATGCTGCTCCGCGAACCACAACTCGGGGATGACCGGCGGCGGCATGGAAGGGAGAAGGGCAAGGGTGGGAAGAGCGAGAGTAGCCAAACAAAAGTTTAGTTATCTTATATTATCATGATATTGAGTTTTGTGATAGCGTTCATGTGATTTTAACTGTAGTCCCAAAGGTAGGTTATCATGTACCCTTGAAAATCCTTGTGTTACGTTAAGCAACATACATTAAGGAGAAAACAGGAGGAAGAAGTAAACGTTGAGTGGCCCAATCCTGGAATTTGTTTTACGTTGCCACATGCCCCATTAATATCCATACAAATTGATGCTTTATTTAATTGGTTATCCTTGTGAGATCTCTAACAATTAATATAGGCAACATTTTATCCTCATAATCCAATTAATTGCCCTTTCTATTCTCATATCAAAAACTCAAGATTTAATGATAATAAACAATTTTCTCAATATTACTTATAAGAAATCAGTATTGATGTTTTAAAAATTGCAATGAATATTGGGTTAAAGGGTACTCAAAATTATGCATAAGAAAGTTATGTGGATTCAAACTAAAGTGAATATGTGGTGAAAGAGTACTTAATAATCCAGCTGATATTGAACCAGTGCCAAATATGCAATACATGCATTTCATATCATACATTGTATATCACAGGTGACAGGAAATTATTAATACATCTCACTTCTTACCTCACAATATGAAGATATTCTACATCTTCTCCTTAGTATAATCCTTTATTACATTTGATTATTTGTTGTGTTGTTGTTTTTTGTTAGAGATAGGTTTAATGTTTACTGCATGGAAATAGGAAAAAAATGGTTTGTTGACAATATTTTGTAATGGGATGTTTTCTTCAATATTTTTTTTCTAGTTGTCATAACTTGTCATTCAGAATCAGATGTCAGTTGTATGATATAGCTGAATGTTTTCTGATTATTATTTTTTAATGCTGAAAATGGAATGCAAATGTCAATAATTCGATGATACACTTGTGTTCATACATTCACGAAAAGCAGCATGTTTTTAATGTGATTTGTGCAATTTTCTCTTTGCATTTTTCATTCCTATTATATGTTAATCAAGTGAAAAGAAAAAGAAAGTTGTCTTCAGTTTTTGTATAGGCCTGCATCTACACCAAGGTTCGTTTTACTTATATGATGTTCATTGTTAAAAGACATTCATTGAATTACATAGTAATATTTTAATATCATTCTTCACAAGGGCACTAGTTTCATCATTCTTAATCAGTAAGGAAAGTTTAAAAATTGCTAAACAGCAAGAACTAAGTAGCACTGGGATATACTGTTGGTGTTCTCCTGAACTGTTGTATCTCAGTCTGACAGTGCAAACAATATTTCTAGAAAAGTGAGGTTAAACTGTACCTTACAATATATTGTCACTGTTTGTCTCCAGCCATCTATCAAAGATTTTCAGTTCTTGAAAAAAAAAACATGTGATAGGGATATCTGTGACCATTTATAAACTTTTGTGTCTTTATTCCCCCCTCCCCCCCCCCCAGTCCCTGCGATGAAAATCTTTCCATATCTCTTAAACTTACAAAAAAATACAATGTTGACTTCTGCTCTGATTTTCCGACATAATTTCAAAATGAATATTTGGAACCCAAATCAATCATTACAATGGTTCTGATGAATTCCAAACAATATGAGAGAAATGATGTGATAAGATGATTGAAGATAATGGGAGAATAACCAAGGTAGACGAATTGTGGATGATTCCTCCTGCAAAACAACATTAAGAGTATTGTCAATTTACTGAGCTGCGTTTTCTAATGGGCCGAGGGATTCACTCAGACAAGCTAGATTTGATAGTAATATAAATCAGCTATTTCTGTACACTGTTGCCTAGTGACGGTGATGTGCTGTGATTATGAGCATATTTCTGGTAAAAAAATCAATGAGAATTCTTTTTTTTTTAATCATACTTTGTCCTAGTACTTTTTGGTTACATCATGAAAGATGTAAGACGTTGTTATCTAGTCTTTCCTGGCTTTGTATCCTTCTCTTGGAATGAATATAATTATATGAATTTGTTACATCACCGAGAAGGCATAAAACTAAAGGGGTGTCACACACAGAACCTTTTAGCGAGCGTATGCTGACATATGTCAGGCAAGCCATTTTATCATTTGCTCTTATTTCTGGAGGATATCAAGAACCTAATATCAGTGAATTGTTTCATTTTATCAAAAAATTGTTTTTTATTTTTTTATTTTTAAGAAATAGATTTGAAATGATAAAATGGTTTGCCATTGTTATATTGGCATACACTGTATAAAACATTTTGGTGGGTGTTTCATAAAGCTGTTTGACAGTTATGAGTGACTTTATGAATGACTTGTGATCCTATCTTGTAATTTGTGTTCCGCATTTTCATTGAGTGTTGATTAAGCTCCTAAAGGCCACCCCACACCTTACAACCCGACTGGTCTGCGACTGGATGAAGGGAAATGTGACGACACAGCTCTTGTCAGCTTGAGAGTCGCAGACCGGTCAGAAACAAATCGCAAGGAAAGTTGTAAGGATTTGACATTTTGAATCCTTACAACTGAATCGCAAGCTCAATCCAACATCCAGCCAATCAGACAGCAGAGTCGCGACGCGTACATGATATGGAACGCGCATTCATGCTAGTAAGCATCATTTTCTCAGTTGCTATGGCAAGAGCACATGCGTGTGTCGTAGACAACACGGTAGTCGGATCGCAAGGTGTGCGGTGTCGAGGCTCATTGACTACTTTGCGATTCATCTCCACTCACTCAGTCGCAGACCAGTCTGGTCGTAAAGAGTGCAGTGCCCTTAAGAAAGGATCACCAGTTTGTAAAAATGTTTGTAAAGTCACTTGTAACTTCCAAACAGCTATATAAAACACCCACCAAGTGTGACAGCCCAGCCAAGTACAAAGTATGGGTGTGTCATACATTTATTATTGGGTACATGTATTTTTAATCAGAGAAAAAGTTCAAACTTATCTAGAATCGTCAAGGTTTTTTTTATTAGAAGTAGTGCAGTATGGATTATAGAGATTTGTTAGTCAACAAGGAAGGGATAAACCGAGATGGATGCGAGTGTGTGAAACTAACAAAAAAAGGCAAACAGACGATCCTTTTTTTTTCTTTCTTTTATTTGATATAGTTCAGCATTGAAGTTGAAATTTGGTTATTGATTTGATAAGCCATGCGTATAAATTCAACCAAATCTGCACTTACTTCAGCAAATAGATCAATAGTTACTACCTGGGTCTATATAGGGCCATATGATGCCTTGGTGCATGTGATTTGTTTCCTTGTGGTTGAAAGTGGTCTTTACAGGAAAGAAAACAAGATGAGTAGCAGACAAATACAGATATTTCATTTTTCCCTCAAATAGCTTTTCAAAAGAAGTTATTAACCTTTTTGGCCTCACAGTATCGGGTTGAAATTTGGTAAGCCAGGCGTGAAAAAGCTTTCAAATCTGTTCTAACATTAACAAGCAGATCAATTGGAATAAATCTACGTGGGGCCACATGATGTTGCAGTTATTATATTCTTTTTGCCAAGGGTAGGATAATGGGAGCAGAAGTAGACTATTGTACTTGTTTATTGGACTTTGATCGTGCCATCGTATTAGCTTCACATGTAAACACCGAATATTTTAATACACTCATATACATTTTTTTCTCACCCAAAATATTTCTCTTTTCATTTTCATTTTAATGTCGATCAACTGAATAATAACATGAAAAAAATGTGTTTTTCTTTTTTTTTTTTTACTTTTTATGAATTCCATGCTGTATTATCTTGTGATAGAGAAACAGGATTTTGACATCAAGAAATTTTGACTTCCACTGTAGATATAATCTTATCTTGAAAGCGCATGAAAGTGCATACAGTATGGGACATTGAATTGTAAAAAAACCTCATGCTTTCACCCCCCCCCCCCCCCGTCTCTCTCTCTTATTTTACATCAATATTTTCTAATTCATTAGAAATACACTGATTGGAGAAGAGCAACAAGTCCTTGCTCCATATGGGAAGATTTGTGACCAGTTTCGGTTTGCTTTAAAGGGTATTCTTAAAGCTTTCAAACTTTTGTTTTTGACATAAAACCCATTTGCAAACTGTTTTGAAAAGAACAACAGTATGTTCACAAATGTTTCATGCTTATTATTTCTCAGTGAGTTGATTAAATTAGGGAGTTATGTGATAATTTGGTCATTAGCTTTGGCAAATCAAAAGAAATTTACCACCACCATCTTACAAACATTTGTTGACTTCAATCCGTTTTGCGAACGCTAGTTATCGTATGCGAAAAAAAAAGATTAAAAAAAAAAAGAAAATGTTTGAAATTGCTTGTGAGAAGAAAAACTGTTTGCAACATCAAAAACTATGTATAAACTTTTTACCAAGCTTTGGATACCTTTTTAAGAACTTTATAGCAAAGTCCTATATTTGCTACGTTTCATAAGCATCCACCACTCAGTGAAATACCACTGTAAGACATCTGGACTCTTCTTGCAGATCATGACAAGGATCCCCATTGGCTTCACGGTTCTTCCTAAATTTGTCGGAACGAAAAGCAGTCTTAGAATTCTTACCTAGCATTCTTCTGATTTAATTATGATGGCCACATGGGTCAGAACAGTGTCATCAATTGTAGAGAGCATATATACAGCTTTCTATTAGATTTAGATAGTAACGCGAAGCCTCACCATCGTCTTCATTCATTAGATGCGAGGTCAGTTGAGCCTTGGGGAATGTGTCCATGCTTGTGCTTCTGTCAATCGAGAAATTGAAGCTGAATTTTCAAAAGATTGGATTATTTTTTTCTCTCCTCAGGTGTCGGTCTCTAGCATTGTCAATACCTCTGTTCTCCCAAGGATAAGACTGGTTTTTGTATATTTTTGAAAAATAAGAAAGAAACAAATAGCTTTAGCTGGAAAACAAAACAAGGAAAATAATTGTATTTTGATGATGAAATTCGAAATGGACGTTTTTCAGTATCCATTCGATCTAAAACTATTAAAATGGGTATACACCAGGAAAACAAATTTGCGCTGAATTTGGCCTCACTAACTTGATCTTTGATATATGTTCTTTCTCGAATGTTTGTTTGTTCACATGAAAATCACATTTGCTTCATAGCAGTGCCACAAGCTCAGGTAGAAAATATATTACGATTAATCAAGAAAAAAGAATACCCCCCCCCCCCCCCCGACAATAATACGAAAACTTGTAAATGAAAAACCATGTGCTTGATCACCCTCTCTTTCATTATTTTCCCTTCTAATAGCTTCCTGGATTTCAAATGAATGTTCATTTTCAAGCCGGGATGTGAAAAAAAAATGTCCTTTGAAATATCCATCCTAATTGTACCTGTGTGTAGAGATCATGCGCTGGATTGGTATAGTGGTGGTGGTGTGATCTTGATGCAGGCTCCTCGTATTACCATAATTTTTGAATTAGTGGCATTAAGTGATGATGATGGGTGAAGCGAGCGTGGAGACTGTTAGTGGCATCATCAAGGGACCTCTAGGGTTTGATCTATCTTCTACCAGAACCCCTTTCTTCATTATTCTTTGATGTGGACTGCTGGATGCAGATTATTTCTATTCCTGGACGTTCAATGGCCCGGGGCCCGTTTCATAACACATGCACAATAACAAAGTTGCGATAATACTTTTAAAACGAATCAAATCTTTAGATTTGATTGGTTGATAGTGAACATGTTATAGAAATTGTGCATTTATTATTGTAACAAGTTTTTATAAACAAGACCCTGGATAATCCAGATCATTCAAGTGATGCTATTAGGAGGACTCAATCTGAACTTGGATCTGCACTCATATTTCAATCCATGAATGATTATCAAATAATGTAGCTTCTGTGGTCGAAGGTCCCTGTTTCCCACGATTTGCGGCACTGCACATTGCGCATATGACCAAATCAAATAGCAAATTCCGTGCGCTTCATCGCTAATCATGGTACCATGACAATAATCCATGCCATTTCCTCGCTGCCCTCGTAAAAAAATAGTGTGGACTCGGTCCGCACCATTTGAGGGTAAATTCATGAAATGGGGTATAAGTTTGATCTATCTTGGCTTAATTGATCTTTCTCTCTCTGTACCGTCCATAGGGAGACACATGGTCATTAGGATGTTGGTTGATGGATGGAGGGAAAAATTATCAAAAGAGTCATCTTTTGGGGATTATGGATAGAGAAGAAAAACACTTAAGAACATGGCACCTCATGTAGACATAGAACATAAGTGAAATCTAAATTTCAAATTATTCATTCTTGAAACGCTCTGATAAATACTGTCTTTGAAGGCTATGGACATATTATTATATTGCCCATAGTCTCTTATCTTTGTTAGAATGATATACAGGTGACTCCGCTGTAGTTTAGTCTTTAGAAGTCTGTTCGACTCAGGAGAAATTTTATGTAGAAAAGTTATTAACGCATGGTTTTAATATTCTGGTTTGAAATAACGCTTGAGTTAGGCGATTATTTGACTTAATGCAGTCTAAGATTTTAGGCGGGTATATGCACACAAATACTTTGTCTCGTTTTAGAGGGCGTTTGTTTAGTTTTGTTGTCATTGTTGGGTTGATATTTGTTCAGAGTAATTATTATTCTGCTAAGCAGCTGCCAATCAGCAGACATTATACTTTGCATGATTGTTGCTTTTCTGAAATATAGTACTGTTAGAGGACAATATGGTTCATTATGTGCATCAGTGCATGGACGGTGTATATAATCTTCTTTTGTTATCGTTCAGTGCAGTGAACGTATTGGAAATAATGTTTGCCTAATAACTCATGATATGAATGTCTTGAGATACCGAAAAGAATTCTACTGATTCGGATCACTATCTGTATTCAATTTGCTGTCTATGCAGTAGTGCAACAAGAAAAAGTAAAATGTTGCAATTTTGTTTCTTTTCGTTTGTTTATCTTTGATCGCTCATTTTAGATCATTTTTTCAGAGGTGAATTGAAGTCGTCAAATTTTTAAAATTTGTTAATAGAATTGTATTATGTATTATATGGACACAATTACAACATGAATATGTCATGAAAATTTGTATAGACTTTGTATTTTAGTTTGTTTTGTTCAATGTATATGAGTATTCAACTCAAGATTGGTAACCAAGATTTTCCAGACAGAATATTATCAAAAGCATAAAAAGTACCCTACTTTTGAGGAAAAAAAACTTTGTAACACTATCAATTTGCTTGTTAGTGATATATTTTGTGTGTATATATTTATATATATTATAAAGTCTATAGAAATAATGTAATATATAAATATATAATATCTTTCAAGTGATTCAGGTATGACTAGTTTATGGACAATATGATTGTTAATCTTGTAACAATTTATATTCTAAAGTTATATTGCATAAATGTTATGTAAATATATCTTATTTCTACCGTCAGTGATTTTACGAACCAGCTCAAACAAAATTTTTGATTAAATTTTTGAAATTTATTTTTATACATATTCTGAAAGCCCAGGATTTACTCTATTGATTTGCCAAATTTCAGATCAAAATTCTTATTATTTAGAAAATAAGAGCATATTTAATATTTTTACGAACCGGCTCAACCCCCTCCTTTGATTTTACCAACTGGCTCAAACCATTCTTTATGTACTACAAAGTCTCTGGAATGGCGCGCACAGGCCAAAGACCTGACCTAGATGCGATGCATATGTGGTTTGCACAGGGTTTGTGCCTCTAAAAAAACATGCGCATAGCATGAATGATTTTATGAACTGGCTCAAACCGTGGTTTGTGCCGCTAAAAAACAGTGGGCATGGTGTGCGTGAATTTTTACAACCTGAATCAAACCCCCGGTTTTGGGTAAAAATTAGCAGCTTTTGAAATGCAGACAAGCGCTTCATTTCAAATATTGAAAGAATGAATACGAATTGCGGACAGAATTTTGTATATTACAAAAGAACAGAATTTATGCTTTAAATTGGTATAAACGTATGATCTGGCTTCTTTCAAAGCGCGAAATTATGAGCGTCTGAAAAACATCCAAACTTTGAACGTGATCATCTCGAAATCATGTTTTGGAGACCAGCCGAGGTTTGAGACAGTTCATAAAATCACTGACGTTATGCCACTCAGTTGAATGAATATTTACCTAACTTTTACTTTTTTTTGGGGGGGGGATGTTCTCTTTTAAATGTCAATCTACTCAGAAAATTTATCCCAAACAAATTACAAAGGCAAAAGCAAAATGCTTCAGACATGTTTTGTTGGGGGCAAGGACTGTTGGTTTTTTTTTTCTTATTTTATGCTTGATACCTGGCAAAAACAAAATACTAAAACTGAGAGTGGAAAACTCATGACCTTCTTTTAATTGCTGGTAGCTGCGATTCCGAGAACATGAAACATTAACATTTCAGTGTGCTTCAAAAATATTATGTTTCAGATGGTATCCTGAATCTGTAACTGTAGGGTATGGGCTTTCTAAATGGTATTTGTAAAAGAGTGCCTAGTTTTCTGGGCTATTACTCCCTTGATTCCTTATTATCTATCACTTATTAGGCTGTGCTGCACCAGCCCAAGTTTGCTCAATCTGGAGATTTTGGCCCGATCAGCTCTCTTCGCGATTAATCTTGAGATTCAAGAAACCTCGTCTCCACCATCGCAAGAAGAGCGATTCCTGCTCGAGCGAGGCATCAATGAATTATGGTCTGAAGCCTCGAATAAATAATCCCGAGTGCGTCTATACTTGCGAATTAGCGGGATAATTCGTAAAATAGCGCGCTATTTTGCTAATAACCCCAAGTTGACTTGAGATTGCAATCTCGAGATTAAACTAGTGCGATAATTGCATCTCCATTACAAATAATCTCAGATCAGGATAATTTGCCAGATCAGAAAAAATTCTTCTGATTTGAAAACTCGGGCTGGTGCAGACGGCCCTATTGTGATAAGAATAACTTGTCTACTTGCTATGACTTCGGCTCTCTAGTTTCAGCTTTCTGGCTTCTGAGATGAAGAGATATAAGGGCAGCCTCATAATCTGAAATCTTCATCATAAGCCTTATATAGATCATCAAATTATTCAGATTTTTTAAATAAAGAAATGTAAGGGGTATGTATGTGAAAGTAAATATAAGTCAACTCTAAATTGATAAATGAATAAATATATATAAGCAGTCATAGATAAGTGAACATTCAAGTGAAATGATTTCAAACATGTTAATGAAAATTAATTGTCTAAATTCACTCAAAATCATCCTTTGTTTTGCTCTGGAGGTGTGTTGATGTGAATAAGTGTAAAGTGGATTTTTCGTATGTATTGTCTTTAAACTAATATTTGTTTATTATTTTAAAAGCTCAACAGTTGCTACACACAACATAGTATTGTTTCTTGGATCCATTGATAACCATTATAATAGCCATTATCATTGATGAAAATGAGTGAGATGAGTATTCAGTCAAGCACTGCATGCTGATCTAACTATTACGTTTTCGCAATTAAACCATGCGTAGTGCTTTCAGAATAATTAATACTCGGTGCATGATAATTGGTTAAATTTGGGAGGAAGGGGTAGTTGTGTATTAAAGTATGTATGGCCTTATAGATCAGATTTATGTTATATTGCTGCTTTGCTATTCTTTTGAATTCATGAACAGTAGCAGCCTAGCAGGAATAAGTTTAACCCTAAAGTAAAAAAATCAAAATATTTATTTTCAGCACATTTATCATGCTTTTTTATGTTAAGAAGTTGATTGTCTGTGCATGAACATTTCCAAACTATCCTCACATTCACAGGTTGTACAATCAAATTATGATGTAAAGTTCGTAAAAATATGTTTGCATGATCATATCAAAATTCTCCAAAAGTTACTTAAATCTCTTTTTTTACTGCAATTTTCGTATTTCCTTTGAACTTTTATGCAGACAATCCTATCAAAAGAACATGACTGAATGCAATGAATTCATTGTGAATGTCTAGTCATGATGTTGTACTGAAAACGATTTGAGGAAATCAAACATTTTTGTGTGCTGAATAATTAATGTGTTGAGTAGAAAGTTATTGCTTATAAATAATATTTCAATCTTGTTTCATTCTGAATAAGTGCAAAATGGTAATTTTTATTTCTCTGATTCAATTTCTTTTGCGATTATTTTGCTATTTGTTTCATTCAAAATTAAATGTATTATTTACTGTTTTAGAATGTTATGTACATAATAGATTATTGTCAAATAAATGATTATGAATGAACATAATTTCTTGGAATCAAAGAATCGTTGTCAATGGCTAGTTATTTGTCTTCCACTTTGGTATCTTGTATTCCTCAGGAGTGAGAAGCATAGAAGTACATCCTTTATAAAACATTTAAGTTTTTTATACCCTTGCAAATTTGACCCTAAACACGTAGCTTTCCTAGCGAAATAGATACCCTTTCTTCATTATTTTAGTATTTTTGACACCCTAATTACGTTACGTACGTAACATGCCCTTTCTTGAAAAAGACATCCTTTTTACGTGTTTTTTTGGTCGCGCATGGTATCCACTCGTCAATGTAAGTGCCCCCCCCCCCCCCCCCGGGCGATTATGATGGGGAGAGAAGAATATAAGTGGGAGAATAGAGAGGGGGAGATATGGTAAGAGAAGGTGCAATGGGAGACAAAGCAGAGAGAGAGAGCAACTTATCCAAAATACATGATCCTTCTGGGGATTTAGAAGGGGGAGCAATATTCCCCTTTATCAGGTTTCATGTCCCCATTTTTATTTATCTAAAAAGTGTCTTTAAAAAATATTTTGACCATGCATAGTAGAAAACTGGCTATCAATTTAACCATACCCACGATGCAAACTTATTTCCTACAATTTTTTCTGTCCCTGACTGTTAATAGCTCCTATTGATCCAACTTTTAAAATGCTCTGAAAGAATATTGTACATGATATGTACACTTCCATACTCAATATCAAATTGCAAAAGAAAATTCCTTGCAGGGATTTGGAGATGAAATCAGGGACCGATCTTACAAATAGTTGAGATTGATTCAAATCAAACTCAAAATGCTGTTGATTAAAGTTTGTGTAGTTAAGTGATATAGGAACTTCAGATCAATCACAACCTCGTTTGATTTCAATCTATAACAACTCTTTATGAAACGGGGTCCAGGGGCTCATTAGAGAAAGAGTTGTGCTTGAATGCAAATCACTGACTCATAGACTCAAATCCATATGCCATTCTGATTAGTTAAAAATTGAGTTGCCTATGATTATGGAGTTGTATTTGATTGCAATTGACTCTTTCGACAAGGGTCTATCAATGGGGGCACTCGACCCCCAAAAGTGTTGAAAAGGAAAAGAAAAGGAAAAGAAAATTGATTGAATAATATATTCTGCATAATATTTCAAAATACATCACAAAATTAGATTTTTAGCTTAAAATGGTCAAAATTTGTGGTCACTCATAACTTTATAGAAATGTTGCCCAATATGCCATGTTGAGCCCCCTTTATTATTATCATACTACTTCTAATACTTATCAGTCATCACTATCGCCAGGTTTGGATTCCTGAGCACCCCCCCCCCCCTTGGTCAAAACTCTTCATTGTGTAAACTTTTCATTATCATCAGAAATAGATAGATAGATGGATGACATGGATGAATCATGGACGGATGGATGGATAGGTGGGTGGGTGGCAGGGGCAGCGGAAGCAGGGGGGCTGGGGGGAGCCCCCCCCCCCACTTTTTTCCAAAACCATGAAAAACGTGAAAATGACCATATGATTGTGAATTTTTGCATGGTCATCAGCCTCCACTTTCAAAACCGTTCCACTGCCCTTGTGTGGGTGGTGGATGGTAGTCTGCTGGGCAAACCCTTCACTCGAGTTAAGGGTCTGAAGGTGCAGCCTATACTTATGTCTTGTGTACTGAAGGCTCTCTCGCTCGAACAGTAAGTTTTGTATGTGCTAGTCTTTGCGTGGAGGCACACTTGTTGATCAAAGTTCCAATCAGGGTCTGTTCCTGCAGACTAGGTAGGTGGATGAATGGATGGATTGATGGGTCAGGGTGGGTGGATGGATAGATGGATGGATGTGTGAGTACTTAGGCAGATGGATGCTTGATGGATGAACAGTTGGACTCTAAGGTGGATGGAATGATGGATGAAATGATGGATGGGCCGATGGATGGGTGGATGGATGGGATTAATAGGCCTACCCTGGACAGGTGCATGGTCTTTTTTTTTTTACAAGTGCCCCGGACAAGTGCACACCTAGTTACCAATTATGCACATAGCATTTCCATTTATTTGAAAGCAGGATAAAAGAGCAATGGTCGATGAATCTGTGGGCGATACATGGGAAAATAAAAGAAACAATCTAGGCCTAGTCTAGGGTTGGGTGAAGTTCATGGATAGAAGCTTTACACAGCTACGGTGCCTGCTCTTTTGTTATTTTTCTGTTGTGATTTTTCGTTTATGACAGAATCTACCAGTAAATTTGTTGACGTCATAGCTCTCTGAAGCGGAGCCCTCTCGTTCGTTCGTTCGCTCTGGTTCCGATTCGGTCTGCGATCCCATTCGCCAACAACGCCACCAGCTGACTTCATTTCAGCGGAAACTTCCCAGAGAAGCGAAAAAACCCATGCTCAATGGTTGCACAATACAGATCCTCGGCAGTGTATCGAGATTGTATTGGTAACTCAATTGAAAGACGAGGTTACGCGATTAACTATTGTCCGTTTTGACTGGCATCTTTATCGTCAATACAAAACGACTATTGGATTATTACTGTGGAATTATTCACTTGGATATTTAAATTAGAATTGTTGAATACCTTCAGATGAAATAGGAATTGATTATGGCGACTGTTCACAGAGAAAAACGAAGGTAATTTTGATTTTGGCTGAGAAATGTGCGCATCAATGATAAAAAAATTATTGTGATCTGCGTGTGGGACTACATGACTAAACTTTATAAAGTTAGACTCGAGGCCTATCTGATTTATTTTACTTCGATTTTGACTGTCTTAATAAGTTAGTAGAGTCTAGACTAGATGTAGCCTATATAATGGATTATCTTAGGGCTTAAATTAACCTAACTAAGGCCACTAGTAGTAGTAGGCAATGACATGTTTGAGTTGGCCTAGTTAGACTTAGAGTTAGGCCTAGATCTATTCTAATTTTGATTGTCTTTCATAAGTTTTGATCATCATGATCATGTTAATTCAATTGGCCTCAAATTTAGAAATGACTGCAATGATCACTATCTGACCTTCAATTTTCTTTTATCCTTTCCCCCAGTATTTATGCTGTGAATTGTGTGGTATGAAAATGTGCAGGGTCATATAGAACATAGCCAGGAGGGTCCTGGACCTAGACCTATATAGTCCTAGGCTAGAGAGTAAAAAATTATTGATAATGGCAAGTTCCCCAAGATGCGCAGTCCCCCTTGTCTGCACACACGCGTAGATATCTGCGCGATTCTATTTCTAGTAAAAGAAGATACGCAACGAACACAGAATTTACACATGCAATACATAGACAGGTATTCATTTAAAAAATCTGACTCAAAATGGTGGAAAAATAATGAATTATGGGCATTTCATGTGACGGCCTCAAAATGCAGCCTTTTTCATCAAACTCCCTGAATCGTGTGCAAAGTGAATGGGTGCGCAAACATGGATGGGGGATCGGGTGTCCGGACACTTTATATTTTTGAAGCCTTCTTTTTTGTCTTTGGATTACACTAAAAATATGAATTCAATAGTTATAATCATCTTCAATTTTGTTCTCTCTAATATTTCCTAACATTTTGAACTAAAAATTGATGAAACTTCGCTTGTAAATTTTTCCAAATTACTTTCTAAAATTGATCGTCCGGACACACAACCTGTCCGGACACACAACAACTGGGTAGGCCTATTAGATACCTTTTTTTTTTCAATCTGAAATTGACTGCCTAAGGTTTTTTCCAAGAAAATCCTATATTTCTTTCAAATTTGTATGAGATATTTTGTACACTTACAATATGGAACATTGTTATCTGAAAGATTTTGTGAAATAAAAATGTATGTTAAATCTTAACTCAAAATGTTAGATGCGCAGACTTGGGGACCACCATCATATACCCAGTTGTGTGTCCGGACGATCAATTTTAGAAAGTCATTTGGAAAAATTTACAAGGGAAGTTTTATCAATTTTGAGTACAAAATATCAGGAAATATTATAGAGAACAAAATAGAAGATGATTACAACTATTGATTTCGTATTTTTAGTGTAATCCAAAGACAAAAAAGAAGGCTTCAAAAATATAAAGTGTCCGGACACCCGACCCCCCATCCTACAACATTTTACTTCCATGGATATTCTCTTTTCTGACATCACATAAACCTGAATGTAGAAAGAGTGTCAGTCAATGATCAAACTGGTGGGTGTTTCATAAAGCAGTTCGTAAGTTAAGACTCTGAGCGACTGCTGATCCTTTCTTGTGGTAAATGGTACAGTATATTCATTGGCGATGGTTATGTGCGTAAGAAAGGTTCACCAGTCGTTCTTAAAGTCACTCTTAACTTGCAAACAGCTTTATGAAACGGCCCCCTGTTATAGCCAACCTTGAAAACCTCATTCTCAGTTTAAGGACAAGTCCACTCAAACAAATAGTTGATTTGAATAAAAAGAGAAAAATCCAACAAGCATAACAATGAAAATTTCATCAAAATCGGATGTAAAATAAGAAAGTTATGACATTTTAAAGTTTCGCTTAATTTAACAAAACAGTTACATGTATATGCACATATCCTGGTCGGTATGCAAATGAGACTGATGACGTCATCCACTCACTATTTCTTTTGTATTTTGTTATATGACATGAAATATTCTGATTTTCTCCTCATTGTCAAGTGAAACAACGTTTAATTCCTCCCTGAACATGTGGAATTAGCATTCTTTAATACTAATACTATATACATGTATATGGTTGAGTCAAGTTATTCCGTATTGTCAAATCTGTAAAAAAATGAAATATTGTATAATTCAAACTTTTAATAAAAAACAAAAGAAATAGTGAGTGAGTGACATCGACTGTCTCAATTGCAGTTTCACTGTTTTGTGAAAAATAAGCAAAAATTTAAAATGTTCTAACTTTCTTATTTTAGATCCGATTTTGATGAAATTTTCAGCATTATGCTTGTCTGATTTTTCTCTATTTATTCAAATCAACACTTTGTAGGGGTGAACTTGACCTTTAAGGTTTTATAAATAACAACACAATTACATTTTAAGCAATAACACACATTTAAAATGAGATAAATATATAGAACATCTGATCTTTTGTCTCCTTTGGTTGTGGGTTGTAACTTACATGTAGTAGACGGTACATTCTTCCTTCCATTTTGTAATCGGACAAAAAAGCTCCCTTTGTATGTCAAAGAAGAGCTTTTTGCAGTGCTCCCCTGCATGTACCTCTCCTCTTTAGGTTTAGGTTTTCGGAGAGCTTTTTATTGCTCCCCTCATACATGTAATTATAAAATTGAGTCCCTGGACCAGTAAGTTCTAAACAAAATTCTGGTTTAGAATGTTGTTTACAAGGTACTTGAATAACAAGTACACACCCCCTCCACTTCTCTGACCTATTTTTTGAGGTCATCAAATACAATTCATGTGGTCATCCTTCTAGTAGGCCTACATGTAGATGGGACAAAATTGAATGGTTCCATAGCTTCTGCTTGACCAGATTACATCGTTCCAAAGGGAAAATATATCATAGCAAAGCTATACAAAACATAACTTCAAACCTGCTATAACCCTAAACATTATATTCATGTATGTTCTGAACTCAATCGTAACTACAATTTACAAATATTTTGTTTGAGAAAGTACTGTAGTCAAATAGTGGAAATATTTAATCTGAGGTTGGTTTGGCAATTACTATTTTTCCTGAGGGGCAAAGCCCCGAGGGAAAATAGTAACATTGCCAGAACAACCGAGGATGAATACTTCCACGATACTTTCGAAAGAAACGTCCGGTATATTTGTTTTATATCCCTAAACCCTATTCCCTTCCATATTAAAGTTTGAAGGAAAAAAATTGGTAATCTAGTCCTAATTGACCTACCTCAAGTGATGTTCGTGCAGGCCACTCCACTTCACTACCGCTACACTATGCTACACCTACCCGAAGATCAAGGTCCAAAACTCGCTCTGATACTCCGAGTGGCAAAGGTGGGGTAAAATGCATATTTATTGTAAAAACGGCATCAAAAAAGAATAAAAGCTTAATTTCTTACTTTACACCCTAATTTCACTCCATATCCATCTCCAGTTAGCCTAAAAATTGATGATATAGAGCCAACATCGAGCTCCTCACACGTATAAATAATTCGCTGCCGATTTAAAAACAACACATGCGCATGCGCGAGGGTCTGCTCGGACCCTTGCGCATATGCGCATGCAATGTTTTGAAATCGGTAGCAAATTATTTATCCGTGGAGTGGAGCCTGCACGAACATCACTTGAGGTATAATTGACCCATCTCCATGATCTTGAAAAAATCTAAATCGGCTTTATAGTTAGCCATGCAAAATTGGCTTATCAAGCTATCTGGTTTCTGAATCATGAGGTGGTTTCAGACCGCCTCGAAGTTCGCCAGTTCCAGGTATTCTCTGATCGGGAAATTTACTCCGATCAGAAAATACCAGGTATTTTGGCGGTCTGAAAGCAAACTACGCGTAATATCCCCGAAAGAAAATACCCGATAAATAGTAGGTACTTGGCGAAATTACGAGAACTTTCGCGGGGATTTTTCCAAGGTCGTGGGTATTTTGGCGGTCTGAAAGCAAATTACGGGAACTTTTAGCCCAGCGTGTCGTTGGGTGCGGCGCCGTGCATGGGTTGCTGCTGGGCTAGTGATTTTGAATTTCGCGCCTTGCTGCTTATCAGACCATACTGCGCATGCTCGTAACTTCAGGAACTTATCCCGAAGGGTATGTTTCAGGGCGGTGTGAATGCAGGAATAATTAATGGGTATTTTTCAGCCTAAAAAAGTTCTCGTAATTTAACGGGGATTCTTGTGATCGAGGCGGTTTGAAACCACCTATGGACTGCACATGTCTGCTGCACCAGCTCCCAAGCATCACTCGGGGTGCACGGTGGTTTGGTGTTGTGCGGCGGCTGTGAGCTCTTCTGATTCCACCTACCGGTTAAAGGTTGTGAGTTTACCCTGCTGAACTAATATCAAGCAGCCTGAATCTTTTGATGATGGTCATCATTAATTATATTTTCAGCATACAGATTCAATTATAAACAAGCAAGACGCGATATCACAATTGACATTTAGTTATCCGAAAGTTTGTGATTTAGCTAGCATTGCATTTCTACCTGTGCTGATTGCGCTGCGCTCAGCGTAACCGGATAAAGCATCTGCACCGTCACATCACTAGACTTGCTCTGTCCCCGAGTGATTGCTTGGTTTGCAGTCGGACGCAAAATAGTAAAAAAAAAGATATTCTACTATGACGCCACAAACTATTAAATATTTGATGAATTTCGTTTTTCTGGTGAAATTATGATTACCCGGTAGTCACATGAAGTGCTCTATCTCGACCAATGTAGCAACATATTTTCAGTAAGGGATAGAATACAGTAGCCTACATTATGCCTACTCACACTCCAACCTTGGACAATACAAATAAGTACCAGGCTCACTGTATGTGTGCAAAGAAAGTGTAATACCAAACCAAGAGTATTAATTGTAGGCCTACCAGTACAAAAATAAAGAGTGAAAAAATATGATGTCATTTCATGATTTTGTTTGGTGTTCTGTATTTTTAGTATACTTTCTAATTCTATTTTTTCTTTCCTTCCTTGATAATGTTAAAATGTAATATTTTCTTTTTCTTTTTAAATAGCTCTTTGAAACTTTTTTCTTTTAATATTTTTTTCTTAGTATTTTTTTAAAACTTGTACAAAAAACAAAATGTATATTATAATTAAGCTCTTTCTAAACTAACAAAGTATCAATACCCATCAAATAGTTATTGCCATTTATATGAAGTTTACTGTAAAGTGTAAACATGTCCATACATCTTTCTTTGTAATCATTTAATAGCAATGTAGTACAAATAATATTTTAGGCAGTTGGTTTACATCCAGGTATTCCAGGACATACATAAAATGCATTTCATGTTCAATTTACATGTTTTAAATGTAGTACATGGCTTAATAGTGTGCCACTTAAGCATTTTACAAATGTACTTGGCTAAGCATGATGCTTATATTCATATTACATCTATTTCACTATATCAATCCAAATTTAAGCAAAATACTTAGTAATCACCATAGTGACGTCATAAAGTTTGAGCCGAAGAATGCGCATTGTATGAATGTATGACTGTATGAATCAGTTTGTAAACTTTAAATGCAAGCCAGACTTAAGCCTGGTACGTGTAGGTGGCTGACTTTATAATAGCTTTAAGAAAAATACTTTGCCAAAAAATGCAATTGAATACCAAAGATGGTTAGGTATTTTTAAAGCAAAATACTGAATAAATACTACATTTCTGGCTGTAAGTATCGAATTGAATAACAGCCCTGTACTTTTGGCAGTTTGCAATAGTGCCTGTATAAAAATTATACAAAATAGTAACACAGATAGAGAGGCTGCCAACTCTCACGCAATGTGCGTGAGTCTCACACAATTCACCCGATTCTCACGCTCTCACGCTGATCATAGGAATTTTCACGCTGAACCCCGAAAATAGAGAGAAAAAAAGTTTATTTGCCTATATCGGATATTCAATAACATTTATATAACCCGGCCAGGCAAAATTTACAAAGTTTTTAACCACACAAGCGCAAAGCTAAACCATCAATGCAAATTGGTTTCGGTTTGCTGTGCAAAGACAAGATATTGAGTTGCCATTGGCTTTAATACTGTATCCCGCGTGTGAGAGCTAGTGACGTCGAAATTTTACTATGAAGCGGGGTTTTTGTGCGAGGCACAACGAGCGATCGAGTGTCAATGCAATGCCATGCCATGGCGATAGGAATACATGATATCCCCACATATGCATTTGTGTGTGTGTGTTGATACACTTAGTTTCTTTCGTAGCTTTATTTTAATTGAGCCAAAAAGAAACTGATAATTTATTTATGATGATAGTTTTAGCTTTCTTCCTCTGTTTTCTTTCTATCTTTCTTTCCCTCTTTCTTTTCAATCTTTCTTTGTTTCTTCCATCTCTTTCATTTTTTTGTTACTGTTTTCTTTTTTAATTTCCCTTTTTTTCTTTGTCTTTCGTTCTTTCTGTCCTTTAAAAGAATATTTTTCTCTATTTCTTTTTCTTTCTTTCTTTTTTATTTCTTTCTTTCTTTAATTCTTGAGTCCATCCATCCTACATGTATATCTCTTCTTTCTTTCTTTCATTCATTCTTTCTTTTCTTCCTTCTTTTTCCCTTTCTTTCCTTCATTCTTTGTTTCTTTCTTTGTTTATTCTTCCTTCCATCCATCCTTTCTTTAAAATACCCTTTCTTGTTTTTTTTTCTTCCTTCTTTCAGACTTTTCTTTCTTTCTTTCTTACCTTCATTAATTCCTTCCTTTCTTTGTCTTTGGGTCTTTTTTTTTTTCTTCCTTTCATCTATTCTTTTACCTTTTCATTTATTTTTATATTGCTTGCTTGCTTCCTTCCTTCTTTATTTATTTTCTTCATTCTTTTTTTCCTTAAGGGAGCAGCAGATAATCACGGGTTGAGGTTTCACTGCTAAGCTTATAAAGACAGATGATTTTTAATAATGCACTTAAAAATGTGGAATTTTTTTCAAGGTCAGTGAACTTCATTAAAAAAGTCAATTAACCTATTTGAATCCTTCCTTATGTATTTATGGAATCAGAGTTAAAAGTATGTGCCAGATTTTACCATTTAAATAGCAAAATTTTAAAAGCCCCCTTCCACACCATCCCCCCTCGGGCTTGGTTGTTTCGCTCCCTCGCAATGTCTCACTCCAAACTCTTTTCAAAAGTTGGCAGCCCTGCAGACCAATGGCCCAGTTTCAGTATGTACGCATACAAATACTGTATTTTACCCATAGTGTATTCAGTGTTTACAATTTCAGACTGGAGAAGTTGAGATACAATCATGGAGGATAATACATTTTAAACGTATACATGTACGCCTACACTATACTGTATCTGCATCTGTAAATGTGTGCACATCATCATTCCAGTTGCATCCAGAACCAGTGACCCAATTTCAACACACCCCTTGATGTATTAAAACCCAGGACAAGTGTTCACTTTGTAAATTAGATACTACAAGATGTACATGTAGGCCTACCGTGTAGAATACAACTCAGGCCTGCGGTACATGACAGTCTGGGTACATGTAAAGTCGCTCAATATCTGCTGTACAGACAATACAGATTGTGTGTACATGTAGTAGTACCTACATGTAGTGCATGTGCATGACTATTTGTTGGCATGCTGCATGATGCCACTGGACTTCTGTATTTTGGACACAAGTTAATTAGAAGAATTTAAAAAAGAAGAAAATATGAGGGGGATGTGTACAGTATTGTAATTGGGAGACTTGTCCATCTTTGAATTGCACAAGTTGCACTTTAATTTGATGAAATTAGGGAAGGGAAACTGATTTGACAGAAATGTAGGCTTACACGTGTAGTTTAAGTCTTCAATGCTCAATAGGTTCTGAAGTACATGGGAATAAAAAAATTCTTTATTTATTGTTTTAATTGAAGAGGTATAAAATCTATGTATGAAGATATCACTTTATAGGAAAGAGACAAAAGAAAAAGAAGAAATCGAAAGAATTGGAAATAGATAGATAGATAGATAGATAAATGGTTTTATTGATAAAAATCACATATAAAAATACACACAGGCATGGTAGTTCAAAAAACTCTATTGCGCCATGAATTTACAATAAAGGTATACATAGTATATTATTTGATGGAATATTAATTATCACAAAAAAATAATTTAAAAGAGAATACAAAATCATTCACAAGGACACACATTAAACATTCATACCCAAGCATGCACACACCCTCTCACTCACCCCGCATCCAGACACACACACACACACTATACAAACAAAAGTACATACTCAAATTTACATGGGGTGGATAAAACCAAATCATTAGTACGGTTATTAAACAGATGGGGAACACGGCATTGCTACATGTAGAAGATTCAAAGGAATAGGTGTCAAAATATTAAATTTAAAGCGTATTTATACATGATGAAAAACAGAAGTATATCTAACAAATTTATGAAGGAAGGGTAGGGAAACATATGAAGGTCTCCAGATTTCAAGTGTAAGTGTGTGTCTTTAAATAAAAATACAGAAAGAATAGAAATAATATAAACAGTTGAAACAAAAAGATAAATCATACATGTTATATCTAAATACATTATACTGGAATACATATCTGAAATAAACATCACATGTTAAAGACATATGTGGGCCCTATCATCCTGTACATAGGTATTTACTCCGAGTTAAACAGTTTTGTCATGAATGGCACTGGGCTATTTTTTAATCGGTCAGTGCGACACCTAGGTACTTTGAAGCGTTTCGCTTGTCGGATTGTTTCTCACAAACCAATCTTCGCAGACGTTCAACTTGATCACAGACTTGGCAAAAGAGAGACAGAGAGACTGCCTCCTTGACTGCAGACCTGAGATACCTGCCAATTAAAGGGCTGTGTTGTAGGACGATCCTGGAAATATCAGCCGAAGGGCACGCTTCTGGATCCTTTTGATTGACTCTGATTGGATCACTGTCAAACTAGAATGCCAAACTGGACACGCATATTCAAGAATGGGTCGGACAAATCCAATGTACACGTCACAAGATCGGCAGGGGGCAATCTAAACTCCTTCAGTCTCCGCAACATGTAAAGGCGAGAAGATGCTCTTGAAATCATCATACGAACATGGATTCCCCACTTTAGGTCACTCTGGATGGTAACTCCAAGTAGCTTAATTTCCATCACTTTCTTGAGGATTTCATTACACAATGTAAAATCCAATACAGGTAGAGGGGATTTGCTGAAGTTCACTCTCATGATGTTGCATTTTTGCGGATTCAGACGAACATTGTTACTCTTACACCAACCTTCAAGATTAGTTAGAACAATTTTCATTGAATCACCATGATTCAAATTACAAGTATCCACAGTCGCAATTGACATATCATCGACATATTTCCAATGCCTTGCTGAGGAATCACGCATGACATCGTTGATAAGAACAAGAAAAAGAAGGGGACCCAGTCGGGTGCCCTGAGGGACCCCCGCAGTCAATGTCCTAGAAGATGAAAGAATTCCATGATAGCGCACCTTACTCTCTCGAGCTACAAGGAAGTTACGTACATACCCATTCAACTTACCACGGTCGGACTTCCAGGGAGATCAGCTTGTTGATAAGAACAGTGTGATCTACACGGTCAAAAGCACGACTGAAGTCTGTTGACACAATTGATGTAATACTACAGGGTATTTCAGTACTTGCACAGAGACAGTTGTAGACATCAACCAGACATTGCGTAGTAGAGCGATTTGCTCTTGCGCCAAACTGCTTGGGGTCGTATTTGCTTTCAATGTCAGATAACAGTTGGCGGTATATAAATGATTCAGCAATCTTAGAGAAATAATCCATTAATGAGATCGGCCTTTGCTTATCAATTGAGGTAGCGGATCTTTCCTTTGGGATGGGGACGATGATTGCTCTTTTCCACTGAGAAGGTACAATACCGGACTGGTATGGCGAATTGATAACTTCACTCAGCGGGGTTGCTAATTCAACAGAAAACTCCTTCAAGATGCGGGTAGGAATACCATCAGAGCCACTTGACTTTCCTGGTTTGATTCGGTACAGTTCTTTGTAGACTTCATAAGGTTGTATTAAGACTAAAGTTCTTGGGCTTCTGAGCAGGAAGGAATGCGGGCAGACTTTGTGAATCTAATTCAGGAATGTCACGACTGACGTTTGCAAACTGATCATTCACTGCATCAGCAATGGCCAACTCATCTAGATCTGGTGATTCAGGAATTGAGATGGTGCTTGATGTTTTGCATGAAGTCATGATTTTCAGGTGCTTTATATACCAACAAGACGGATTTTCACGTTTAAGTTTCATAACTCGGTCCTTGTAGAAGTTTTCTTTGAGGTTAGCATTTTCACGTTGAACCTTGTTGCGCAAACGCTTCCATTCAACGATATTATGGAAGGGAGGAACCATAATAATAATAATAAAAACGGTATATTTACCCAAGGTAGCCACTTCAGTTCCAAAAACTGTTCTTCCAGCGGGCCCTGCAATTATTATTACCCGGCTAAGCTAGGCTACCTATTCAGGTGCACACAGCTTTTTGAGGAATTACTTCCTGCCGGTACCCATTTATCTCACCTGGGTCGAGTGCAGCACACCATCCCTTTGTAATACATTATACACAAAAAGAAAATAGGAGCAAATTATGATAAAAACATATGTACATGTAATGCTTCCTTGGCTGTAATATCTCTTATCAGTATCCTTGTTTATTATGAATGGCTTGTGTACATGTATACATCTGAATCAAATGTCATGTACATGTACACATTTTATTGAGCACTTTTAGAAATGTACGTCCACATAGTGGACTGGTACGAGATGACGTCATTTTTTGGCGTTCCATATGCCTCAGGTCCTCACACACGTCCACTATCAGAATCGAGAACCTCGCCACATCTATTTTGCGGTTCTCCTAAATCATAGTGTACGTGAGTGACGTCATTTTGACCGTTCAAGCCCAGCATGAAGATCACAGTTTACAGTGACTTTTCACAAAATTAATGTAAGTTGTACGATGCATTATGTTTATCATATTTGGAATTGCTTTCTGACCTCCAAAATTTATATCGATATATATCCTAACTCGAGTAAAAAGGAATCAAAGCAAGTGAAAGGGCACGTGTACACAAGTTGCACTTTCGCATCACCCGACCGGGTCGCCAGGCGATGGTACGCCAGATCTTCCGGGACGGGCAGCGTGTCATAACCCACTGGTTATCGCGCTATTTCACGTGGACGAATGTACACGTACAAGTCGAGTGAAATCTAAAGTATTCGCAATTGTAGTGAACAAGGGCAGACGACGACGTTGACTCAAACGATCAGAGGACTGCTACGTCGTTCACGTTCACTGCTCCTAAAAGTCTCTATTATCATGCACTGGAGAACATACACTGTACGGTACTTCCCATGGATGCATAGTCCTACATGTATCCTCTTGATATGTTGATGTGGAAAAACTTTACACTGGTTATTATTTTCAGATTTGTTTGTGTCAATTCTTTTTTAAAAATGTAATACTTGACTGTATACAGATTGCAGATCCTGAATGTACATGATGCATATTCATGGTTTTGGAGAATGGGGGAGTCTAAAATGTGCTATATTTCCAACATCATAATCAAATTTCCTTTATAAAACATGTACAGTACCAGTGTCCGGGTGAATATTATATCATTTCCTTATTTTGCAGAGTACACTCAACCCTGTTTTTCTATAGATTGAGAAATCAACTCTTCAAATCCTATTACTCGCATCAGAAAAGTTTTATTTATTTATTTATTCATTTATTTGTTTGTTTATTTATTCATTTATTTATTTATGTATTTATTTATGTATGAATGAATTTATTTATTTATTTTATCCATCCATCCATCCTTTCATTCATTCATTTATTCATTCATTCATTCATCTATTTATGTATAAAGTGTGCCTTCAGTGTGAAGGCACACTACTACAACACCTCATAGACCACCTACATGTACATTACATGTAAAGTGAAATAGAAATAAAGAGAGTTGTACCAGTGGATTCAAATCAATATGATAACATATTAAATTTGATGAAGTTTATATATTTTGCACTTTAAAATAATGCAATTTTGACTAGAAGCAAAGAAAAACAATTTTAAAGGAGTTTTGCGGTAGTCTTACATCATACATGTACATGTAGATCCATCAATAAGACATGAGTAACAAGTATTTCTGGTTATATCGTGGTCACTCACTGGGTCACAAGCCTACATGTACATGTGTTTTGTTACGGAAGTCATAAAAATCATCCGCTTCAGTGTGAATGGATACGTGTACATGAAATTTATTCCGGGACCGTGCCGAGGTATACATTATGCACTTTATACTGTGAACGCATTTATAGCTGATTTGCCATCCCGCAACAGACCCAAGATAAATTTGAAAGCCACCATGAATGTGGTATTTGTATGTCGAATTGTTGATGTTCTTTTAACTACCGTTTTAATGAAAATTTTTGCTGATCTTTCTTTAGAAACTCTGAGAAGAGGAAAGAGAAATCGAGAAATGCAGCTCGGTCGCGAAGAGGGAAAGAGACTGAAATATTTTACGAGTTGGCCCACACTCTACCTCTTCAACACAATGCCTGTGCTCAGCTAGATAAAGCAGGCATCATGAGGCTTATACTGAGCTATCTCAAGATTGGAAAAGTGCTTCCCAAAGGTAAGAAAGGAATAACCAGAAATTGTGTTGTAATTTTAATACTAAGCATCTCCAATTGCAAGTTTGGTTTTAGTGTTGATTCTTAGAGGGTGAACAAGCCCTGGTCACTTTAATAGCCACTGACATCAACCCATGACCACCATCCTCTTCTTAGTTTGATCATAGAGCTATTAGCTCTATGGATTGATGCTGTGGTTGGTGTAAAAATAGGCCAAACACCAATACCAGCATTTCTGATCCATGCCTACATAGACAAAATGTACATAGGCCTACAATCCGTACAGTACTTGTACCTGTAGGCGAATTTCATTGACATTGTGATTATGTTTCAGTGAACTCATGAGCAACAGGAAAGTAATTTCAGATTTGAAAAGATATCCAATAAATGTTTATTACATGTACAATCAACAGCATTAATAGTATTTTTCTTCCTGCTGAACCACATTGTTCCATCTCTATTCCAGACTGTACTGTATGTTGTACATTTATAGTTCAAGAGCGATCCCACCAACCGTGCTCATGTTATCAATAGCAATGCATGGTATGCTCTTGCGGGCTTGAGAGATGACATTAATGTATCGGTAGATCCTTTTAAAAATAACTGACATAATAGATTTTACAGGGTACATGTAGAATGGTAGACATGATTACTTGCACTGTTAACAAGAGCCAGCACTCATTCATTATCTTGTGTGGGATTGTTTACAAGGCTGCGTAAGAAGTACATGTACATGAGGGCAACGGATGACTTTGCCCCCATGACAGCCAAAATTGCCCCTAAAATTTGTAAAATGGAATGCTGTTGGGCGACCATGTTTTCTAAAGTTGCCGCAAGATCTGCCCCAAACAATATTTAAGAATATGTGGAAACTCAATATTCCTCATTTACATACTGTACAGCAGGATCAGATACATTTACATTTAGATACATTTAGTCCTTGAAATGAAATAAGAGACCCCCAAATTCAGCAAGTGCCCAAATGTGGCAAAAATAGCCTTTGAAAATAAACATTATTTCCTACCCTGTCACATGGACATTTGAATGCACAGAACTGTACGTATACATGTAGAGTGGAAAATTATTATTTCATATTAGTCCCAATATTCATTTTTAATTTAATTAATCTATTATTTGTGTTATTGCTGAATATTGTTTGTTCATTTTAACATTTGTATTTTGCTTCAGAAATCAAGGTGGAGGAGAGAGAAGAAAGTAAATCCATGGCGATAGAACAGATTGTTGATTCTCACTACCAGAAAGCTCTAGATGGATTTTTATTAGTCTTATCACAAGAAGGCGATATGATCTATATTTCAGAAAATGTCTCAAAACACATCGGCATCAATCAGGTAACATATTGTTCTTTTTTAATCATAAAATCAGATCGATATATGAAAATACAGATGTAAGAAATGGGAGAGTGATTGACAAAATTGATAAATGTTTTATTTACGAATTATATTATGGCTGATGGTTTCTTCCCTCTGTGACTGAAAGGTATGAAGGATATTCTCTGCTCTTGCCCTATCTTAATATAAAGAGTTTCGATCTAGATCCAACCAATATGGAAAACCAGCAACTCCTCTGATACACTGTTGAGGCCAAAAGTTTACATACACTCTCCACCCATGGAATTCAGTGAAATTTGTTCACCTGCCAAACATCATAAAATTTACTGTATCTGTAGAAAAATAAATACTACCACATCAAATTTGGTATTATATGAAAAAGCGTATTAAGTTCTTTCACATGATTGGGATGCCGTTGGTATAAAGGTATATTTCAGATGGAATTTTCTATGAAGAAAAATTGAATATTCGTGCCAAATGTATTCTATTGTTTATTATATTTTAAAACATTGTTTCATAAAAATATATGAATGTCAAATTTATGATTTGTATTACATTTTCTATCATGCTATGTCACCACTGAACAAAATTTTAATCTGAAATGTTTGTGTTGAGAAGTAACTGGCACAAATATGAAATGTCTTTGTCTAGTTTTTATTTTTAATTTGTCAAGAATATATGAAGATTTTGGGGAAAAAATGACACCTAAATATTTTTCATCTCCTAAAGACAAAGCAATGTGATGAAGGGGCAAGACATACATGTACATGTACTCATTTGTCATCAATTTAGTCGTGATAGCACAAATATTTTATGAGATACAGTAAATTTTATGATGTTTGGGGAGTGTCAACTTTTCTTTGAATTTCCTGGATGTATGTAAACTTCTGGCCTCAACTGTGTTCCTGCAAGCATCAGTGTCTTAAGAAATCAATGTGCTTCTTCTAAAAGTAAATTGTGTAGTGTTCTTAAAGGTCAAGTCCACCCCAGAAGAAAGTTGATTTGAAAAAAAAAGAGAAAAATCAAAGAAGCAAAACACTGAAAATTTCATCAAAATTGGATGTGAAATAAGAAAGTTATGACATGTTAAGTTTCGCTTATTTTTCACAAAACAGTTATAAGCACAACTCAGTGATATGCAATTGAGAGAGTCGCTGATGTCCCACACTCACTATTTCTTTTGTTTTTTATTGTTTTAATTATACAATATTTCAAATTTTTTTCAATCCTGGGACCCGTAACACAAAGCTTAGCAATCATAAAAACAATATACTAAAATGTACAATCAATCTAATATCTTTAATATCAAGAGTACGTTTAATCACTAATCTTTGTGTCATGGGACCCTGATGTTTTTTGTACAATATACACATGTGTTAAAGAAGAAGGCAAAATATTATTAATTTTTTTATCAGTAGGCCTACCCATCTAAAGGATATAAAGTCCACCATTTTATTTCTCTTTGTGCCACCAAATAAAGTCCAAGGTATCAAAGGTCAAATTATTTGTTGATTAATGTACTTTGTTCAGTGTGTAGTTTTACAATTGGTGCCTAGTTCAAGTACTTTAAACTGCCTATTTGTGAACGTCATGGAGAGTTTATCCATGTATGTATGTCATTCAATTTTGAATACCCGGTAATTTAAATTTATGATTGCTGAATCATCATGAATGCATACTCTTGTATTACGGTAATGTTAAGTATTGGGTTCCTTGTATTGACACAAGAGTTCAGGGGGAAATACCTTATGATAAATTTTTACCCAAATTTCCTATTATTTTCCTTATTTTTACCCAAATTTCCTATTATTTTCCCTGTACTTTGTTTGGTTCTTACACATACATAGTGCCCAAAGTTTTCTGCTTTCTAGACCTGAAATTCTGCTTTCTTCTGCTTTACAAACCTCAAATTCTGCTTTCTTCTGCTTTCTAAATTTCTTCACTTTGAAATTCTTCGAAAGCTCAGAAAAGACACTTTTAAAATTTTGAATGAGTAAAAACTGTAAAAATTCTTACCTGACTTCCCTTCCTACGTACTCCAAAGCATGGGCGAATTCGAATAACTAAAGTCAGATGCGCATGCAAGCAGAACGATCAAAACAACAACAGTGCTCGTCACAGTACATACATGTGCATATTGCATGAATGAACATGCATACCAACGAACGTAGAGGGCAGCAACACACTTCAGACTTCAGTGTTTTTGCTGCCCTCTACGTTCGTTGATGCATACATGCTACTAGTACGGTACGGGCGGGGCGACCAAGCGTTCCATCACCGTAGTAACGTGATGTGCACGTGAATATTGCTTTCGCTGTGCATGAAAATTTCCAGAACGAATCGCGCACAAAGGCTGCTGGGATAGCTGCATTGCGTAAGTAGCTACGTAGTTTTGTACTTATAAATTTATTGTGGGTCAAATCTGGTAAGGTTTGCGATCGCGATCGGTAGGCTTGTTTCACAGAGCTTAATTTGTGCAATTTCTAGACTGGATTTTATAGACTGTATTATCAATAAGGATGCTTTTCGAACCAATTTTTTTATACTTTAAGTTTAAAACTAAGATTTCTCACCGAATTCACTGTTTTTTTCAAAACTGTGTTTTCCGCTTTCTACCCCGGTTTCCGCGATTTCCGCGGAAGATCCGCAAAGCGGAAAACTTAGGGCACTACACATACACGTTTGAAGAAGTACATGTTTTTTAATTTGCATATCTCCACATTTAGATGCAATTAACATGCATGAAAGTTCAAACATAATTTCATACTGGCAATGCTAAATTCAATATGGAAAGGTCCATTGTCATGGTCATTGGTCATTATATTAGACATGACAAGACATTTTCATCTATGTCAGAAAAGATTGAATTAAATAATATAGGCAGAATAAGTAAATATTTATGTATGAAGAGTTTTTTTCTCACTTCTTGTATTCACAATCAACACTTACTAATGAAAAGGAAACATTTTTTTAAATACTAAGAACAATTATACCGTAATCAAGATCACTGACTATTCTTTCAACAAAGGTGGACCTAATGGGCCAGAGCATCTATGACTACGCTCACCCATGCGACCACGATGAGATCCGAGAACAGTTGTCTGACCGGCCAGGCCTGACGCTGACCACCCTCCCCTCAATAACGTCCAAGCGTAAACATCACAGTTTCCTTATGAGGGTCAAGTGTACACTAACACCCAAGGGAAAGATTGTCAACCTTAAAGCAGCCTCATATAAGGTAAGGCCAGGCAAGGTATTGATCATTGTTAGTGATCTGCACAGTATTGGATTTGGTTTATGAATAATTTATTGTAGCAGTGATTCACGATGCTACAATTCATTTTTTTTTCATGAATATCAGAAAAAGGCAAGTCAAGATTTATTGTTTGTGAATTAATTTCTAATTCATATTTATAGTCATAATTCAATTTCAATCATATTTTCCTATTGAAGATATGAATATTAAACTGAAACAACTAATGTCACTTGTAAGAAAGAGATAATTTCTAATCATGTTTTACATATGTTGTCAAATAAGATGAATATTACAAATAATGTTAACTCTTGTTGTTTAAAATATCTTAATACTTTTAATTCATGACTGAACAAACTTGATAGATTGTTAATTTTGAATTTGATTAAGTAGAACAATATGATCCATTTGAAAGAAAAGAAAAGAAAGTGGTTCATTTTTGGATAACCCTTCACCATATGATCTCTTTGTGTGTTTTTTTTATAGTTTTTTTTTATGGAGTTTTTACAGACATGGGTCAGTCAGACAAAGGCCTAATTATTTACATCTGGAACTGACCTTTAACACCACCATCCGAAAGACTTGACCCAGGTCTCGAACCTGACACCTCTGCACCATTCCTTACTTTCCTTATGTTCATGT
Organism: Lytechinus pictus; assembly: GCF_037042905.1. Classification (NCBI taxonomy): domain Eukaryota; kingdom Metazoa; phylum Echinodermata; class Echinoidea; order Temnopleuroida; family Toxopneustidae; genus Lytechinus; species Lytechinus pictus. The sequence goes on from NC_087251.1 coordinate 31,135,032, forward strand.
AGCGTGGATTATGGACACACACCACGACTCCCAATTTCATCTCGTCCATAACAGTCGTTCTTTAATGATACAGATCCTGCTGTAATGTTCCCTTCTCGGTTTTGCTCCTGCAGGCGGTACATTGTCAAGGTCACATGAAACTGGCCCTATCTGATACATCGGTACTGGGGTACAGGATGCCCCCTTCCCCCTGCCTTGTACTCATCGCTAGCCCCATACCACACCCCTCCAACATTGAGGTACCCCTGGACTGCAGTGCATTTCTTACAAGGCACAGCATGGACATGAAGTTTACATACTGTGATGAAAGGTTAGTAATCCAGGGCTGGATAGGAACAGGTGCCCTTGATACCTGGCTCTGAAATATCAAGAAAAGAATCACGATTGTAGGGCCTTTAGTGTGATTGGAAGTGTTTGGCTAGTATAGGAATTCTGAATAAAATCAAATACATTTCACTGTTAAATTTCTATTAAAAAAAAAATCAATGTTCATCCTAAACGGCTGGTTTTATATATTTTTAATCCACCAATGGTATTTTCTTGTGACCTTTGTGTGCACTGAACAAACGACTCATGATATACTATATCATTTAGTTTTTGGACTGGGATCAAAATATCTTATGAGAAATAAACATTTCCCAAAGAAGATTTTTGTGGGCAACCTAAATGTCTACTCTTCATAAGTCAAGAATTCCTGAATTGGTCCTTATACAAACAGTAATTTTGATACCGAACAAAGAGTCTTGATTTCCTTTTATGAAGGAGGGGGGTCAGTTTTCAGCGTATTGGTTAACTCAAATGAGAAAACAATGTTACAGATGTATAACTTTTACAAGGATGTTAACCAGCATGTTACATCAAACATGTTAATTCATAAGGGCAGTTCAAGAAATAAATCAAACTAAGTCAAATCCTAAAATTTATTCTTAAAATTTATAGAAATTAAAGCAGAACAATGGCAAATCAATCTTTTGCGTATTCATACTTGGAAAATAGGCATTGAGATGATTGAAATAGAGTACAAATTAATTAACTTTTATTTGATCAAGTACTTGATGGAAGTATCTTAAAGGACAAGTCCACCCTAACATAAAGTTAGGGTTAGTTAAGTTAAGTTTTTAAAAGTTGGTTAAGTTTTTTCACAAACTGTTTTGTGAAAATTAAGCAAAGCTTTAAAATATAACTTTCTTATTTTACATCAGATTTTGATGAAATTTTCAGCATTATGCTAGTTTGATTTTTCTCTATTTATTCAAATCAACATTTTTCTGGGGTGGATTTGACCTTTTATAATGTTGAACTTGTTTATGGTTTGATTTATTGACCAGGATTGAGCAACTGATGGGCTACATACCCACTGAACTGGTTGGCAAATCATTCTATATCTACTACCATGCTCTGGATGGTCAACTCATTGATAAGAGCTATAAAGACCGTAAGTAACTCTCTTCATAATCATTTTGGTTACTTTGTATGTAGGGCATGACATCAAAGTTTGGGAACGTTATTAGCTCACTATTTCATTGATAAGGAAATATTTTCAGATTTCATTTTGCTGGCTTCAGATTTTATAATTAATTAAAAAATTAATAGAAAAATCATAATCTTTATTTAGATTTTTTTTCTTTCAATGATTTCTGTTTTCTTTGTTTCATTCAAAATAGTGGAGTATAATTTAAGATACTTCCCTTCAGATTTATTATTACTTCACATGAGGTTAAGGTCCAGAATTGGGCTGTGCTGGAGCCAATAAAAATAAAAACCTAGTGCTAACTATGATCATACAAATCAAGTTAGCAGTAGCACTACTTTACTTTCATTTTTGTCAAAATAAAATTTCAGTATAAAAAAAACCCACAAATAAATCAGTGCTTGTGAACTGAGCTATGTGTAGGGATCGAGACATGGGAATGTTGTACACTGTTTTGCATGAATATTCTAAGTATTCAAACTCTGACCTCCTAGTTGACCATCAGATGACTTAGATGACATTTCCAGAGCATTAAAGAGTAATTGGTCCAATACTGACGTAGTTGTGTACTGTTGGCATCCAAAATATTTTTTTAAAGACAAGTTGGTGAATGATCAGTGTACTTGATAGAATTTGATTTATGGGTTGATATATATTACCGGGAGTTTTCTGTGGTACGTACCAGGAAGTCTAAAGCATACAGTAGGTCCCATAAAAAAAGGGATTTCCAGTCTTGTTTTCCAATTTGTGGTATTTTATAAATACACATCATCATAAAAATTGGTCAACATTTGTTGAAGGTACAATTACCTTGCATAAGAATTAGCGATGGCTCATCAGCATTTCTTTTGTATTCTTTGAAAAGCTTGTTCAATTAATTTCCAAATGAGAGTGGATTCAGATTTCTGTCAAATGGTAATGCAGGTGTCCCAAGGCAATCTCAGCGAGGACGGTAACCTTGCATAGAGCAAAAGGGCAAAAGCTTGCTTGATCTTGGTCTCATTCTGATGACCTGCCTCAATATTTATCATTTGTTATCTTTACTTTGTCAAAGATTCCCTACATCTCAACTCTCTAATCATTCTGTTAAGATTTCTTTCCTTTTTTGCGAGATGTCTTGTATTACTAGTGAAAAATAATTTATTCACTGATATTATCTGTCATTTTTCCCCAGTGTATGCTAAGGGTCAGACATCAACCGGCAGATACAGATTCTTGGCAAAGAACGGGGGTTACATGTGGCTCGAAACACAAGCTACTATCATCTATAATAACAAGACCAACAAACCACAGTGCATTGTGTGTGTCAACTATGCCATCAGGTAAGTCTGTATGAACTGTGTTTACTTTGGACCCAGTTACACTATTAAAATCCATTGATTGTAACTTTTCTATCAATGATACCTTCCAAGAAGTCTTTGATATTTTGTAGACTGTCTTGTGTGGCCTTCATGGTAGTTCCAAAGCAACTTTCATGGTAATTTTTGGTATCTCCCCTGAAATCCTTGATTCTGATTGGCTGTTGAGTATTGTTACCATCATGGTAGTTACAACTGGATGGCAAAGTTACCGTAATAGTAACTTTTATGCAGTGGGGCCCAGCAGAAGAAGGGCAATTCCATAAAATATGTTCGTCCGACCCCCTTTATGTGGGACCTTCATGAAATTTTTGTCACCGATGTCTGGTTCTTTTGACAGTCTGTAATGCCCTCAATGACCATGACTTGGTCAGTTTAAGAAGTGAAGCAAGACTTGAGAAAAATGAAGGTCGTGTGATTGGAAGTGTTTGGCTAGTATAGGAATTCTGAATAAAATCAAATACATTTCACTGTTAAATTTCTATTAAAAAAAAAATCAATGTTCATCCTAAACGGCTGGTTTTATATATTTTTAATCCACCAATGGTATTTTCTTGTGACCTTTGTGTGCACTGAACAAACGACTCATGATATACTATATCATTTAGTTTTTGGACTGGGATCAAAATATCTTATGAGAAATAAACATTTCCCAAAGAAGATTTTTGTGGGCAACCTAAATGTCTACTCTTCATAAGTCAAGAATTCCTGAATTGGTCCTTATACAAACAGTAATTTTGATACCGAACAAAGAGTCTTGATTTCCTTTTATGAAGGAGGGGGGTCAGTTTTCAGCGTATTGGTTAACTCAAATGAGAAAACAATGTTACAGATGTATAACTTTTACAAGGATGTTAACCAGCATGTTACATCAAACATGTTAATTCATAAGGGCAGTTCAAGAAATAAATCAAACTAAGTCAAATCCTAAAATTTATTCTTAAAATTTATAGAAATTAAAGCAGAACAATGGCAAATCAATCTTTTGCGTATTCATACTTGGAAAATAGGCATTGAGATGATTGAAATAGAGTACAAATTAATTAACTTTTATTTGATCAAGTACTTGATGGAAGTATCTTAAAGGACAAGTCCACCCTAACATAAAGTTAGGGTTAGTTAAGTTAAGTTTTTAAAAGTTGGTTAAGTTTTTTCACAAACATGTGGCTCGAAACACAAGCTACTATCATCTATAATAACAAGACCAACAAACCACAGTGCATTGTGTGTGTCAACTATGCCATCAGGTAAGTCTGTATGAACTGTGTTTACTTTGGACCCAGTTACACTATTAAAATCCATTGATTGTAACTTTTCTATCAATGATACCTTCCAAGAAGTCTTTGATATTTTGTAGACTGTCTTGTGTGGCCTTCATGGTAGTTCCAAAGCAACTTTCATGGTAATTTTTGGTATCTCCCCTGAAATCCTTGATTCTGATTGGCTGTTGAGTATTGTTACCATCATGGTAGTTACAACTGGATGGCAAAGTTACCGTAATAGTAACTTTTATGCAGTGGGGCCCAGCAGAAGAAGGGCAATTCCATAAAATATGTTCGTCCGACCCCCTTTATGTGGGACCTTCATGAAATTTTTGTCACCGATGTCTGGTTCTTTTGACAGTCTGTAATGCCCTCAATGACCATGACTTGGTCAGTTTAAGAAGTGAAGCAAGACTTGAGAAAAATGAAGGTCGGACCTACAAAAAGGATGATGATTTTATGGAATTGCAGAGAAGTTCTAGAGGAAGAGCCTATGGAACTTGAGCATTCTGATGAAAATTTCCCCAAGCTCCCTTTAGACCAATTAGGTTGTGAATTATCCCTCGGAACACTATAATTTTACCTACTTCTCAGATGTCATATGAATATTTCTTATCTTAAATGATACATAAATCAAATGCAGATGAGCATTGCTTTCATGACTCCATTTTATAACCATATGTGCTAGAATGAACTAGTTGATAATAAGTGTTCAGACTTTTTGCTGAGAATGGAAAGAAAATAAATAAAGTCCACTTGATAAAGTGTTTACTTGAAACAAAATTTGGATGCATTTTATTATTAATGTCAACACATCAATATACTGTACTTAGCACTTGACTGTAAAGTCTGCTTTCATACAGTATTACTTGCTGTTGGGGCAGATGGCAGTATCAAAATAAACCTTAAATGAAGACCAACTTGACATCTATGAAAAAAAAAACTTGTTGGTTTTAATTTATAATCTCGTCTTCTCATGTAAAGACAAATGGAAAGTTTAAATAACAAACATCAAACTACATATGTTGACCTACTTCGATAATATTATTAGATTTGGACGCATATTTCATCTGACCTTATGTTGACATGAATTAGTTTGGAGACTATGAAATAAGTATACTACATTCTCAGGCACAGGTGTCTTCAGAATATTGTCATATATACCTTGGTTTATTATTGATGTTGATTGCAAATTAATAAGACAAGTTGGTGCTTTGTGATAAAAAATGTTGTATGGTGATCTGCAATTGAAATGATGCTGGACGTTTTTCATCGTCAGTCAGGAATGCATATGTAGGTCAATTTGAAAGGTTTCCTGATACAATACTCTCTTCAAAATAAGGTTTTCATGATACATTATGTTAGTTTTAGTCTCTCTTTTGGCTTGTTGAAAAGCTAAACATATTTGAACATCTATTTATTTTCTGTTTTATTATTTGTTTATGGGTGGTTATGATGACACATAATTTTTATTGATGTTGAACATCTTAAAAAATCTACATGAATGCTATGACATGCACATGAACTTAGTCCCACAATGAACGTTTGGTTGCAACAAGTGGTCAACATATCAAAAGCAAATTGAGTACATAACACAAAAATTTGGCAAAACTTTTTTTTAAGACTCGTGTCTCAACATGGTTCACTCTTTTTCTATTGAAGATACTCTTAGCTTTTATTTTGATCCCAGATGTGCTTTAACCTCGCAACTTTGAAGTAGATTTGTAGTCCTGATTTAAATCACATTTATGTTCTAGAGGTATGTTCTGTCCGCTGCATGTATGTAAGTGATAACTTATCTCAAATATTTTACATTCGTGGTACTGTGGAGCAGATGGCAGTACACTATACTGTACTGATAGGTTGTCATCTTCTCCCAAGGGATTTGCTTCCAATTTCACGCTGTGAAATTTGCCCTGGTTGCCTAGAAATGACATTGTAGCTTTAAGGTATTGTATATCAAAATTGATAAAATTTGGGCACTTTTATTAATTTTAAGAATAAATGTGGTATTATTTGTTTGTGAAGCTCAATCATAGTTTCTTTCTCTCTCTCTCTCTTTGTATCATGTGAAATGATAGTCTAGACCCCTCCCCCGAACATTCTGACAAGAAAAAAGCTGAGAAGGGCCAAGTATTTTGTGTTAATTGGTTCGAAATAAGGGGGAAAATTCAAATTTTCTCTTGCCCTGGATACTGAGTTGGCAGTATTATTTCGTAAATTGCTAAATAATCAACATTGTGTTGATAGACAATGTTGGTTTGCATTTTTTTTTTAATTCTTATCTTTGTTTGATTAAAATTACTCTTTAAGTGGTTGAAAGAGCAATTTTAGATCACAATACCAGACAAACCTTGTACCCACTTTCCTGATGTACTTGGCATTCATAATACCAAACCCAAGGAAACAAATAGAAACACACATGTTGCCAGACATTAAAGTTACCCACACTGCAATCTATGAGCGTGAATGATACGAGAAAGACAATCTTCTTTTAGGTTTGGTTAGTCTGTTGTAGAAGACACTAGAAATGTGTTTACCTGGCTGTATGCATACATGTACCTGCTGTTTGGAAACTCAGGATTGATAATGTGAAAAATACTGTAAAGCAATCTGATTTCAAGAATTCCTCTAATGGCAGATGATTGTGACACAATTCTTTGCTGTTTACCTGCAAAGATTTGTAGATTCATTAGATAGTGTGGTTTTTTTTTTTGGGGGGGGGGTTACAGGTACATTTCTATGAATATATTTTCATGATTAGAAAAAATTATGTTGGAGAAGTTATGGTCTCAGGCTCAACATTGTTTCAAGAAAGTTGTCATCCAATAATTTGTTTATTAATATACATACTTGTATAATATAAACTGAACATGGCTGTACAGGTAGCAACAGAAGATGCATATTTGTACTTCGTACAGTACATTACATGTGTTTGCACTGGAAGTATCATGATATTGTATCATGATATTGACCAAGATGCTTGGTATCGTAGACTAGAGCCCCGAGAAATGGCTTGATGCAAACAATCTTCACGTTGGTGGAGATCTGTTTTGCCTTGCCACCTGAGATCTTGACCTTGGGCATTGGGGTCAAGGTGGAGCGGTAGAGCAGGGGATTCTTGCATGTTGTGTGTCATGAAGGTCGTGGTGCTGAGTGATTGAAGGTGAGTAAAGAGAACACATTCATGTACTGGTACCTGGATAGAGAGAGGAAGATAGAGAGGGAGAGAGAGAACGGAGACAGAGTTCGGGTTCAAAAGGACAGGTGAGGGGATGGAAAGAGCAGGTAGATTTGAAGAAAAGCGGAGAGGGGACAAGCTGTGGGGGAGGGGGTTTGTGGACATGAATCTGCATCAGAGTTATAAAAAATTCTTGAAAAATAAATATATTTGTCCAATTACCTTTTTCTTGTTTATTTGATTTATTCAGTTTAAAAACACACATGATTCCAAGGTTAAAGGACTGAAACTGAACATGTTTACGATAATCACATCATAACATAGATAAATTATAATTCATAATATTTTACCTTTCAAGACATTTATCTTATGATATACCTAAAACTGATTCACAATGGGAATCTGTTCTTTGAAGAAAGATATTGTTAAATGGATAATGCAATTAATTCTACCTCAATAAAAAATCCCATTATTGTTCTTTCTCAGAAACAATCCCAAGGTCTCAAAAGCATACTTTCATGTTGTTAATGTATTGAGTTTCATACGACAGGTGAATGCCATAGCAACCTATGACATGGACTCTAGAGTATAGGGATTAGCCAAAAGCTGCATGGGGTATGTACTGTTTTCCGAGGGTCTTTAGGGAGATGGATTACTGCTACGTGGATACAGGTGTAGTTTAAAGGTGAAACTTGTCATTAGATGAAGGATTCCAACATCTATTTAGGGACGTAATCCTAGTATTTATATTTCAGTGTATTTGACAAGTAATGATGTGAATGTTTAAAGGATACTAATTTAGATCGTGCTAGACAAAATCGTCTGGTATGGGTTAGGATTTGGAAATGGGATTTCTGTCATCCTTCAAGTTCAAGTGCTTTGTAGCATACCAAGAACGGTTTCTGGCATGTTATGAGCGAGAGGCTTGTTTTCTCTGAATTTGAAACGAGGGGATGATCTACTTTCATGGACACTCCAAGCGTGCTCTTTCCTTCAACTCAAAGACTGTGAGATCCTAGATGAATACTCCGGCAGGCAAACTTTGTTCATAATTAGCCAATTATCTAAGCCCTCTTCTTGGCAAACATACATGTACTGTACATGATTGTTTTATTCCCCAAAATGTCAGAAAATCAATTGTTCATCTGAAGTCAATGAAATTGATGATAGAGATTTTATTCAGTAAGTTAAATTCAGTTGTATTTCAAAGTCAGTGCTCCCTGTCATGATCTACATGCATATTTTCATGAACTTCAATACCAACCTGTTGTTTCATGTTTTTATTCTTTAAAAATATGAATTGACATACCTAAATGTATTTTTACGGTCCCTGGTGCCTTTTATAGTAAAGGTTTTAAATCTCATCCCTCATCCTCATAATCCCCCCTCCCTTCATTAACAAATCCCTACCAATCCTCCCCAGGGGTGTGTTGTATTCATGTTCCCCCAGAAGGTTTCTTTTCTTGGCTTAGAGATCAACAGGTAATCCATAATCTGTTGTCAAATAATTTGATCCAGAAATAAAAATAGATGAAACATATTATGGTTGAATTAATCTTCAAACAATGCTATTCACACTTCTTCTTCATACTCTACTGTTATTTCAGACAATGTGAGAACAGCTCCTTTCCAATTTCCTAAATAACATTATGACATGATGTGTTATCGTATTAACTAATCCCCTGTGATTAGTGGGAAACCAGCTATGACCTCAAATGATATTGTGACAAATCTGAACAAATTGCTACTGAGGGAAATATCAGGGTTACAGACACATATTTTGTTGGAGATTACATTTTATATCTCCCATTGTCTCTTCAACTTCAAGGACATTCAATTTATCCTCTTTTTCATTTTTTTTTCAATTATGTTTAATGGAAGCATGCATGTAGTGTTAGAACAGCTAATATATAGCTAATGTGCATGCATCATACAGAGCTTCCAAGTCTCCCGGATCCTGCGGGAGAATACTGGATTGCGATCCAATCTCCCGTTCTCCCGACCCCATGCCAAAATCTCCCAGATAATCAGGATTTTTAGCTGTTAAATTGTAAAATTCATACAAACGACTGTTTTACGAGTCTAGCATGTTCAACTCCCTAACACCCACGTGGAACCTCCTTATCACATTTTCATTTTACCCAGTAACTTTTACCAGTTTTTGTATAATCGTACATTGATTTCCAATGTAAATGAAGATAATTTTACTGAACGACTGGTGAATAGTCTAACAAGCCATTTTATTTCCGGGTTCTGCATTGTGTGTGATGAAAACACTTCAGCGGTACTCCATGCACATGGCCCCCGATGCGCCCCGGCGCGGCTCCAGCCTATTAAATTAAAGGTATTTTCATGTTTTATGAATTTAAAAAATCTACTGTATTGCCTGAAGTGTATATTTAGTCAATGACAATTCATGAATTCTCTCTTATGTGATTTAATCTATCGAAATTTTTTTTGATGGTTTAGACAGCTGTCAGTTACTATCAAATGTTGTTTCTTAATGTGTTTTGCTACCCAAAACTCCCATCCGTGGGACAACGTTCCGCCGCTCCCTCACAAAATCATAACTCCACAAAATCTACTGGATTCTATCTTTCCAATGTTGGCAGCTCTGCATCATATTTTAGGTGAAAGACTGCAATTCCCCCCCCCCCCCCCATTTCTGTCTGAATAAATTTATTGATTTATTTATTTGCAGTCACTGAGTTAGATGCAATATGCATGTGTTTCTCACTCTGCACGATACATTTATTGATTGTGGAGATTACAAAAGTATAGAGTTGCGATTGATCTGATAAATTTCAACTCTGGAAATCCATCTGTATCTTAATTCTTCATATAAAATGTAGAAAATGTACAAGGAGGAACTTTGTCCAGGGAATGATGCCTATGGGTGTAGGCTAGTCTGCAGGCACAGACCCTGATTGGAACTTTGATCAACAAGTGTGCCTCCATGCAAAGACTAGCACATACAAAACTTGCTGTTCCAATACCTGAGCGAGCGAGCCTTCAGTACACAAGGCATGGGTAGGCTGCACATTCAGACCCTTAACTCAAGTGAAGGGTTTGCCCAGCAGACTAGATGTAGGCCTAGATCATATTCAGAAAGCACTTTGAAGAGGCATATGTATTCTAAATGTTTGGGTTGCCAGCTTTTCATAAGTGGGATCAATCAAGGCCCTGTTGCATAAAAGTTACCATTAAGGTAACTTTGCCATGCGATGGTATTACTTCCATGGAATCCTTGACTGTGATTGGCTGTTGATCAGTGTTACCATGGTAGTTGCCATTGGATGGCAAAGTTACCATTAATAGTAACTTTTATGCAGCAGGGCCCAGGTCAATCTCAAGTCTTTGAAAGACGAGAACTAGGGGCCCGTTTTACAAAGAGTTGCAATTGATCAGATCAATCGCAACTATGGAAAGCCAGCAATGTTTCTCGACAATTCAGTATGCTTCTCTTTGTATAAAAAAATATGACAATGATGGATTTCCATATACTGTTTAGATTGATCAGATCAATCATAACTCTTTGTAAGACAGAGCCCAGGTATTGCCCTCCATGCTCTGTATATCATTAGAATTCCCTGCAGTTCTCCGTTATGGCTAAAATTCTTGATGTCTACCCGGTGGTCCGCAGCACCTGTCAACATGTTTGAATCAGTTTGCTTTTTGGAGAAATGTACATGGAATATGGATGATACTTTGATGTATGTAAGTTGTAAAGGATGGCTTATTTGTCCAAAGTATACAAATTCCCTTCTATCGCCAAATAGGCTTCCAAGTTGGCATGTTTTCATCACCAAGGTGTCTATTAGTCTTCAGGCACAGACTCTGATTGAAACTTTGATTAACAAGTAGATCTTCATAGACGACTAGCTCAGATACAACTCAAAGTTTGCTTTTTCAGGCCTTCAGTACACAAGTCATTGTACATGTACACTGTAGGCTGGGTATTCAAACCACTTTCCTCGAGTGAAGGGTTTGCACAGCAGACTAGGTATTTACCTGTACATGTACATTGACCCATCACTTTCACTTAAGTGTCAACACCAAACATGAAATCACCCAATTTTCTTTCAGTTTGTTTGTACAAACTCAATGTGTTATAATGTAAAATTGAGATGATATGTTATGTATGAAAAATTTAATAGATTTTTTAAAGCTGGCAGGGATATATGGCCCATAAGTCTGTGTGAAAGTCGGCTAAAAGTGCGGTCTGACTCTAATTCATATTGCCTCCCGGTATGATTTATATCTGTTGACTGACCAGTGAATGCTCCTTTATGGAACCAAAATACGACAGCACAGAAGCAATTACTCTTTGATGAGACCAATGTGACTGCACTTTATATAGTCCGATACATCAATTGATGTGATAAGAGATAAATAGAGGAGCGATTTTTCCTAAATTGCATTGCTAACTTCTCTGCTGTGTAGAAGTATCTTGCTTTATTGCTGCTTTATACTATAGAGAAATACCCATGATAGTGTTGAACGTTGAATACTCTTATCAGACGCTATTGAAAAATATAGTTAATGTAGGCCTCCCGGGGGGGCCACTTACATTGACGAGTGGATACCATGCGCGACCAAAAAAACACGTAAAAGGGATGTCTTTTTCAAAATATGGCACGTTACGTACGTAACGTGATAAGGGTGTAAAAAACACAAAAATAATGAAAAAAGGGTATCTATTTTGCTAGGAAAGCTACATGTTTAGGGTCAAAGTTGCGGGGATGATAAAACAAAATTAAAATATTTTATAAAGGATGTCCTTTTTGCACCAACACTACGTGTTTAGAGTCCGATTTGCGCGAGGTGTGGAAGCCGGGGCCGTACTAAATCAAATGGTGTGTAAACTGTAAAGGTAAAACCGACGACCGACGGACCCGTGACATAACAATAAAATATCGCTGTACGTACTTGTTTAGGGGTTCACTTCAGGGAATACTTGCCAAGAGTATCGTTTTATTTCCAATACTTGTTAAGGGTAGGGTTTCAGACGCCAATACTTGTTAAGGGGTGCATTTTCAGAATATGGAAAATACGTGTTTAGGGTGCTTTTCGAGACCCCTTGGTCGCGCATGGTATCCACTCGTCAATGGAAGTGGCCCCCCCCGGGGTAGGCCTAGGTTTGTTGTTTTCATTTATTAAAGAAGATAAGGAGAAATGATAAATAGTAATTAGCCTTTAAATTGTGATATCTCTTTTTATACTAATATATAATTATATTATATTTATAATATTATCATCATTGTTTGAGATGTTGTTGTGTTTCTTATGATATCAATATTATCATCATAGTGATTACAATTATCATAACTATCGTTAATGAGAAGTGAACATGAATTGGCTTTATGTTACATGTTTATGTCCTTTCATGGTATCTCCTGATGCTGCCTTGTTTTTACCCTATTTAAAGTACAGGAATGTATTCAGGAGACAGCAAGAGGAATTTTGTCTTCTCTTATTGATTTGAAATTCACAACTGAAAAAAAAGAGTCAGAAAAAGAGGATCCTAAGCAAAGTGAAAATATTGGGGTTTTTTAAGAGAAAGTTTCTGTGTCTTGATGGAGGAATGAAATACATTGATTGCCAAACATTGTATTCATTCAAATTCTTCATGGTGCCATCACTTGACCCTCTTTTCTATGCAACTGATAATCTGAGATACCCAGTAACCCTTCAACCCTATTCATCAAATGAACCTTTTCTCCCATGGTCTTAACCATGTTTTCCAGAAGATATTTTCATGAGGTGCTTTCAGACCGACTCAAAAATGGAAAATACCAGGTATTCCCTGATAGAGAAATTGTCTCTGAGCTTGCTGATCACAAAATACCAAGCATTTTTGGCAGTGTGAACACAAATTTCTTTATAATTTTCCCAAAAGAGAACACCTACGTGGTTTTGGACAAAATTACACGACCTTTTGTAGGGATTTTGCCATTATCGTTGATATTCTTGCAGTGTGAAAGCATATTAGGAGAACTTCCGATCCAGCTGTTTGCGGGCACCCTATAGTGCTCGGGTCGTTTTGCCAAGATAGCGATTTTGATTCAAGCACCTCATCTGCTATACTCAGACATGCATGTACTCATATCTTCAAGAATTTACCCAGAAAGGGACTAGTTTGAAATGAAAATGGAAATAATTGTCCGGTATTTTGACGGCTGAACAAGTTCTTGTGAATTTACAGGTATTTTGGCGATCGAGTCGTTTTGAGAGCAGCTAGAGAGTGTGAATGTCAAGTGCATTCAACCCGTTGGCTTTGCTGGAGTAGTGATTAAAAGCTTATTCCTTAGTTATCTTCCTTTTATCTTTGTTGACATGTTCTGAATGATTAATGGACATCTTTGTGAGGTGTCTAGCATGTCAAATATTTCAGTTGGAGGCTGATGCTGAGAATTGTGATGTTTGTTTCTTCATTTCATGTTTGATTCTCTCCCAGCTCCTTGTGGTTAACTTGAAATTACTCTGTTGATTCACCTTGGGCATGCCCTTGGCAAGGAGAATGTTTTGATGAGTTAGAAATGTAATGTAAAGCATAATAAACAAATAAAGATTGACCGAATGATGAAAGGGTAAAGAAAAAAAGGTTTGTGTAAAAGAAAATGTGGGAAGTCCTAAAAATTGTGACAGGAAATAAACAAAGTTTAGAAACAGAAACTAATCAGTGTAGATGGCAATATTGAAATCCCACTTTAATATGGTGCATTACACACCAAAACAATGACTTTTCCTGGTTGATTTGTTATTGGTATCCGGTTCTAATGGCTTGTTGCTCATGCCTGACATAATGAATGCACTTCCTCAGTTGGTAAAAGTTCATTGATAAAATTCACGATAAAAAGATTCAGAATATACATGTAAATGGAATATTAAAGAATTACAAAGGAACCATGATTAAACATGAGCATTCCTTCCAAAGCTTCCAAGTTCATATTGCTAAGCAAAGACCTATCCTGTATGTTGCCTTTCTTCACATCCTACAGAGTCAATACAATGTGTTTGTTCATGCTAATGGAAATTTGCATCACTTTATGAGGGGGAAATAGTATTAGTTTTTAATCTATTTTGAATAATTGGTATTGTATGCATTTCTTTAATAGCTTTTTTACATTTCTGATTCGTGATTGCTTCAGAAATAGTCCAAACTTCCAACAAAGGTCCCTGTTGATCAGTTTACCTTTCCTCACCATTTCGCCCCAGAAGGCAGACAAACAATATATTGCATTTTTTAAACCGTCAGCACGACTGCATCCAGCCGCAAGCCCAAACAATGAGGTGTTAAGAGATAGAGGATTATACCTGTAAATTTTCTAGGTCTCGGGTATCCCTACACATGATACCTTTAGGTTGTGTTTTTCACTAAAGACATAAAGCCCTGTATACCTGCATGAGAAGGCTTTATTACCTTGTGTTGAAACATGAACCTCATATTAAACGGAGAGCCTTCCAGGGACGTACATTGTCTGTTGATATGACGATATCAATTCGTCTCAGGATCATGTCAGGACAGAATGAGGCTAGGGTTTTAAGGCGGTTCAAGACTTCGTTCTCACTACCATCCTAAAACTATTTTAGTGGAAACTAGATGACGTGTAATGAGAACGGTCTAGGAAGCGATCTTCCAAATCGGTTCAGAAAATCACCCCGCGATGTAGTTTTGAAGATCGCTTTGCCTTGTTAAACTGGTTTTAGCGTAAGTGAGGACACAACCATTCTTTGGGAAGCGATCTTTGCACATTTAGAGTGCGCTACTCCACACACTGGATGTGGAATGCCTACGCTGCGGCTTCGAATTTCGAGCGAAACATGTCACTCCACTGAGAGTGTTCCCATAGCAACAAGATGGATGATCAAATGGGAACGCTAGCAAAGTGATCTTCCAAACTGGTTTCCTGAATCGAGTTCCAGTAAACTAGTTTCAGAAAGTAATGTGTAATGAGGACGGTGTCTTAGAGGAAGATGACGGATGAGTTTAGTAGGTTAATATCTACCCTTGATCAGACCCTGCATGGAGAGAGTCATTGCTTGAAGGTTAATTGTTATGACCACCCAGTTCTGTTATGTTGCGTGTTTATAGTTTAAGGTGAATGTTGTGAGAGGAAATGCAGAATAAATCTGAATATGTTGAGGTCTATAGCCATTGAGGTAACAGAAAGGGGTACATTTCTTTGAGAGCAAATTGTAATATTGCAATTGTATGCAAGATGTAACGTACCTGTACATGTATATGTGGGGGCGTGAAACAGTAGTGTTATGACCCAAAAAAAAATTTGGAGGGGGCCAGACATGATGTAGGGTTCAAAATTTATGAAGATTAAAAAAGGAACTGAGCAAGCGAAGCAAGCGAGGAAAATTGTGACCTATTTTGATGGAAAAAAATCTGATTTTGTGATAGATTTTGACATCATATTCAGGAAATACTTTACCTTATTCCTTTCGTTTTCTGGAAATTCTGGTTCATGGAACTTTTTTTGGGGGGGAGGGGGTCCATGGCCTCCAAGCCCACCTTCTATACACCAGTGGAGAGAGAGAGAGAGCCCAGACAAAGCAAGGGGACTCGGCGAAAGAGATGGGTTTACAGAAACTATACTTGAGTACTTGAGAAACTATGTCGGACATGTTCAAAATTCCGAAATTGGTGGATATAACTTTGGATAGAATGACTCTATCAAAGACAAGCCGACAGAGTTCCCACAATATAGAGTCTTCAATATAGAAGCGATAGAGCACCTCCTATTACATTGTACATTCATGAAATACATGAACCAGAACAGAAAACAGAGTGCCACTTAATCTGTCGACAGGTCATTGTATAGATAAGCTAACAAACTCTTCACTTTTCTTACTTTTTGGGGTTCTTTTTACTGGGGTACTTTCAGTACGGATTTTGTTTTTTATTGCCTTTTTTTAAGTTGGTATGCTGCATATGTAGTGGACAGTCCCAGAAAGTACCATCGCTTCACATTGGTAGATATTTTTGAGATTTTTTTATGCCATCTTAGGTGCTTACTGCAGGGAAAATAAATTACACAGGGGGGGGGGGGGGCTGGGGGCAATTTGCCCCCAAAATACTCAAAAGAGCCCTGGAAACTAAAAAAAACGAGCCCTAGAAATCTTCATACATTGTATTGTTAACACTTGTCCAATGTTTGCAGATTTAGACAGTCTGTTGTGAAAAGTAGCCCTCGAAAATAAAATAACACTTTTTTTCCTAGCTGGCTGACTGTCCTTACCATGATTTCATTTGTATGTGTTGTGTGATCATGGACTCTTCCGATTTGTTAGCAGAATTCATTGTGAAATGTGATATCAGGAATAAAAGGTTTTAAGAGCTGTCAAATTCAAGCAACCTTTCATTTGAAAGGTATTTTCCATTATTCTATTTCCTTTTTTTATCGTAATTTGGGGATGGAGGGGAAGGAGGATACATTATGGACTCTGGAGGCAATAATATGTTTCAGGTTTAAGTGTGCCCTCCCCCCCCCCCCTTGTGCCTCTTCTTCTTCTTCTTCTTCTGGAAACAGTACAGTCCACCGTCTGGTGTATTGTGTACTTACAATCAGCAATTGATGTTGCAGCTTAGTCAGATTCATCTACAATCTTCATGCATTAGGATTCCTTGGTATGCCTCTTTTATTACAGTCTATATTAGTTTAGGTAAATGTATATTGCAAATAGGCCTAAAGGGACAGCTGACAGTTTAACAGGTCAACCCATGGAACAAAAGCCCTGGCTACAAGATGCTCATACATAGTCATAGTATACACTTTAGTTTGTATCGTAATGTGTTGAGCCTCCAGCGCCTGGCATATAGGCTCTGGTATTTACGTACCATTAACACTCCTAGAACGATCAATTTTGAATTTTGCTGTCAAAGCATGTTTATGGAATAAGGAAATTTCTGTGTTACGTTATAAAGGTACATGGATTTTCTAGCATTAATACAGGGCAATGGCTGCATTATTCATTTTATTGTATATGGAGAGAGAGAGCAAAGACAAATTTTTGTCTTGTCACCTTGCATGTAATAAAATGATTTCGTATTATATTCCAAAATCCATTCAGACATTAAAAACAAATTAAAAGAAAACATTTGATGTCATTAACGATTCAGTAGATGCGTAGATGAAAGAGGAAAACAGAAATGGCAAAGCACAAATGTATATACAATGAAATATCTTTTCTGTTTTTCCTTTAAAAAAGATGACAAAATGCAATAAACAGAATGTTTTTTGTGTTATTGCATGTCTTCGTCATTACATGAATCCAATACTGGTTTCATGTTTCTGTATAGATCCGAGGTTCTCATGAACCTGGGAATTTTCATTTTGAAAATTGAAACCTAGGCAATTCTCGATTGTTCTAGTGTAAACATGTGTGATATATTTTATTGATATAAACTGGTTATTTATAGTACAGAGTGAACCTTATACATTGTACCCTACTCTTGGTAGTAGGAGAAGCATTTAAAAAAATCAGGATATGCCGGTACATGTATGGTCTTTATAAAAAAAGCAATATTGAAGTAACTTGTAGATTATAATTTGCATTTTTTATGCCA
Organism: Lytechinus pictus; assembly: GCF_037042905.1. Taxonomy (NCBI): domain Eukaryota; kingdom Metazoa; phylum Echinodermata; class Echinoidea; order Temnopleuroida; family Toxopneustidae; genus Lytechinus; species Lytechinus pictus. Next base: position 31,152,883 of record NC_087251.1, read on the forward strand.
TATACAGTGCAGTGAAGATTCATGAATCAGTTTAGTAGGAATAACATAGAAAAATAATCAGAACCTAGCAGTGAATCAGATTATGGAGCTTCAAATACGCTCCTTGATCAAATTCACCTTGTCTCTAATTATAAACTGTACAGTGTACATCAGTACATGCTTGGGAGATGACCGTAATGTAATGATATGAACATGATGTGGAAGAGGTTCATCGTGGTGATGGATGAAGTTGAAGAAATCAATCAGTTGTCTCACGATCCATCGTGAGACTACTGATTAATTTCTCCAACTTCAATATGAACGTGTACATGTATGTGCATTGATAGCTTTAGTTATGAATTCTCATGTAATGGTCTCATAGAGATATAAATCAACCCTATCAATGCTAGTGGTTGCAAAAGTCTGTCATACATAATAATATACTATAGGCCTAAAGGTTTTGTTGATTGATGGATACTATTTTGTGTAACATTTGACTGCAGAAAGATATCTGTGAATTCAAATAGTCAATACAAATATATGATACATCATACATGTCGGTACTCATTGTAGTATAGTAACAATGAATAGAGAGAAACAGGCAGGGTAGGAAAACAATTTTAGAGGCACGGCCCTGGGAAGCTAGTCTGTGCCTGCAAACCTTTCACTTGAGTTAAGGGTCTGAATGTGGAGCCTACTCATGCCTTGTGTACTGAAGGCCCTCTCGCTCAAGAATTGAAACAGCAAGTTTTGTATGTGCTGGTCTTTGCGTGGAGACACACTTGTTGGTCAAAGTTTCAATCAGGGTCTGTGCCTGCAGACTACTGGGAAGCGGGGGTGCTGGGGGTGAAGCACTAAAAAAAAGCTATGTAAAAGCTATGATAAAAGATTTTAACATGGACTTTTGTTTATTTGTATGGTATTTTTCTTGTTTTGATATCCCCCCCCATTGTTTTTTGTCTTTCTTGCAAACTACTTTCCTGTATAGTTCATTATTACCTGCCAAATTACAAGAAATCTTTACATTTCATATCAGCAACAGGATATCAACAGTAAATAGGATAGCTCAAAGGAAAAATGTTTCTTGTTTCTGCCCTAAGTCCTCTTTAATCTCTTTTTTCTTTGTTCATGTATTTAGGGATATGTGCATATTGTAATACTCCAATTGAGTGACCTGATTAGTATAACAACATCTCATATTTTTTGGGGAAAAACAACAGAAAATTACAAGTTTGCCTTTTTTTTTTTTGCCTTGATTGTACGATAAGCCTATTTCCTGTATTTCTTTGTAGTTTTTTACTCTGAACTTGAATTGAATGATTAATCATACTACTACTGATTTTGTTTTGTTTATGCAGTGGCGTGGAGCATGGAGACAGAGTGCTCTCAGTCGGTCAACAAGAGAAGGAAGAAGAGGTGATCAAAGATGTTGAGATGAAAGAAGAACAGACCTTTGCTGCTCCTCAGCATGCCAACATTTCCAATGACTTCCCTCTCTATCTGGCTGGGTGTAACTGTAAGTCAATTAATCTAGAGTTGTTTTTGTCTCACCTGCATAGCAGAGTGAGACTATAGGCGCCGCTTTTCTGACGGCAGCGTCAACATAAAAACTTAACCCAAGGTTAAGTTTTTTAAATGACAGCATAACTTAGAAATTATATGGACCTAGTTCATGAAACTTGGACATAAGGTTAATCAAGTATTACTGAACATCCTGCCTGAGTTTGAGGTCACATGACCAAGGTCAAAGGTCATTTAGGGTCAATGAACTTAGACCATGTTGGGGGAATCAACATCAAAATCTTAACCTAAGGTTAAGTTTTTGAAATTTTGTCATATATCTTCAAACGTATATAGACCTAGTTCATGAAACTTGACCGTAAGGGTAATCAAGTATTACTGAACGTCCTGCCTGAGTTTCAAGTCACATGACCAAGGTCAAAGGTCATTTAGGGTCAATTAACTTTGACCAAGTTGGGGGTATTTGTTGAATTACCATCATAACTCTGAAAGTTTTATGGATCTGATTCATTAAACTTGGACATAAGAGTAATCAAGTATCACTGAACATCTCATGCGAGTTTCAGGTCACATGACCAAAGTCAGAGGTCATTTAAAGTCAATGAACTTTGGCCATTTTAGAGGTAATTATTAGATCAAGTATCCCTGACAAGTCTTAGGTCGCATGATCAAGGTCAACTGTCATTCATTGTCATTGAACATAGTATTGTATCATTATATGAATTGTGTTTTTGTGAATAATTATGTTATAGTAGTTTTCAAAGTCAGCATTGCTGCTATATTGAATCGCGTGATGCAGGTGAGACTGCCAGAGGCGCTCCACTTGTTTTTTTTTTTTTTTATAGTTTTCAAATTTGGTCAATGATCCACAATTGTTACTATGTGTTATCACCGAGCTAAAAGTGCAGTTACGATCAAAATGTAATTTATCAAATCAACCAATATGAGTAGTTTGAAGTTGAATATTGGTTTTCATTTGATATGATTTGATTGGATTGGATTGGATTGGATCGGATGGGATTGGATTGGGTCAGATATGATTGGATTGGATCGGATTGGGTTGGATCGGATTGGATTGGAGTGGGTTGGGTTATAGTTTGGTTGGGTTGGATTGGATTGGATTAGATTGGATTGGATCAGATTGGGTTGGATTGGATTGGGTTGGGTTGGATCGGATTGGGTTGGATTGGATTGGAGTGGGTTGGGTTATAGTTTGGTTGGGTTGGATTGGATTAGATTGGGTTGGATTGGATCGGATTGGGTTGGATCGGATTGGGTTGGATTGGGTTGGGTTTTAGTTTGGTTGGGTTGGATTGGATTGGATCGGGTTGGATTGGATTGGATCGGATTGGATCAGATTGGGTTGGATTGGATTGGGTTGGATTGGATTAGATTGGATTGGTTTGGATTGGGTTGGATCGGATTGGGTTGGATTGGATTGGAACGGATTGGATTGGATCAGATATGATTGGATTGGATCGGATTGGGTTGGATCGGATTGGGTTGGATTGGATTGGAGTGGGTTGGGTTATAGTTTGGTTGGGTTGGATTGGATTGGATTAGATTGGATTGGATCAGATTGGGTTGGATTGGATTGGGTTGGGTTTTAGTTTGGTTGGGTTGGATTGGATTGGATTAGATTGGATTGGTTTGGATTGGATTGGGTTGGATCGGATTGGGTTGGATTGGATTGGGTTGGATTGGATCGGATTGGGTTGGATCGGATTGGGTTGGATTGGGTTGGGTTTTAGTTTGGTTGGGTTGGATTGGATTGGATCGGGTTGGATTGGAGTGGATTGGATTGGATCGGATTGGATCAGATTGGGTTGGATTGGATTGGGTTGGGTTGGATTGGATTAGATTGGATTGGTTTGGATTGGATTGGGTTGGATCGGATTGGGTTGGATTGGATTGGGTTGGATTGGATCGGATTGGATTGGATCAGATTTGGTTGGATTGGATCGGATTGGATTGGGTTGGGTTTTAGTTTGGTTGGGTTGGATTGGATTGGATCGGATTGGATCAGATTGGGTTGGATCGGATTGGGTTGGATTGGATTGGGTTGGGTTTTAGTTTGGTTGGGTTGGATTGGATTAGATTGGATTGGATTGGATTGGATTGGGTTGGAATGGATTGGATCGATTGGGTTGGATTGGATTGGATCGGATCGGGTTGGATCGGATTGGGTTGGATTGGATTGGATTGGGTTGGGTTTTAGTTTGGTTGGGTTGGATTGGATTGGATTGGATTAGATTGGATTGGATTGGATCGGATTGGGTTGGATTGGATTGGGTTGGGTTTTAGTTTGGTTGGGTTGGATTGGATTGGGTTGGGTTGGATTGGATTGGATAAGATTTGAATTGATTAGATATGATTTGATACAATAATATGTGATATGATTTGGTAGGATATTATAATATGATTTCATTTGATTTGATTTGATCTTCTTGGAATATTAGTGTTTCTTTAATAAATGTGCAAAGAAAATTAAGAAATACAAAGGTTGCACAGGATATATGATCCAAGAATGCTCTTTGCACTAATGATAGTAAACATGAGGATTGATTTACAAGATATGTCAGTTCCTTGGCTAAGTGTCCATTCAACTTCCTGACCTTTATCATCAGAGTTCCCTCATTCCCATCACCTTTCAAAATGAATTTCCTTTTCATTTATTACCATTTATCAATCCATTGTCAACTAATAGGTCTCATATATATTCGCCAATGATTTGACGATGCATAGATCAGACAAAATGGACTTCCTTTGCTTATTACTCTTGATGGAAAAATCCAGAGATCTTAGAAAATCTAAATCAAGTGCTTTTTAGAGATCAGAGTAATGAGCCTTTGTAATGTATCATTTCATTGAAGATGAGAATGAAATGCCTTGGTTAAGTTTCATTTCATTGAAGATCAGAATAAAGGGTCTTGGTAATGTGTCATTTCATTGAAGATGAGAATGAAGTGCCTTGGTAATGTTTCATTTTATTGTATCTTATTTGAACAGCGTCTCAAGCGGTGGAGGAGAAATTGGCTTACTTAGCGCCGACTGCTGGCGATGTCATGATTGAATTGGGTAAATGCCAGTATATTATCTTTATACAAACCCTTTTTCTCCCCCACACTACTCCCATTCTCCTACCCTTTCTCCTTCCTCCTGTGGCCCGCTTTTACCCCTCCACTCATCTTTCCATCCTCCCCTCTTTATATCCCTCTTCTTCCTCTCCTTTGTTGATCTCTGCTCCCACAATATCCCCATTCTCCTACCCTTATCCCCTCCTTTACTCCCTCGACAGCCCTCTTTTATCCTTTCCCTTTTTACTCATCTCTCCTTTTCCCTTTCTTTATGTCCCTCTCCTCCACCCTTGTCCCGTTTCTACTCCCTACCTACCCCCATTCCTCTACCCTTCTTCCTCCCCTCCTTTAATCCCCCTTTAGCCCTCTATCACCCCACTGCTCATCTCTCCATCCTCTCTCTTTTTATCCCTCTTCCCTTCCTTTTACCCCATCACTGCTCCCTCCAAATCCACATACCCCTACCATCCCTCCACACCTTTACTCCTTTTACCCCTTATACCCCTCTGCTCATCTCTCCATCCTCCCCCATTTATCCTACCTCTCTTTCCACCTCCCTGTAGCTGTATTTGTCTAAGCCATTGCACTTGACCTATTTGACTCTAGTAATTTCCTGTCTCCTTCCTCTTAATGTACATCTGTTTACTTTTTAACACTGTATGATTGGAGACCATCTTTTTCATCTCGAAATGAGACAGAAATGTGACAATAAAGTAATTGCATATTACATTCTATCCTAGTTAAGGTTATTATAAATGAAACAAAACAAAGCCAATCTTGCTGTATCATGATTTTGGTATATAATAGATAGCAATCCTCATCATAGATATATGAATCATTGTAGATGTAATTATCATAAAATGAGAGTATGTCTCGACTTTTATTGTTTATATTGTATTCATCAATTTTTTCCAATAAAGATATTGTTATTTATTATCATAAAATGAGAGTATGTCTCAACTTTTATTGTTCATATTATATTCATCCATTATTTTCAATCTTCTCACATTTAGATCCTTCAGAAGGTCAGAGGATTGACATGAATAGTGGGATCAAAGGATTCAATGAATCAGACAGCTTTGTGCCGTTTGACCCCTTTGCACCTCTACCGCCCAGCCAAGCCAATGACAGTGTACCGCAGAACACTAACGAGATGGTCATGAATGTACAGGTATGGCCGTCAATCTCCTATCACTCTCCCCATGGCTTAGAAGTAATTTGTAAAGAACCAAATTTCACAAATGCTTTTGGAATCCACATTTTGGCATGATTTGCTTTGGCTTTTGGTCTGACCGTGAGCATTGGAGCCCAGATTTCATCTACATACATGTATGCCAAGATCTAACCATGCAAGGTTATTTATTAATTTACTTATTTTAGTTCCACATAGAAACATATAATAATGAGAAAAATAATAGTTACATTTATACAGTACTTATTGCACTGTGTTTCTTAGTGCTTTACATTGCAATTGTAAATTTTACATTGTCGAGGAGTCATTAAATGCCAAAGGCTTGACACAGACAACTCGTTTTGCATGATAAAAACATAAATGAAACCATGTTTTTGTTTAGGCTTGGTTAAATCTTTGACCTGTTGTACATAATAAATCAATTCAAACAATCGTATAGCATGAAAGTGCTGACATTAAAATAATGATATATCTTAAATATATATTTATGTATCTTTATGGCTCTGTTCTCTTGCTATTTTTCATAGGACCCTGGTGTATTGAAGACTCAGTACCTGTGTACCAACAATGATCCATTGCTACTTGACAAAAGACCAAACCTGGATACAGAGAAGCAACCTATCAATGATGTGGTAAGAATCAGCAGTTATGTTTTACTTACAAGGCATATTCTTCCACTTGTTTTTTTTCTTCAAAAGATATTACCTGAGCATGCATTTATAGTCACTTAAGCTTACCAAGTTCAGTATCGATGGATTTGCTGCTCACAGAATATTGAAAAATGAATGTATTAAAATGATTGTATGAGTATGGAGAGTGTACTGTTACCAGACCAAGTGTGATTACATACCAAGTTCTCTTGTGTATTCATGTACAGATTCATAATTTGATGAGTTAGATTAGGCCATCATGCAGTAAGTGGATTGTGTGCTGTCATATTAATTTTCTTAGAGAGATTATAAGTAGGAATGCCAATTTTCAGGATAAAGCTAGCTTATTTTTGGCCAAAGAAAATGTATTTTTATTAACAAAATGGTTCATTCTAGGTTACTTTTCCAGTCTGTTGTAAGAAATTTTCAGTGACATCCCCGTAAGACTTTGCATTAATGATTGTTCATACTTAAAAAATGAAGAGTCATCAGTAATGTTTTTTATAATTATTGTTCTGATACTATTTTACAGGTTGCTAAGCAACAGCTTCCATGTGATGAGCTAGCTATGAGGGCTCCATACATTCCTATGGGTGAGGATTTTGACCTGTCAACCGATTCTCTTCTTGGTGACATGGATCCCTTCACGAGTGAGACTTGGATGCCTGTAGATCCATTCGGCACAGGTTCAATGTGAGTATCTGACGTAGGGAATATAAAAAAGCATATTAAACTTTGTTAAATCCCTTCAAAGGTAACTGTCACCATTCCAGTTTATTACTAGATTATATGAATGTGTATGTCCTAAAACAGATATTTTATGGAGAATATGATATAAAAATTGGTTTTATTGGATAAATTTGGGATCAATGAAGTCAAAGAAAATTTTAAAGTGTTCAATGTGACGCTTTTGAGGGTGTGAATTTTTCTTTGTTCAGTCTTTCAGTCACTTGTTGAGAGTTTTGAATCTGTTTTTGTTTATGTTAAACGGGTGTGGCTGAATTCATCTCACATTCTTGTCATGTTCCCTCAACATTATGTAAGGTAGGTAATGTCTATCTTGATTGGTTCTCACCACAAGAAGACATCATAAATATGAGATTTTATATTTAATTGGAAAAAAATACGATGTCAAGCTTTTTAATACGGTAATGTAAAATAACTTACTCCCAGAAAATGATGGTATATGAAGGGTTTACACATCTTTTATGATTTCTTTCAAATGTGCTTATGCCAGTGTCTTGTTCTAGGCATGTAAATGAAGGTGTTTTTGAAGTCACATGATAGTTTACAGTATGTATTTTTATACAAGCTCTTACGTTCTTATTTCATTTTGTTTGCACACACAGTGATAAGAACCTAAGACCAATGGAAGATAATGGGATGGACTACCCATGCTCTCAGAGTAGCAGCTGTCGTACATCAGGCAGCCCCATGGAGTCCTGTAACAGCAGTCTGAGCGGCAGTGTACCCAATCTTTACTTTCCCAATTCCTCACCCAGCACTCCTCAGCATACCCCGCTCCTGCTCTCCCCGGCCATGTCGCCCCACAGCGGTGCCCCCACGCCGATGCTGCACTCGCCGATGAATCCGAACCTTCTGTCTCCACTGGGCCAACCATCTCATCAAGACGACAGACTCTTCGCCTCACCGCTTCCGTCTCCTGCACCCATCCAGCAGCCTCTGGGTGTGTACATCCCCTACCCTCCTATGTCGTCCTACCAGCAGGTGTCTCCCAACCCTCAGAACATCATGTCGCCCCCTCATCAGAGATGCCAAACAAGCATACAATCCCCGCCCCTCAAGCGGAAGCAGGAGCATCCAGATTGCGGTGACTGCGCTCCTAGAAGCAAGATAAGTCGGTCGGATGGGCTGTTAGAGATGCTTGGGATGAGGAATGGTAGAGGAGGAGGAGAGGATGACGACAGGGTCATGTATGTCAAGAGAGAACCAGACCAAGAACTTGACAAATCATCCACAGGTAATACATCTTCTCATTTACCCAACATCATTGTGAGCTTTAGAATCCCAATCAAATATGTCTAATTCTATAACGGCTATACATCTGATCCACTGAATGACGGAAATTCCTAAAGTGATTTGCCTCAGTTCTTTTAGTTCATATTAAAGGTTGTATTGCTCTCTAAATATCATGACATAAGCAGTTTGTGAAAACAGTAAGAATGGAGAGAAATAGGGATTGGTCATTGCTGATTTGTAAGAGTGTAATGTAGGCATCAATGTCCACTTTTACACAAAAAAAAGTAGAATTTGAAAATTAAATGCAATTTTACTTTAGAAAGGATGAATGTGATTTCTCATCTCAGACATTCTTGTTTCACTGCTAACAGGGATATTTAAATACCTTGAATTTGATTCATTATGAAGCATCTTTACTCGAACCTCCTCTTTGGTGTTATTCTCAATTCCATTTTGTATTATTTATCTTCAGGTGAGAGTCCTTACATTGACACAGGCGCAGCAAGAGGAGGGGGTGGACAACAGCCGACTCCAAGAGATAATAACATGGATCTACTATCAGCACTCCTTACTAAAGTTGATAAAGACAATGTCAATCCATTCAGACATTCACAATTACTACAAATAGTTGCTCAAAGGGTAAGATATATTCCAACTTGGATCTCGTTGTTTTTTTATCCTATCATTTTATTCAGTTGGTCAACAAATGTCAAGGCAAACTTTATTGGTAAAGACTGTGAATTGCTCAAATTGATTTATTTCATTTTATTTAGACATAATAGCCCTGTCTAGAATCAGAGTATTGTCCAGGAAGATCTTTATACTAATAAAATACTACAACAATGATCTTTTTTAACAATATAGACTTAATAGCTAACAACATTTTAATTACACAGTTGAACATAAGATAGACTAGCAAACTTGTCCCAGGTGCATAATTTAAAACAATGGCATATTCCATTTCCGATAAGGTTAAGAAATTTTTTATGATTAGATTATAATAGACCGATGGTTGCCGATTTAAATAATTTATAATAAATTAATTATTCCCCATTCTAAACTTGATAGGTCTCTGGGAATGGCTCTTCTAAAGGCCCTAACACTCTACTGCATGCTAGCACATCCAACCTGCCATCATCCATCAAGCCCAAGAACCAACCAGAGCAAGAGCCTAAGCATCAGGGCCAGCCTGCGAGGAAGAGCAGTATCACCCAGCTCTTAGGCAGAGATGGATTGCCTCTAGGAGCTGCTCTGCCACTCATTACAAACCTGGATGCAGAAGTCAATGCTCCATTGCCTACCAACAGGTTGCTACAGGGGGAAGACCTCTTGCAAGCCCTGGACCTAACAGCCCCATACTGACCTTCATGGAACCCCTGATAGAACAGGGATGGAGAAAGAGAAAAGGTTATTACAGGGGTGTGAGAGTTCAGATTTTTAGCTGATTTCAGATTTTTTTTCCAGCTTAATTTCAGCTTACTTTTGGCTTTCCTCTGTATCAAATGTATGGGAGCTTTTTCTATTTCAGACTTTTTCAACACTCTAACAGCTTTATTCAGATCTTTTTTTTGTGACCACTCACACCCCTGGGTTAATATCAATGCATTTAAAGTAGCTTTCCATGAAAATATTTATTTCCAGGATAGCTTTCCATAATGACATTGTATATTATAAGTGGTCTGCTATGTATGGAATGTTGTAGTCATGATTTTATTAAAACTTCAGTATATCAGAGAACTTGCTCAAAGACATACGCTTCAGCATAACTGGAGGGGAAGAATGTTACAGTGATGATATTTGGATTCTTTGTAATTGTTTCTGTAAATAAAAGTGGAGTAGTGATGAACTAAATGTAGGTTCATACATCTTTGAAATATACATGTATGTCAGTGAATAGTGAACGGATGTTGTCGTGGATGTGCACAAAACATGAAATTATGCCCTATAAATGCACAAATGTGATTGATGTTTCTCTGTCTTGGCACACTATCAATACAGCCTTTGATTGTAAATTGGTATTTCTGAAGCCATTATCATACATGATCCAGTTCACATTTTTTCCTCCAGATTTAATTTTTCATGTCTCTTTATGTAAACTTGAAAGTAAGTATTTTAAATTTTTTTTATGGGGTTGGCATGCATGCTAAACCTTAAACATAACTATTAAAAGTTATTGTAAATAGATGAGATGTTTTTCCTGCTACATTTATTCTTATAATGTACAATGTTCTGTGATGTATATTACACCGAACATTTACATGCTATGTATATTGCTGGGTTAATGTAATTCCTCTTTTTTTGTACAGAAATGTTCCTGGGACATTTGTTTTTTATCACCTTATTTCCCTTTTTAATACACCTTTTCATCTTCCTGTGGGGACCCACAGGTTTATCTTACCCAACACTGTGGTCTGTTGTAGAAAACATAAAAGACAATAAGTTTGTTAACCCTTTGGATACTGAGCACGCATATATGCAGGTTTGGATCTGTGGAGAATGTGTATCAAAGCACAATGAGCCAGTTTTGAGGGGGTTAAATATAATATTGAGATTTTCAGTAGATTTCTATCTTTATTTTCCATTTCATGGGGATTTCGAATCCATACTTCAACTTTGTTTATTTTGTGAGATTAAGGGATTGTGCTAAAATTCATTATTTACAACTTTTCTTGATTTCACTTAGACCTGAAATGTTTACTTTGGATCTACTTGAGATCACTAAAAGATGTATGCTTCCTGTCAAATTATTATATATCCTCCATTTATGTATACCATAATAGAAATTTGTTTGGGAAATGACTTTTGTATATTAGATGATTTATATTATATTTTCACCAAACATTGTTTTTTTTTTGTGTAGTCTATAAAATTACCTGATGTAAATATATCACTATTGAGAAATAGATAATTTATTTACCATTTATTTACCATTGGGTAAGTTAAGTAAATGTAATATGATCTTCAATCATACACTTCATGTAACTATATTGTGGTAGTCAGGGGGGTAATTTAGGGAAGAGGTTTTAGTTTACAGAGAATGATCCACAAATTATCAATTACTACATCAGATAATTTCGGGGTGATGAAAAAATATTTTTATTTCTTTGTTCTCTAAGAAGCGTGAAGAAGACTAATACATTTGATGCATGAAAATATATTCTTGATACAACAGATTTTAGTAATGGAAGTTTTAAAAACGACTTTATAATTTTGTACACAAAACTATTTTTCTTCATTGTCTCTCATGTTATCTGTGCATGTGTGTGTATGTGTGTCTTTGTTGATAAAAAGAATTCATTGTGGTGTTAATTAGGAGAAATGTAGATTACTCCTGTTTTGTTTAAAAACAAAATATGTGTAGAGATTGTGATGTCCAGAGTTATTTATTTTAACAATGGCAAGTAAGCAAGTAAGTGGAATTGTTTAATTATAATTGTGTCTTCAGGCAAAACTGTTTTTTACCTAACACCAGTCCTTGAGATAATGGATAAGATGTGGATTTAGAATGTAAGCCTCACTTCTAAATCCTGACATGTGAACCTGTATGACATTAGTAGCAGTACATATACTTTACAATCTTCCATATATAGAAATACAAATATTTTGAATGTTAGATATTAAATATGACATCTTGCCTCTCTTTGATTCCAAATCATCTCATTTATATTTAAAAAAAAATCAATGATATACTTTAAGAAACAACTCAAAATAAAGATATCTATGAAAGACAACTCAAAATACTGTCAATATCCTCAAATTTTTGTTTAAGATCTAGATAATTACAAGGGGAGAAGGTGGATTCTTGGGTAATTCTATCCCTGTGTATATATTGCTGTATACTATTCGCGAGGCATTGTAAGAAAGTAGTGTGTTCATATGTGTTTATTCATTGGAGTTGGTGTATGTTTATAACTCAAGGGGAATATTGAATGCTAAGAAATGGATATGAAAATGCTTACCCTTGTGATATTTGATGAAAAGAAATCACTGCAAGATCAGAATGGTTTGATTTTAAAGGAGTCTAAATTTTATTACACTAATGTGTATTTTCGTATATATATATATATATATATATATATACATATATATATATATAAAACGTATCATGGAAGTATTTGATGTTTATATATTTCACATGGAATATTATAAATCAAGTTACCTTTAGTGATGCACTTCTTATATGGTAAAATCACCATAATTCCATTATTTACCCTCTAGGTAAATTTAAATTAATTTTTATTCTGATTTTATTTTTCGTGTTCAAGCTTACTATCTTCGCGTGAGAAAGCAATGGCTTTATCATATTGCTCTTAATAGTCCTTATATTCTGTTAAATTGTAAAAGCAATGGTATCTGAAGAAATCAGAGAACCCAAATCACTATTCACTTGCACTACTTTTGATTTGGTGTTTTTTTTTTTCTCTAAATAGATAATTAAAATTGTTAAAAGTAACTAGTATCAAATTGGTAGTACATGTATAAACCTATTGTATAATGTAAGCTAAGGTATCTAAATTGTTTCTTGTTATTATTTTTACCTACATGAAGCTATCATGTTGATAGTTAAGAGAAAAATTGTGTTCTTTTACTGGAAAAGAATTTTTGACAAATTTTAAATTTGTTGCAATGAATTGCCCATTATTACATCACAAGTTATTAGCAAAAAAAGAACATTACACTCTATATAAGATCAATGTTGTAAGGCATAGAAGAAGGTGTTGTGTATTTTATTTAATATTGTACATACATATATGAGTGGGAATAGGGCATACTTTTGTTCAGCTTTATGTTAGTGTGTTTCTTTGCTGATTTATTTTGCATTTCATGTTTGATAATTCAAACAATATACAAGCAAGATTATGTCAAGAAACAAAATGCTATCATTACCGTTGCATGCTAAGAGCTCATGTAAATTGCAAATTGATTCGCTTATACCTATATACAACATATTTGTTAAGATAGGAATCTTTTATTAATATCTACAAAATAGAGTGACATACCTGGAACATTGATGTGAAACTAAAAGCCAACATTATACAAAATATCTTGGATTGTGATTATGGTTATCAAAATGCTGTATGGTTTAATGCTAAATGAATAGACATTGGTATGTTTGCTTGTACAGACTTATATGGTGATGGGCTGTTTGTACAACAGTGTGTATGTATGTATATGATACATGGTGTATGTTACAATATTTAGATTGATATGGGTACAGTTTGCGTGGCTGTATAGTGGTGAATGGTCACATCGGATTTGCATAAGCCCCCAGCAATTACAAAATAGCAAGAGAATTTCACTTTATTTGTTTCTGTTATATTTTGTAAGGCATTGTGAAGTGCAGCAGCTTTCCCTCTCAATATTGTGTATTGACTAGAATCCTTGGTTGCCAGTATCTGACCTGTAGGTTATAGAGATTTTAATGTAAATGACCATTAACGGAATGTATTATCAAATCTGCAGTAATATCGCATTGGGGTGGTAAGATAATTCCTCGGTATCGAAATATTGAAATATCAAACAACTGAACATTTTAATGAGGGTTTTGCCTTTATACCAATACATCACTCTTGGCCCCTTCATACCTACAACAGCTTCTCAATGAGTATCACCCGGTCAGGCAACTACATTCAAGTAACAGAAAGATGATAATCCCCCTAAAATTTAAATTCAATTTCATATGGGCAAAGAGCATTTCAATATCCAATACCTGAACTTTGGAATGAGTCTATGTTAAAGTGTTTCCAATGATAAATACCGTTTCAAATGATAAATCCAAATTTCCTAATGATGCATTATCTTTTTTTCAAATTGTCAAAATTAAATTTCAAATATGTATAATGTTATTAGGTTATGTTTTATGATGTATTTAGGTTCAATATGATTGTTTTCCTTTCCTTTCTCTCTCTTTCTCATACTACCTTTTAAAGCGATAAGAGACTTAACTATATTTTGCGCTCTATGAAAATTGAGTTATATTATTATGACCATCAAGCAAAATGTAAAATAAGAAATCACCCTTCCCTCCCTCATTTTAATCATGTTTTTTATATCATTATTTGGAATATTATATTAATTATGACAGCTCAAATCATGTTTCTGAATCTTACTATGTTAAATTACATGTGATCGCTCTGATGTTTTATTTTAGTCTTGCCAAGTACTAAGGGGAGGGAATAATGTGTACTCTATCATTTATATTACACGTACAGATTTGATGAACCTGAGTTTTTGAAGGGAACATAAATTAAATTATCTATAAGAATTGATTCTGAAATACTGTATGCTGCTCTTAAAATATCTGAAATAATTATTTCAAACTTGAAATATGATTTATGATCCTCTTTCATATTAACCAATTATCGGTGAACAGTCATTTTCAACTCGTATTAAAGTCAGTATATTTAAAATGTCTATGAAATGACAGGCAGAAAGAATGCCACATTGACATGTTAATCTCTTTTTTAATTTTTTTTTCATTCCTTTTGCTCGATCACCTTCAATCTCCAACGCTTTGTTCAAATATATTTTGCTCTTTTATTTCTAAAGCAGTTCGATCATGGTTTTATCTAGAATTAGATTAATATCTGATGGAGAAGGGTTGTAATGATTTGTTGTGAATACTATCCACAAAAATATATTAGTTGATGTACATGTATTTTGCCAAATAAACAATGCTGCTCTGTTATAACCTTGTTATAGCTTGAAACATATATCACATATTTTTATTTACTATGTAATCTTTAAAAAAAATCATATGAACTTGATCTCATGTAAGAAAAAAAAATCGGCCATGCCCAATTTCTTATGATGGTGTATAAGTGAGTTTTGCGATATAATGCATCTAGTTACAGGGTTGTTATGTAAAAATATGCATAATAGAGATCAACAGTATCTTTGCCTCCTGTCTTATCACTCATAATTAAAGAACTCCTTTTCACAAAAATAATGTTTATTATTATTATTCTTAGAATGATACCGACGTTCTCAGGATGACGGATCATTTACTGTAGCATCACTTCAGATTATTCATAAGTGAACATATTCCAATTAAGTAATCCATTTGGTTATCTATTATTTCTTTGTAAAGCTTGTCACATGATATATGTTCTAAGTTCACTCGGTTGTTACATAATTAGAAATATGGCCCTGTCCTTGTATTGCATGAAATCACTATTTCATGGACAGTTTTCAAAGTGATATTCAACTAAAGACATGAATAGATCTCAGCATACCTACACAAGTGTTTTTTTTCATCCCTTTGGTATTCTTGCTTTCAGCGTTTGTCCAATTTTTTCTCTCCATAATTTCATACCAATAAACATTTGATTTGTAGTTTTCTCTCATTCATGTAGTGTTTGGTCATGTTAAACCTCATGAAAAGAATTACTATTGGGGCACCAATTGTGACCTTTCAGTATAACTCAATACTAATTATACTATACATTTATTGTTTGTAGGCTTTACATTTGTATTAAGACCATACATTTTACTGGAAATTTGGGGCAATTTAGACTCATTTTCCATGAAGTTATTAAGCAAAGTAGTGTTTAATGCTGTTTAGTGGACACGGTGTCCTTGTAGCATCGGGATATTTACATTTGGTCCAAAAGTTAAATTAATGCAATTAGACTGACTAAAACTTGAAACAATACGTACATTTACTTGTTAAGTCAGTTACTATTAGCTAAATTCCTCAGATTTCTTATATGCATTCAAGAGAAAATGTTAAAATTGTCAGTGTCCATGTCGCATTGGGAAATGTCACATTTGGTGCACACCGATTAGCATAGTGACAATTTTGACAATTTATTTTTGAAAATAGAACTACATGCAAAGGAAATCTGAGGTATTTAGCTATCTGACTTAACAAGTGAATGTACATAATGTATCAAGTGTTGGTCAACCTAATTGCCATGATTTGACGTTTAAGACCAAATATAAATATCCTGATATTACACAAACACCATGTGCCTATAACAGCATCATTGTCTGTTTTGCTTAATAACTTCATGGAAAATTAGTCTAAATGGCCCCAAATTGCCAGTAAACTGTATGCCTTTAATACAAAAGTAAAGCCCTACAAATAAATATATAGTACAATCAGTATTGAGTTATGCTGAAATGACACAATTCATGCCCCAACTTCATGGAATGATGCAATTGCTGAATTTAATCTTTCGTAGGAAGGGGGATTTTATTTTTTTGAAGGATATGTAAATGATGTTACTTTAAAGAAATCTCCTCATGTTATACAATGAATTATTTACATTAATCTATGTCATTTTTCCTAAATGGGATATACAATAGGAACTTAACAACCAAAAATATTCTTTTATGCAATTGTGTGAGCAACAATATATTACTTATTTGAACATAAGGTACATTTGTGGTACTTAAAATCTAAGCAAGTTCAATCATTATTTTTGTATACGTAGTACGTTCCTAGTTGAATGAAGGCATTTGGTATGTTTCTTGACAATCATGATTTTTAAAAATGAAATAATTAAATCAAAATCATTAAATCATCTAAATACTTTCAGTGACGGGCCATTGTGAATATACATTCAGATCTATGTATGCCTCTACCATTACATTGATGCATGTTAATTCATTATTTGTGAATTTTATTTCTGAAATATAGTCACATGTCATTATTTCACAACAATCAACACATGCAGAAAGAAACAATATTCCTGGTATCTCATTGCAATTTGTTCCACATTCTTTTTTAGATTGCTACACAGGAAGTCAATTTTATAGCAGATTTTTTTAAACAGGATTGTCCAGGGGAGTGTTTCATGAAAGAACTTGTCAGACATTTTATCTGTCAAGTCCCATTTTTATCCGACAGTTACCAGTAACAGTACTTCTCAGCCAATCACAATCAAGGAAAGTTGTCAGGGCTGACTTGTCAGACAAAAATGTTGATGAAACACTCCCCAGAACCAATAGGAGCTCTTCTCATATGACTAGAAATCCTAATCAAATTTGGTAACAACATTTATTGGCCCTGCACAGTCTCTGATATAGGCATACATGAATCTGAATTTATCTCTGATGAACCTATTCACGCTAAGGATAGTGTTCCAGAAATTTTCTAATGAATTATAAGTTAATGGAATCCTTTTCTTGTGTGTCTGATTTGTTTCTGATCAATGTTAACCACCCACACCCAATAAAAGGTTTTGTTGTGATCTGTCCTCAACTCAAGTGTATGTGTTCTTTTCTCTGTTAATCATGCATGGCTTCAAAAATAGAATTAAGAGAGCGGATAGAGAGAGAAGTAGTTGACAGGAGAGAAATTAGGAGAGGGAGAGACAAGGTCAGATATAAGTTACAAGAGAAAGAGGAAGGGAGGAAGGAAGAGAGAGAGGGGGAGGGAATGAGAAGTTAAGAAATATGTGACAGGAAATAAGAAACAAATAGATTGGTCTCATCATAAAACCATCATAAATACAAGATATATATTCACATCTCATGACAATGGTTTTGATAAACATGCACCATTATTGTGACAACTTCTTGTAAAAGATTGGGCGCTGAACAGCGGCTTGGACAGCGGGAAGATGGGGATGCATAATTCCAGGCGCTGATCTAGCCGGATCAGACACAATACCATTTTGTGGGTCATATTGTTTTTTTCACAGGAGTCGGCCTCTCAGGATCCGCGCCAGATGCATCCCTCCCCCTTTCCAGGTTTCTAGGCAAAAACCGTTTTAAAAGATTGTACAGACCGACCTCGTAATACCGAAACAGCATTCTAAAGGGAATTAAAAATGAAAGATGATAATAAAAAACCAAAAACACATTTTCAAAGTCTTAATTTATTAATAATAATGAGGTAGTTGATGATCGAGCTAGTGATTTGTTTGATTCTCCAATTTTTCCCACAGAAAACAAACGTCGCGGCAATATAATATTATTTTCAACAGGCTGAAATATTTCACACGCGAACAAGGTGTGCCATAGCAAGAGGAATTCATCTCGGCAAAAATGCGTGTCTTCACTTTTGTAGGTAATGTGTACCAGGCGCGGATCCAAGATTTCGTGGGGAGGGGGACCCAAATTTGACATGATTTTTGGCGCCCATGTGTACTTTTCGAAAAATGGCGCGCCCTCCCTCCCGGCCAGGCTAACTTAAATGTAACTTAAAAGCCTTAAATGTATTTTGAATTATCTTATTACATAATCACATTTAAAAAAAAGCAATTAAAGACCACTTTTTTAATGTGTTCTTGAAAAAAATCCATGAATATATAATGTAATATCAATGGGAGCGCGAAGCGCGAGCGATTTTTGGGGGTCTCAATTTGGTTTAACTTCTCACCAGAGAAGGCCCTACTAGAATATTGTGTGAACGGGAGCTGTAGTTTCTTTACTAGTTATTTAAAATAGCCTTCAATAATATAAATGATAACCTCTTGGGAATAATGCAATCTCGAAGCAATCGACTCAATCTCCTCATCAGTGGCGAAGCTGTGATTTATTCAGCAGGGTTGCACGGGGGGGGGGGCTTGTTGAACTTTTGTAGAGGGCACCTAGATAAAAAAAAAAAAAAAAAAAATGGGGGGGATAGAAGTTAAAGAAATTCCGAAATTTTATTCTTAAAAACACATTGAGGTATCTCACAAGGCCTAAATAAATAATGATAACGCGAAGCGCGATATATTTGACATAATATTTGGAAAATAACATTATATTTCACCATAATCCCTTTCCTTTTCTCTCTTTTTTTCTTGGTCGTGATTTTTTTTTTTTTTGGGGGGGGGCGGGCAAAACGCCCATGTCCTAACAGTCATTTCCTAGCTTTACTTTATAAACAACATTAATGTGCAATAATCTCATAAGCCCTATGCGATATAAAAAAATAATTAAATTTCATGTATTTTGACCTGAAAATTGAACATTCTGGGCAATGTTTGTGAACCTGAACAAGATGCGTATGTAATTAGATAATTACTACGAGCGCGAAGCGCGAGCAGAAATTTTTAATGTGCGTTCTGGCCTGGTCGAAAAGGGACCTGTTAAGGACGTTTTGAATTAGCGATTCAGACGATACATATTTCAACGATTAAATAATGCGAGCGCAAAGCGCGAGCTGAACATTTTTGATATTCCAACCTAAAAAATTAGATTTCAAACCCCCAACGGGACACTCGATTCATGTTTTGTCACTCATGAAAAATGATGGGTAGTTTTTTGTATCTTCCTACATTAATAATGCGAGCGCAAAGCGCGAGCAGAAAATTTTTGATATTCTGATCTGAAACTGGATAATTTTAGCACGTTTTTAATAAGATCAAGATGCGTATCTCAATAAACATGCGTGCACGTGTTTTAGAGTTAGACAGAATCTGGGCATTCTGAATACATTTAATTTTTCATCATGAAAATCAATAATGCGAGCGCGGATCGCGAGCTGGAAATAATATTTGAAATTCCGATATGAAATGGGTCAATTTAAGAAATATTTAAAGCACTGTGTATATAGGGGAATTGTGAAGTGGATGTGGAAAGCACTTAATAAATGATGCGAGCGAAGCGCGAGCTGATATTTTATTATTATTTTAACCTAGGATCGAGACATTTAAGGCCTAAGGACATTTTGTCATTATATAAAAATGATGCCTATCTTCTATTCCTCTTCCTAAAACTTGTCGATATATTTTTCTGAAAAAGGGACAATTTAGTTATGAATTCATAAAAAAAATTATTTCATATTTATTAAAGGGGAATCCAGCCTTGGCCATTAAATATTGTGTTTGGAAGGAGAAAAATAAATTAAACAGAATGGTGAAAGTTTGAAAGAAATCGGACAAGCAAAAAGAAAGTTATAGCTGCTTTGAAATTGAGATCACTAATACTATGTAGATTTCAAATTGGCAACTGGGTAAGTAAATTATGGCAAGGGGCAAGGACAACTTTCCCATAGGCCATGTACTTTATTATCAGGGATTTGTGGTTTTCTCCTAAGTACCCATTCCCCTGGGGCAGTAATCTAAATATAACCCAGGTAGTATATTGTTTAATGTCCTCATGAAAGAAAAATATAATTTGAAATAAAACTTTTGGGGAAAATGACATTTTAGCCATAATATGTATTGGAGTACATGGAAGAGTAGTCCTTGCCTTACATCACTATGGCATCCCATATGCGGCCAATTTGAAGTCTCCATGGGTATAGTGATTACCAATATTTACAACTTTTAAAAATTCATAACTTTCTTGTTGTTTGTCCAATATTGTTCAAACTTTCACCTGTCAACCTGTCTGATTTTTCTTTTCCTTATAAAAACAAGTTTTTATTTGGGTTGGATTCCCCTTTAATCTAATAAGCCTAATGAGTGCGTGAAATTTGTTGACAGTGCATGAGGTTGACAGTGCATGAGGCCTGAAAAACTGGATATTTTATATTTTTTGTAATCATGAACAGCATTCATGGGTTGATACATTTATAGCAAATAATGCGAGCACAAATCGCGATCCGAAATTTTTAAATGGGGGGAATTCAAGTAGTTTGTTATAGAATATATTGGTACAGTGGCGTACCGTGGGTCACGGCATTGGGGGGGGGGGGCACCACCACAAATTTGGTGTCACTTAGGGAGCGCGCTCAGTAGCCAGGTATGCTGACCTAATAGAGAAATTTTAAGGACATGCAATGCCATTAAACGGATAAGTATCTCACTGATTAAATAATGCGAGCGCGAAGCGTGAGCTGAAAATTTTTGATATTCAGACCTAAAAGGGACATTATCAGCAAATTTTTTGTAATCGTGATACGTACCTGTCTCGCTAAACAAACAATGCGAGCGCGAAGCGCGAGCTGAAATTTTTGTATATATTGACCCCAAACAGGGACATTTTAAGGACTATATTTTAGGTATCCATTAAGAGTATAAATATCTCAGCATAGTCATCTAATGATAGTGGCATCCTTTGCTGATTTTGTTAGAATTACATCTAAACATATGAAGCACTTTTTGTAGTCATTGTAATCATGATTATCATACGCATCTCACTAATCAAATACTGCGAGCGCGAAGCGCGAGCTGAAAATTTATGAAATTCAGACCTGAAGAGGGGCATTCCAAGGCTTGTTTGTAGGAATTCACTAAGTCCTAACGTATTTCACTAACCAAATGATGCGAGCGCGAAGCGCGAGCTAAAAAAATTTTATATTCAGATCAGAAAAATTGACATTTTAAGGACTGATTTTAGGAATTCATGAAGAGCAGACATCTCACCAATCAACTAATGCGAACGTTAGCAACGGACAGGAAATGTTTTATATTAAGACCTTAAAATTGGGCAATCACTTTAAAGGGGAATGAAACCTTTGGAATAAGTAGGCTTGTGACGAAACAGAAAAATCAAAGAATAAGAAAAAAGAAAGTTTGAGAAAAATCGGATAAATAATAAGAAAGTTATGAGCATTTGAATATTGCAATCACTAGTGCTATGGAGATCCTCCCTTTGGCAATGCGACAAGGATGTGTGATGTCACAAGTGAACAACCTTCCCTTTGATGGACTATAAAATACCCTCAAAATGTCTCTTTCTGCTTTTTCTTGTGGTGATACAAACTTTTAACCATGATGTATTCTTTAAAAATCTGTATTACATGCCCTCCTATAGAAAGAACACATGATCTACTGATAGATGTGATAAAGCCTTTTGAAAAGCGGCAATTTAAGTGAAATATATACTAAAGAAATGGGGAGAGTTGTTCACAAGTGTCATCTAACATCTTGGTCGCATTGCTAATTTGAGGATCTCAATAGCATTAGTGATCACAATATTCAAATGCTCATAAATTTCTCATTAATTGTCTGATTTTTCTCAAACTTTCGTTAATCTGTTTCTTTGACTTTTCTGTTTTCACACAAACTATCTTGTTCCAATGTTTTCATTCTCCTTTAAGTAGTCATGAAAAAGAAGCAAATGTCACTACATAAAACAATAATAACTCGAATTGCGAGGAAATATATTTGGTGTATATTGATTTGAAAACGGGAGGTTTTAGTACAACAGGATTATACATCTCGTTAAACAGTCTATGCGAGCACCAGGAGTATGACCAGGAACAATGAAGACATAGGCCCTGAGCAAACTGTTTCATAAAGTCATGAAAAAAAAAGCTTCTTATGTAACATGATTATGATATAATATAACATTATAATAAACATTACGTTTCTTTTCCTTTCTCCCTCTTTTTCTCCTTTTCCCCGTTTTTTTTTTTTTTTTTTTTTTTTTTTTTTTTTGGGGGGGGGGGGGGCAGCCGATAGGGGGCACGTGCCCACCATACCCCCTGGTAGTTACGCCACTGTATAGGTATACAGAACTCACCAATCAAAATGCGAGCGCACAGCGCTAGCTCATAGGCCTTCATTTTTGACAATCGAGACACCTGAAAAGGAATATTTTGAGAATCTTATATGAAATACACAAAGATAATAGGTAGGCCTACAATCAGTGGTGTACCTAGGATTTTCCACAGGGGGGGCAAAACCGTCGGCCAAAAAATTTGACAAGCAAGCAAAAAAAAAAAAGGTCTCCAATCACAAAATTAAAAAATTAAATTAAGCTCGTCAGGGGGGGGGCAATAAAGGTCTTCAAGCTCGTCAGGGGGGGGGGGCAAAAAAGGTCTTTCAAGCTCGTCAGGGGGGCAGGGATACGTCATTTGCATGGGTTGTGGCTCGTCAGGGGGGCAGGCTGCCCCCTCTGCCCCCCCCCCGTAGGTACGCTAGTGCCTACAACATTTTAAAGTTTCGCTTAATTTCACAAACCAGTTATATTCACATCCTTGTCGGTATGCAAATGAGGAGACTAATAACATCACTCACTCACTACTTCATTTTGTATATTAGTATATGAAATATTCAATTTTTCTCCGTTGTCGTGTGAAACAACGATTAATTCCTCCCTGAACACGAGCAATTAGCATTGTTTAATACTAAATGGTTCAATCAAGTTGGTCCATATTGTAAAATCTGTAAAAAATGAAATATTGTATAATTCTAACAATAAAAAACAAAGGAACTAGTGAGTGAGGGACATCATCGACTGTCGCATTTGCATGTCACTGAGTTGTGCATATCACTGTTTTTTGAAAAATAAGCAAATTTTTTTTTTTTTAATGTCATAATTTTTTTTTTTACATCCGATTTTGATGAAATTTTCAGCATAATGCTTGTTTGATTTTTCTCTATTTATTCAAATCAACATTTTTTTTTGGGGGGGTGGACTTGTCCCTTAAGAAATGAATGCGAGCGCGAAGCGCTAGCTGAAAATTTTTTAAATGATGAAATGAAAAGGACATTTTCAGTTGTTGGATTAGAATATAAAATATTTTCAGCTTGTGCTTCTCGTTCGCATAAAAAACCTGTGAGGTCGGGATGCGTATATAACTAAACAGTGATGCGAGCGCGAAGCGCGAGCTCAATTCTTTTATATACTGACTTAAGAAGGACTCTTTCAAGGTATAATTCCTATTCTAAAAGTTTTTCCTTTTTCTCTTCGTATTTTTTTTCTTTTTCTTTCCTTTTTTTGCACCACCATGGGGGGGGGGGGGCAAAAACTTTGCCCCCTGGATCGGCCTATGTATATTGACTTGAAAAACACTAACATTTTAAGGACATATGTACGTGTGATCGATGGAGAGGATACACACCTCACTAATCAAATATTGCGAGCGCGTAGCGCCAGCTGAATTTGATATTAACCCCTTTTCTGACCCTGAACGGGATACCTATCTCGCCAAACAAACTTCAAACTCGAGCACATTGATTTTTGTCTATTATCGTAAAAACGGGATATTTTAAATCAGCCGCATTAATGTAACCTTATTGGGCAGGAAATAAATTTCACTATAAACAGGCAATACGAGCAATGTTGCGCCCCCGGTCGAACATGAATTTGCATGGAGCCCCCTAAGTTCAACGTCAATTTGGCGCCCTCGGTTGAACATGAATTTGGCGCCATGTGAAATATCACTTTGCCCTCCCCCTTCTGAAACATGTATTTGTCGCCCTATGGTCAAACATCAAATTAGCGCTCCCCTAGTTCGAACATCAATTTGGCGCCCCGCTAGTTTGAACATCAATTCGGCGCTCCCCTAGTTCGAACATCAATTTGGCGCCCCTCCCAGTTCAAACATCAATTTGGCGCACCCATCTAGTTCGAAAATTAATTTGCCCCCTCCCCCTTGTTCAAACATCAATTCGGAGCCCCATAGTTCGAACATTCAATCGGCGCTCCCCGATGTCGAACATAAATTTTGCGCCCCTACGTCGAACATCAATTCGGCGCAACCCCCCTCCCCCTACGTCGAACATCTATTTGGCCTCCCTAGGTCGAACATCAATTTGGTGCCCCCAGTTGGAACATCAAATTGGCGCCCCTAGTTCGAATATCAATTCGGCGCCCCCTAGTTCAAACACCAATGTGGTGCCCCTAGTTCGAACATCATTTTGGCATCCCTTCGAACTCAATTTGGCTTCCCTAGTTCGAATATCATTACGCCCCCCTAGCTCGAGTATCAATTTGGCGCCCCCTAGTTCGAACATCGATTCGGCGCCCCCCTAGTTTGAGTATCAGTTTGGCGCCCCCTAGCTCGAACATCGATTCGCCCCCCCCCCCTAGTTCGAGTATCAATTTGGCGCCCCCATTTCGAACATCATTTTAACATCCCTTCGGACATCATTTTGGCGCCCTCCTAGATCGAATATCAATTCGGCGCCCCTACATGTAGGTCCAACACCAACATCGCCCCCTAGTTCCAACAACAATTCTGAGGCCCCTAGTTCGAGTATCAATTTGGCGCCCCCCTAGTTCGAACATCGATTCGGCCCCCTCCCCCCCCCCCCACCTAGTTCGAGTATAAATCTGGCGCCCCCAGTTCGAACATCACTTTAACATCCCTTCGAACATAATTTCGGCGCCCTCCTAGTTTGAATATCAATTCGGTGCCCCTACATGTAGGTCCAACATCAATTTGGCGCCCCTAGTTCGAATATCATTTCGGCCCCCCCTAGCTCAAGTATCAATTTGGCGCCCCCTAGTTCCAACATCAATTTGGCGCCCCCTAGTTCGAACATCAATTTGGCGCCTCAACGTCGAACATCAATTCGCCCCTCCCCCCCCCCGTTCGAACATCAATTCGGCCCCCATTTCGAACATCATTTTGACATTCATTCGAACATCATTTCGGCGCCCTTTTGGTTCGAACATCATTTTCTTTCCTCCTCTTCCTCTTTTTTTCTTCTCGTCCTTTCCCCTCTTCCTCTCCCCTTTTCTTCTTTTCTTTCCCCCGTTCTCTCTCTTTTTTCTTCTCTTCTTTCTTCCCTCTGCCTCCTTTTCCTTTTCCCCTCTTCCTCTCTCTCCCCCCCCCCTCTTCTTCCCCTCTTCCTCTTTTTTCTCCCCCTCCCCCTCCCTTTTCTTCTCTTCCTTCCCCCTCTTCCTCTTTTTTTCTCTTTCTTTCCCCTCTCCTTTTTTTTCTTTTCTTTCCCCTCTTCTTTTTTCTTCTTTTTTTCCCCTCTTTTTTCTCTCTCTTCTTTCCTCACTCTTCCTCTCTCTCCTTTTCTTTCCCCTCTTCTTCTTTTTTCTTCCCCCTCTCCCCCTCCCTTTTCTTCTTTTCCTTTCCCCTTTTCTTCTTTTCTTCCCCCCTTCTCTCTCTTTTTTCCTCTTCTTTCTTCCCTCTTCCTCTCTCTCCTTTTTTTCCTTTTCCTTTTCCCCTCTTCCTCTCTCTTTTCCCCTCTTCTTTTCCCCTTTCTCTCTCTTCTCTTCTTTCCTCCTTCTTCCTCTCTCTTTTTTTCTCCTTTTCCTTTCCCCCTCTCCCTCTCTCCTTTCCTCTTTTCTTTCCCCCCTTTTCCTCTCTCTTTTTTCTTCCCTTCTTCCCCCTCTCCCTTTCTTCTTTTTCTTCTTTTCTTTCCCCTCTTCCCCTCTTTTTTCTCTTTCTTTCCCTCTCTTCTTTTTTTTTTTTAGCCGAAGGGGGGGTGCCAAGGCCCCCTCGGCCCCCCCCCCCCATGGATCCGCGCCTGTGTACTTACGGTGAAAGTTTGATGTATTTTTTTAATAATATGATTGAATTTACGTGTTCAGTAATATGATACACTTCGTAATATAATTTCAGCTCACACCACGCGCTAGCATTATTTCCATATCAGATACGCATGCATCTTGCTCATGATTTCAAAAGTGCTTGGTGTGTTTATTTTTTAGTCTAATTACATGATAAATATTTTTTTTAATCTCGCGCTTCGCGGTCGCATTTTGTATACATGCCTAAGTTTAAGATACCCTTTCTTGTTTATTAAAATGAAGGTGAAATATACTTTTACTCCTCCCCTCCCCCATTCATCAAACAGTTTTTAACTTTAGATCTTCGAGCGGCCGATGGGGGAAAGGGATTCATTTTTCCGCCCGCCCCCCCCCCCTCCTCCCTCCCATCAGTGGCGGATCGTGACCCGGAGGAGACAAAGCATTGGAGGGGCACAGCATTGTTCACAAATAATTAAGTGCCCCTCAAATCATCGTCTCCTCCGGGTCACAGTCCGCCCCTCCCAATGTCAAAAAGCTGGTCCCTGGGAATGGAATTTTATTGAATATACATTAATTGACAAAGGCCGGATGCAATGTCCACCCAGATAATAGATGCACTGAGGCGAAAAAGACGAACACACAATGGCGGATGTTGAATAGCTGACAGGTGAATGTCTTTTGCCGGCAAGAATGCAACGGCGTAAATGCTAGAGTTCAAAGAAATGATGTCCTCAAGGCTAAATTCAAACAGTGTATTAACAGGACAACAAACACTGATTTTCTTTTACTGATATTACTGCGAATGAGAGAAAATGATGGGAACATCTTCAAGTGATTTGTAACATTAGTTTGGTGATAACAAGGTAAGTGAAATGAAATGAATAATGTTCCAACAAGTGAAACCTCTTAAAATGGCTCGAAAAGGGTGTATGCCAACCGTTGCGGACGCCTAACCCGAATAAAATATTGGTGTTTGAAAAGTGCAAATGTGTTGTTTTAGAATCATTTACTATTTGCAGCTTTTTTTAAAGAAAGGTCATATGTTTCCTCAATTCATGCGTGTGCGCGTGTGTGCGTTGTAAACGAGTAAAATATAATTAATTTTAAATTGTGACAAACGTAAAGTCGCCCACTATTTTATTGCTTGGTTGTTGTTGTTTTTAAAGGTCAAGTCCACCACAGAAAAATGGTGACTTGAATAAACAAAGAAAAATCAAACTAGCATAACGCCAAAAATTTCATCGAAATCGGATGAAGAATAAGAAAGTTATGAAATTTTAAAGTTTCGCTTATTGTTCACAAAACAGTGACATGCAAATAAGACAGTCGGTGATGTTTTCCTTCACTCACTATTTCTTTCAATTATTTTATACAATATTTCATTTTTTACAAATTTGACAATAGGGACCAACTTGACTGATCTATATGGTATTAAACAATGCTAATCCCACATGTTCAGGGAGAAATTAATCGTTGATTCACTTGACAATGAGGAGAAAATTAGAATATTTCATATTCCACATAATAAAATATAAAAGAAATAGTGAGTGGATGACGTCATCAGTCCCCTCATACCAAACAGGATGTGCATATATTACTGTTTTGTGAAATTAAGCAGAACTTTAAAATGTCATAACTTTCTTATTTTACATCCGAGTTTGATGAAATTTTCAGTGTTATGCTTGTTGGATTTTTCTTTTTATTCAAATTAACTTTTTGTTGGGGTAGACTTGACCTTCAAGAGGACCCTTTGGGACAGAAACAGTTTTCACAACATTCGGACGTCAACTGCCCGTTTGTGAAAACACATAGGATGTGATTGAAGTTAAAATTCTTTTTTTTTTGCATGTAGGCCTATATAGGCCTACTAGTGTTCTTAAGGACAAATCAAGTGATGAATAGATCCTATATGCGTAAAAATGCCGAATAAGGAAAAAACATATTGGAAAGGATTGTGTCTTTTTTTTATTTTTCAGTTCTTAAACAATCTCAATATAGTAATCAATTATGATTGGTAAAACAATGTATAATGAATGCTAATATGATGCATGGGCTCAACATTGTGATAACATTTCGCTCATAATGTCAGATATGGCGAATTTCAAGAAATAAATGTATAGTGTATTTCAGTTTTGTTTTCATTCTTTCTATTCCAGGTTGCTCTGACAGTAGTTGCCAATTAATAGCTTGCAAATTCAGATACTGCAAAGGCAGCCTTTAAAATGTCTTGATTGTAAAAGAACCCATAATGTATAAACTTTCAAAAACCCTCCAATAACCAAACAAATAACTTTCCATTTATTGTCAATACGAAGGGGAGGGATATTATATGATAAAGTATATAGATAAGGATTGGAGGAGGGGCCTTGGGGGCTAAAGTCGACCCCCAAATCGCTCAAATGACAACCCCCCCCCCATTCTTGACCACAAAGAATAGCCCTATACTAGTATATATTTATCAGTGTTGTGGTGCCTTATAGTGCAAGACCTTCAATGCCTTGGTCTTTGATTTGCATGCCTTAGCCCTGATCAAACACTAGCCTTAATGATTTTAAACCCTGTAAACCCAATGCATTTTGAAGGCAAAACTGTTTTGTTGCCTTTATTATATCTAATATTTGAATCTTCACCATGATACTGCTACTCTATCGAGCATAATCTTGACTATACGCATTATGTTAATAGCTTTTATCAAGATGTACGAAACAAAACAGGAAATTGAGATAAACGAAATGAAAATGAAAAAAAAATACAAGGTAACTATATATAGCAATAAAAACAATATACTTATTTACAGTGGCAAGTATAGTACGAGTAAATACTGAAGTAGTAATAGTATATCTTAAGTAGATGTAGAAGTAGTATGGGCCACCGCTGTTTCCAACACTAATACCGTTCCAAGTTCTCTTACTATAATACAAAATATATTATGCTGAGGATTGGCTTTCAACAAAATAGTAGAGGAAGCATGATTCTTATCCCACACTGTTTAGTTTCGCTTTAAAGATATAACAAAACAAAATATGAAATTTATGGAGACCTTCCACCTATCTCCACCACGGTAATTAAACGAAGTACGAGATTTGCTGGTCACTGTTTCCGTAGTGAGAAGGAATTTATTTTTGATGTACTTTTGTTGCACCTCCCTCATAAAACGAGAGGACGGAGACCTTTAAATTTTGTTGATTGCATATGAAGGGATACTAATAATTTGTTACATGATTTACCAACTCTCTTGTCAGATCGCGAATCCTGGCGTACCATTGTTGATTCATTCTCGGATGCGTCCGTTTTGTAGTGTGTAAAAATATAAACTTGCCTCGAGACTTCTGTTTTCGGTCTCTATTATATTAAATTTTGCATTGCTCTGTAATTAAAAATTGTTCTCTTGCTCAGAAGATAAACTAAATGAAGAGAAAGACAGTACTGGGTTTATGCCATTTCATGTCATTTCGAGGTTTAAAGCAACCCCAAAAGGTAATCTATTTATGTATGACCAGTGCACCATTACCTTGCTGAAAGTGCTCTATTTTCTTTTGTTTAGTGCACATTTTATGTTCTTTCTACGATGAACAAAAATAAAAGGAAGAAAACAAAAATGAAGGAGATGAGAAGAGAAGTGAAAGGTGTGAATAAAACGAGGGAGGGGGATAAATTGGATAGTAAAAAAAATCAGTTCATTATAGACAGTGCTGCTCAAAAGATAGTAAACCCCATGAAAAATGAATATAATTATTTAAAGTGTTCAAGTTTTGCCATGTTTTAGATATTTCATTGTGAATTCAGGTGATAAAATATTACATTCAATGAAGTTTGTTTTTCTGGACTCACCGAAAAGATGGGGGCTTGGCGCTTGCCCCAAAAATTCTTAACGACCAAGAAAAAACGAGAAAAGGAAAGAGAGAGGGGTAAAAAAAAATCATTTTGTAATATTATGTCAAAATCTATCACAAAATTTGAATTTGGTGTAAAAATGTAAATTTTGCCAGATACGCGAAATCTCGCCCTCTCAAAATTTTTGATGGGGCGAATTTCGCTCTCATTGTCTTGAGTGACATATTAATCTGCTCAAAATGATATGTCCCCTTTTCATTCACATTAACTGTTTGATTACAAAAGGTGCTTACAATATCCCGTTTTTTAGGTCTAAATCGCGAAGAATATTCAGCTCGCATCATTTATAGTGGCATCCACAAAGTTGATAAGTGCTAACTTCCCTTTTGATCAGTATATAAAAAATCAACCTCTACTTTACGCTCACATTAATTGTTTATTTAGATGCACAAATTGTTCTAAAATGAGAAAAAAATAATGTGCGGTTTTCAGATAAGAATATAAAAAATTTCGAGCTTGCGCTTCGCGCTTGCACAATATGATTTGGGAGATAATGTATCCTCCACATGAGTCACTGCAAACAGTCGTTAAATGTCATTTACCAGGTCAGTAGACCTTTTTAATGATTCACCCGGGGATTCAGCCTACATTTTCATTGGTATTGATTTAGCTTCCAAGAAAGTATTTACCATTCGTTTTTAAAGTCGTTTCTAAATTACGAACAGGTTTATATAACACCTATATCGACCTTTTTTTTGTACAGGGATATGATGTTTGGCAAGTTCAAAATGATTATTTTATGTATACATAAATCTTCAAAACACATTTCGATATTTTGAGATGAAATTAAAAATACCAATATACCAATTATGAGTCAATATGAGACGTATTCCGCACTGTGCGGCAATAGAAATCGGTTAACAGGAGTCTTATGCAGACAGGGCAAATAAGAAAAAAGTTACAACTTCGTTGACTTTGCAATTATTGCTACTACCAAATGAAACCTTGACTGTGATTAGCTGTTAACCCCTGTCACCATGGTAGTTGCCACTCTGAATAAAATTCCATATTCGCAACTCTTTATAAAAACAGGCTATCGGTCTGTTATCATGTGGAAACTTGAGAGAAAAGGTACATGTACTGTTTCACTTATTTCCTTTCCCTTTTTATTTTCTCCATCAGCGCAAGAATTAACCTGGTGCTGACCAAGATGTTCTACCCTATGGAATACCACCACATATTGCATGAGGAATGGAGCACTGAGGATTTCATCAGGTGGTGATGACGGGTCAGGTGGATAGGAGAATGTTGCTTGGAAGGCATCCACATGTGGGAATATCTTTTGATGAGATGAGGTCTGACGTCATTATTGAAAGGCCAATCCGATTTCCCATTTGAAAGGACCCAGTTATACCAGGAGGAAGAATAGGGTCTGGGCAGTGGACTTTGGTTGAGGAATATACCAAGCCGATACTATGACTACAAAGTTCACCCGATACAGTCTCATCATGATGAGGGGTGATGCAAAGATCCAGTTGGTCTTCAAACGGCTCGAGCCTGCATGGGGAACTTTACGTTACGTGAGGGAAACGTTCCTGTTAAATGTCAAGTCCGTAATAATGTAAATAAATTTAGAAAAATCAAACAAGCACAATACTGAAAATTTAATCAAGGATGAGATATGTGACATTTAAACTTGTGCTTGTTTGTCACAAAAAACCCTATCACAGTAATTGGTTCATTGAGAAAGTCGATGCTGTCTTACACTCATTTTCTTATTTTGAAAATATTTTGATGTATGAATTATACTTTATTTCCATTTTTGCAGAATTGAAAATAATGAAAATATTAATTTGTTCACAAGAGATTGAAACAATGCAAATTTTACACATTTAGGGAGAAACTATATGCTTCACATTATGCAAAGGAAACATGTGAAATTAAGCGGACTTCCAAATATAACTTTCTTATTTTACATTCAATTTGATGAACTTTTGAACAAATCATGCTTGTTTGGTTTTTCTTTTCAATTTTATGTTGGGGGTAGACATCCTCTTTAAATAACAACGAGGATTTAAAACTTTTAAACAACTGAAATTTTAAACAATCGCTGTTGGAGTGACGGGCTTAAAAATCGTGATTACAACTTCAAACAGTGTTTTTACAGTGTATAAACCTTGCCCTTTTTTTTGCCCATGAAATTTCGCATCTGGCCGTTTGTCCTGGTCGGTCGGCCAGGGCTTCTGGTGCCAACTTTCGGTACCAAAGCTTACATACCAGATAAATTTTGATATTCACTTGTATCTTGCGAAATATGATTCAAGAAATTGTGATTGATCTAGTTTATTTTATACTTAAAGGTAGTTCACCCTGGCAAAAGATCATTGTAAAAATAGCAGAAAAATATTGGTGAAGGTTTGAGGAAATCTAATATCGTGTAGTAAAAAAAAATCAGTGAAATGTCAATTTCTCAAAAAATGAAAATAGTTTTCATTGTATCTTCAGTATATTACCAGAAAAAGAAAATAAATTCTAGCCATCATGAACAATTAAAAAAAATCTATAAATTTTATATTAACATAACGGGGCAGCTGCTCGTTTATGACATCACAAATCCAAAACTTGACATTCTAATAACTTTCTTATCCTCAGACCGTCACCAATATTTTTTTCTGGTATTATTACAACAAACCTTTCTTCAGGTCGAACTTTCCCTTTTAAAATGGTACTCCAGGCTGTATTCTATTATATTCATTTAAATCTTTAAATCATCAAGAATTAAAAAATTGGACAGATATCTGATTGAATGTGTAAGATAATTATTACTGCAACTTAATTTATTACAAGGGGAAATATATGTTTCAAAATATAATATAATTGTGATTTCGTGTAATGACATAAGAAAATAGAACGTGGGGACATTGCGTCATCAGCCCTCAGTGTTGATATTCATGACGGCGTGCCGTTTCCGCATTTTTTTTTTTTTTTTTTTACTAAACTTTAACATTCAATAACTTCGTTATTTGTTATATTTTAATGAAACTTTCAGCATTTTGCTCGGTCATTATCTTACTCTATTAACTTTGATGAGAAAAAGATTATTTTCAATTCGGAGTACCAGTTTAACAGCTATATGTACATGTATTTGCGGTGTAGCCTATACAGCCTAGATCAAGGTGCACTTTGGACATCAAAATATATAGTTTGTTGTATGTAGAATAGTTTTATCTATGCCAACTTGTTCATCAAAACACAAGAGTTATCACCCTGCAACATTTGTTATAATTATGAGCAGCAACATAACGTGGAGTGGTAGACGTGTTACAGACACAGAACTAGAAAAGTGGATTTTCTAGTGTCATTTTTCTTTATACATCAACTTCGAACTTATTGGTCGTTTCTGACAATTAAAGCAATTCACATTTATTTTAATCCAAAATGTGCATGTCAATCTTCGCATAAATAACCCCCGTAAATGGTGTAACAGCCCCAAAGTGGTATTTTTCAGCCCTACTGAACCATGCTCACCCCTCACTCAGCCAACTCACGAAACCCAAACAGAAGTTGCTACCGGAAACAAAGCTTTACCACGAAGATTTTTATTATATGGCTTTATTATTTTTTTTTTGCAGGAGTGCTATGTAACACTCCTGCATAGTCCTGTTACAAAAGTTGTTCCCTGATCTTGGCTATTAGTATTGATATCAGTATGGATATTTTATATACAGTGGTGCTAAATAGTTGGTGAATCCCACCAGAAAATGCATTCCTTCATGCTGAGTGTTGAATGCAGACAGCAACAATACAATGTCAGGCAAGTCCAGAGAAACAAACTTTATTGAATGCAATATTTTATCTCATGACTTCAAGATTAAATATCTAAAAGATGACAGAACTTGAATATTTTGGAATGTGTTCATTTTATCTGGTGGGGTTCACTATTGAACTGTTTAGCATCACTGTAGGCTTATGTTCAGTATACCCAGGTATATGTACTAATTGTCGTATACCTCTAAATACTTTTTATTACTCAAGATTGTTCATGACTGGGTAGTAATTTTACTCTTTATCTATTTTGTTTATCACCATTGTTCGGTAGTAATAATACTTGTATTTTCTGGAATCTTGCAGAAACAAAATGATTGCATGAATGCATGTATGAATGAATACAAATACATGGATGGATGAATGAATGACTATTAATCATTCACCCGGTCCATTCGTCCATTTATTCATTATTTTATTCATTTATACATGCATTCAATTAAATGAATGAGTTACACCTCGTTTTGCCTACTTGTATTTATTCATTTACCAATTTCATATAAAACTTGTCACCCTCTCTTTATCCCTCCCATCCTTCTTTCTCTCCCTTTCTCCCACTCTTCCTCGTGAACTCACTCACTTGATCTCACGTTCTTCTCTCTCATTCTTTCTCACCCCCTTCATCTCTTCCTCCCTCTCCCTTCCATCCATCTTTATTTGGATCACCCTCTGAAGGGACTTTCACACTTGGTGGTAGGACCATTTGCTTGCATTATATTTTGCACATGATAGCAATGCTTAAAGACAGTCGAACAACCAATTTTGAAAGCACCTTCATTCTCTACCCCATTTCCACACATGCCTTAGACTAAAAGAGTGAACTTCATGAAACGCCTGCTCACATAAATAAACCTGGTCCAACATTTACTTCAGAAAAATAATTAAACAAACTTCCAATTATTTTCGGATTCAAAACCTTTTATGATAGATGTAAGAAATATTTATTATTAAATTTCCTATATTTATGTATTGCATCTCTGAATGCATTGATTATCATTTAACAATATATACTGTACATATCAAAATGTGTTGCAAAATATACAGCACATAGGAAAATACTCATCAAACAACTCTAAAATATGTTATCAAATAAGAATCGATAAAAAAACTTTGTGAAGTTCTCTCTTGTAAAATAAAACTACGAAATATCCCCTATTTTAATTATATTTATGCATGTACCTGGAAAGTTGCAAAGTGCATTGTCATTGAGGTGTTCCCCATGAGTTAATGTATTTTACTCTTCATGATTTTTGAAAAACTTTGGAAATTGACCAAGCTTACTTTTATTTGGATGGATAATGAAATATTCCATATAGAAATAACACAGTATTGGCTGGCGTGGCATTATTAAGTGTCAATTTTTGAAAAGGGGAAAAGTTTGCCAAAAATTTCAATCCATTTTGCAACAGTTACCAGGTCTGGGTTGGAATGGGGGGGGGGGGGGGGCTTTGAATCTTAAGCCTGGTGCACACCACACAATCTGATCCAGTGAATTCTGATTTTCGAAGCAATTGTAATAGAATTTGATATACATATACGTCCCAACCTATACAAATTTTAAATCTTCAGATGTAAGAATACTGAAATTGAAATTCCATTCTATTTTGAGCCTCCCTGCAGAAATAAAAGCCATGATAAAATCATGACGTCAACCACAAGTTTTGCAGTAAAGCAGAATTCTAATTTTCCACCATTATGCCAAACTTCAAATAAAATTGTTTACTTCTAAGAACTTTCATATCTAATGGAAAATGCGATTTGCTAAAAATATTGATTTATCAGATTGTGTAGCGTGCAGCGGGCTTAACTACTGTAAGCCAAAATATGACATTCTTGAAGTATAAGCTGAAATAATCAAGGTTTTGCATTTCACCAATTTCTACCTTGAAAATTTCTGCATGCTTAAATGTGCCTGTACAGTGTACAAAAAGGTAATTGAAATAATGAGGGTTGACAAACAAAATTTAATAAATCAAGGCATTAAAGTTTTATATTGGCCTTGTACCTAAAAAGAAAATTGTACAATGATGCACTGCACATCAGCCTTCTAAGTTTGGATTACTTTCTACACTGTACAGTACCCATGACCAGAGGTGGATCCAGGATTTCATAATGGGGGGGGGGGGGACAGAGCACATTTTATAATACAGGGGGTGCAGACAAACAAAATTGCTATATAAATGTAGGCTGATGTTAAATGGGCGATTCTCAAAATATAAAGGGGGGGGGCTGGATCCGCCCCTGGTGACAAATATGAGCAGATTTCAGGAATGTCAGTTTTGGCTTGCAGAAAAAAAGGAGGGGGGGGGGTAGGGGACATCACAAAAGATTTAAAGAAAGGGGGGGGGGGCAAGTTTGTTTCTACATGGGCTATGATGTTTCACAGTATACAGGCACACTATGTGTACAAACAAGCATGACAATAAGGCAAGAATTTTTCATTTTCCAAGTGATTTATTAGCTATTTTCTCAAAGAAAAATATACAAAAAAAAATGACCAGCAGCCCAGAAGATTCATCCAAGTTGTATCACCATAGCAACTGACCCCTTGATTAAATGGAACAAACCCTAACCCTCACAAAATGACCTCAAGCCTGATCCTTGTGAGCTAGGATCTTCTTGCCAAAACCACACAATATATGACATCATTACCAAAAGTCCTATTTTAAAGGGTACAGAGTGGGACACCGGACACTGTCACACATGATATACCGCATCTTTAATGTAGGTGCTTTATTTTCAAGTTCAATGTTACTTTGTGTAGCCAAGATTATGCAAGACAATGCATTGATTTGTATAATGTTACTAAGGGTAACAATTGTATTTTGGGTTACTTCCTTCCCCTACTCTTCCATCACCCCCTTCTCTTCCCCACCCCCTTATCTTCCCAATCCTATCCCCTTCTCTTACCCCATCCCCACGTCTTACCCCACTCCCCTCTCCTCCCATACCATATGAATCAGTCTGTTTATCTCCTTTGTAGTCTTTCTTCTAATCCTTTAACAAAGCCACCACCTTATTTCCTTTAATCTGCTCCCTTCCTCACTACCATATTCCCCTCCCCTCTATTCCCACTTTTCTCCTCCTTTTACAAGTTTAGCAGTTAATCCACTAATTGTGCTCTCTCTCCATATCTCCCTGTACTATCCATCCAAGAGAGCATTTCATGAATATTTTTGTCAGTGGTTTTCACTGGCTAAATTCTGGCATGTGACTGGCTTTATAGAGCAAATTAGCCTGTGATAATCACTGAAAAAAAATAACTTCATGAAATGCCCCTATATCTGTCAATCATCCATCATTTCACATCATTTCAACATTTATTATCCATGACTGATATTACAATGTTCTAAAATTTAATTAAATTAAAAGGTTTTTAGTATTATTTTCTTATCATTGTCATATCATTTCAAATTATTATTCAATAATCTATTTGATTCCATGTTAAATGATTTTTAAAAATCTATTATTTATCTTTTGAAATTTAATTTATTTTCATTTAAAAAAAATTATTTGTTTTTTATCTTGTTCTGCTCTGAAGTGTCTTGAGCATCTAATCGAGATGGAAAGTGTTATTATAATTTGCATCATTAATTTATATTCATTTTTTCAAATTTAATTTATTTCTTTTTCATTTTAATTTCATTATTGAAATTTTTTATTTTTTATTTATTTATTCATTTATTATTATTATTATTATTTTTTTTTTTTTTGGGGGGGGGTTTCTTTTTTAATGAGCAAATGAAAAATATTTCAATTTTGCATATAAATATACCCTTTTCTGTACATGATTCAATTGTGTCTCTGTGAACACTGCATTGTTCAAATATTTAGAAAGATGCAAATAGGAAAAAGAATACTTTGTTTTGAGTTTTGTTTTCTTTGTTTCCCTGTCAAGGTCATTCATTCATTCACCATCATAAAGGAACCAAATGTTTGTGATTTTATACTACAGTTACGCCACAGTTTTGAAAGTGGGGGGCTGACCATGCAAAATCACAATCTGATGGTCGTTTTTCCATTTTTGTACATATTTTTATTGTTGAAAAGGCCTCCCATCCCCAAGTTGAAGCCCCTGTATTGTATCCATCACTCCACCACACAACTCTGAGAGATAAGGCGAAAAGAGATGGCGTTGGCAAGATATGTGAATCTAGATCTAATAGGTTGGACCCTCAACATAGGCTCATCATGAGGAAGTGCACTTTATTTCCCACAATGATTTGTAATACCCAATCAATCATTACAATACAATGCTTGTATCCTAGTCATGAAGTGCAATGTCAAATTTCACAAACGACAACCAACAAAAAACTGGAAGTAGGAATCGATTTCTTTAGCCAAGGAGTTGTTACGAAGCAAATTTCTTGAGACGGCACACAACGAAATTTCTCAAACTGCATCCAGATGGGACGTGTAAACCATTTCTTTAGCCAAATGTTCAATGACACTGACAGTCGGAAAAATGTAACAGAAGAATTTCACGGGCAACATCCAATAAAATTTCTAAGCCTCGATCCAGCGGAATGTAGGAAACAACCTTATTAACCACAGGGTCATTGACAGCTGGAGCAATCTACCCATCAATTGAAAGACAACTGGATCAACTAAATGCCTCCCCAACATAGCAACCTCTCTCACATAAATCCAGCCAAGTAAACATATCCAATTCTCATCACAAGGATATGACTTTAAGTGCTCCCTGAGGAAAAAAGAAACCCCTGACGATGCAACAATTGATGAAACATGGAAATCTGAGAGTTTAGAAATGAATATTGACAATCCGTTGGATCACTGCCCAATCACAGACCAGAAGGGGGATGAGGAGTCCAGCATCGTATACTCATGTCAAGCCCAAGGATCTGGTTAAGAAACTTCAACTTCCCTGAGACATCATCAGAGGGACCACAAACAAAATGAAGGAACTGATTCTAGGAAGGTCTCCAAATGCTTTGTATCTTATTACAAAGACAGAGAAAGACTCGCAAGATCCCATGAAAGATAACTAGATGGCACAAGATCAAGAGATGCAGATGTTGTCATTCTGGATCATTTCCAGTGGAGGTCAATGAACAAACGATCACCTTGCAGTTTAGCATCACCGATACTTGGAAGGCACAAGCAACCTGAATATTAAACTGATTGGAATTGATAGGTCCTCTTCCCAATATAACTGACAAGGGTAAGCAGGAGTACCATGAGCAAATTTTGAATGAACTACTATTCAATTCTTTCCAAGGAAAGTGTTGGCTCCTAGACAAAGAATAGGAATGTTGACAATGGCCTCCAAAAATTCCCTTACTAGAATTTAAACAAATATGTGACTTGAAATGATGTATTCAAGAGCTCTGGACCTCAAACACAAGATGAAAAGAACACCATTCCTCTTGGTCGGACACCCAAGGGGAGAGGGGGGGGGTCACACTCACCACACCATGTGCTACCCAAGCGTGTCCACAAAATATTTTTTTTTTTTTACTGCTAATGGAGTATTTCATGTGATACCACTTTGTCAAATTTGTACCCCTAATGGTTCTTTTCACGCAATCCCTTAAGTGCAATTGTACCCTGATGGCATTCCAGTTTAGAAATGGACCCTACTATATCATATTGATAATTAAAATCTGTAACTTCAGGAGATTTCCATGGCGATATTCAAATCTGCATTTTAACATTTAGATGGAATTCAATTTGATACCCCAACATCAAGGACTGGATTTAATTTTTGATACCCTAAAATCGAATGAAGTAAACAACAAAAAAACCCATCCCATTTTAAGGGACTGAAAACAGATTCTTTTTTATGCTTTTGTGGATGCGCTTGCATAGCACTCAATGTGGAGTATATGACTGATGAGGATCGTCAAAACTTTGCCAGATTTCCGAACGTAAAACACAAAGATGTCACATGTAAATGAAACAAAATTCTGAAAGTCAGCAGCCCTCTCATTAACCGTAGGTCAAAAATTCATCTCTTCTCTTCTTTGTGCAGACTCAAAAAGTATCCTCACTGGGCCAAATTGGAGTGCAAACTGGTTTTTGATCGATCTTGATCAATGCTGAGTCCCAAAGCCGTGCTCCATTGATGAAATAGACAACGTGTTAAAGTCCCATTACAAATATCAACAAGAGATGACTAAAAAATTACAACAGCAAGGCACTCGTGTAATTGCTTGAAGAGTAAACGGCAATTGCGGGAAAGATGGAAATCAAAATCTGACATTGCACTTCTAAAACTAGATTCTAGACTAATATGTATTGCTCTGATTGAAGGAGCATTGTATTTTACTCATTGTGGAAAAAAACCATTGAAGCACACAATGCTCATAAAAAATGGGTTGAAACTTTACATCCGAAAGTGAGTAAAAAGACATTTTGGTGGATGAACCGATATTGAGAAGCCACCTTCATCACGGTACCTCTCCAACGGAGCCATTGAACCTCTACTCATTCTGTGATTTCATGATGGTACGTGTATTTTCACAAACGTGAGGCTTATGGTGAAAGGACCCAGATAAAATTTGAAATATTAACTCAAATTAGCCTGTCCAAAAAATTAACATGTACAGAAAAAGGGAATATCTTTATCACAAAATTGTTCATACTGCTCTATTACAGCTCTACAATTAATAAAAGATCAAAGTTTGTATTTAATTTCCTTAACATTTTTTTATCTTCTTAGCACATTATTACATCAGTCATGGCAAATATCATGTTGAAATGACGTGAAACAAATAATTCAGAGAACAGCTATAACAGATAGTACAGGGATGTATATAAAGAAAGAACACAATCAATGGATCAACAGATAATGCAAGTATTGTCACTGTAAAAGGAGAGGGAAAAGTGAAACATGAGGGGAGGAGGGTGGAGTAATGAAGAAGAAAGAAGATTTGGGAATAAGAAAGGAAATGGCTAGATGTACAAGGAAGAATAGAAAGACTACAATAAAGATCAACAGAATGAGACACATAGCCAAGAAAAGGATTTAAGAATGGGGAGACGGAAAAAAGATTGCAGTCATTTTTCTTTAAGAGAAAGAGCAATGGAGATTTTGTATATTAAGTCCCGTTGAATTTATCAAAATTGCCTTTAGAAGTATTGTTTTGATAGATTTACACGAAAAGGATTTCATGTTAAAGATAAAAGAAAATGCCCAAATTCAGAAAATGCAAATGTGGTAAAGCATGGATAAACAGCCCAAAGTGCACGATAACACTGCACAATATTTCTAAAAAAATTATCCCACACATAATAATTACTGAAAAACCTATTGCATTGTCTTGCATACTCTTGGCTACACAAAATATCATTAAAATCAGAAATAAAGCACTTACATTAAAGGAAGCTGTATACCATGCACAACAGTGTCCGGAGTCCTTCTCTGCACACCCCAAAAATAGATCTCTTGGTAGTGACGTCACTAATTGTGTGATTCTGGCAGGAAGATCCCAGCTCAAACCAGACAGAAGCCATGTTTGTGAGTTCAAGGGCCTATCCCATTAATCGATGAGGTCAACTGCTATGGTCTTCCAACTTGGATGAATCTTCTGGGCTGCTGGTCTTACATTCTTTTCAGGCAAAAAAATAATCAAATCATGAATACAAAGCAAGCATAGACAAAGCATAGTACAGACAATCAAAACACTCTAGGGCAGGTCCAAGCTATCTGACATATTGACATAAAGAGAAAAATCAAAGAGGTGTTTCACGAAGATGTATGCATGAAAAAAAAATCACTCTTAAATTCCAAGTTATGCGTGGAAAAAAATGGATCACGCTTGTGGAATATGTTCTTCTGCATATTTATCAATGAGAATGCACATTACATCTTGTGCACATTAACACTTAAGCATAACTTTTAGTCAGATTTAACTGTTTGTGAAAACCTCTCTGGATTTTAATTTTTCTAGTAGATTTAACTATTTGTGAACACCTCCACTGAATTTATGTTTTTCTAGTGTAATGGACTTTTCATGGATTAAAAATGACACAAAAATACAAAGTACCTCACTACCTCTCTAACACTACTTAATGTGCAGTATTTGACAGCACCATATATCACTGGCTCTGTAGGAAATTTGAAAAAGACTATCTAATAAAAAAAAATCCCAAATGAACAGTTCCAAAGCATGGTAATATATATATATATATATCAATACATAATTTCACCCATAAAATCTGTCAGAAACTGTGTAAGCATCGACTTCATAATTCTGATATCAATACAATGAACACAGACAAGCTGATCTGAATTATGAATATATTGTTGGTATTCATCCAAACTATTGTATCAGTCAGTCTTTGAGATTTTGCAAAAAATGAAAGTGGAAGACTCGTTCTATATATGTGACAAAAGTTCTATGTAGTATTTTGTTTCAGTTTCTCAGATATGAAAAAGAATTTCAATGTATAGGACACACAAATTTTGTACCAAATGTGCCTTTTCCCTAAAAATGTGTACTGTAG
Organism: Lytechinus pictus; assembly: GCF_037042905.1. Lineage (NCBI taxonomy): Eukaryota > Metazoa > Echinodermata > Echinoidea > Temnopleuroida > Toxopneustidae > Lytechinus > Lytechinus pictus. Next base: position 31,195,455 of record NC_087251.1, read on the forward strand.
CAAAGCAAAAGTGTATTCCCTATGGCATCTTAGTACAGAGGAAATATAGTAGACCGTTCAGACCAAAATTACAAGCATATAGCTCTCCAGCATTATTTCCTCCTAATTCTTAATTTGAGTAAAAACAAATATACACGATTTAAGAAGAGATCTTGGGCATTACTGTCATGTACTTTTAAAAGAATGAATTTCTCACATGACACTTCCACTTCACAAAAAGAGGAAATATGAGTTTTGCACTGTTGCATCAATGATAAGACACTTTGAATGATCACCAACGATATGACTTAATAACCACTACAGATTGAACAAGCATTCAATAAGCATTATGGAACATTGAATGACAATCATGCAACAAATCTATTATGGATATTATGTTTAAAATGCAAAAGGCAGCTGCCACGTCCGCACACAGGGTTCTGAAAGAAACTTTGACCAATATAATTTTTGCCATCTATCAGAATCGGAATATTCAATACTTTGGTTGTTGCAGATATAGGCATAAACAAATTGGTAATAAAGACTATTAAACAATGCCAATACATGACATTTTGTACACAAAGAATATCCTTTATCTCTATCTAGCAATCAAAATAGATAATATTGAAAATTGATAAAAATTGGGCAGAAAATATAACAAAATTCATGGCAAAAAAAAAATATATATATTATGCCCATAATTCGGGGGGGGGGGGGGGGGGGTAATGTTTGTGTTTAAGGAGAATCCAACCCAAAATTAAAATGGTGTGTTTACAGGAAAAGGAAATATCAGTCAAGGCAAGATGATGGTGAAAGTTTGAACACTATCAGACAAACAATAAGAAAGTTATGAATTTATAAATGTTATTAAAAAAATTGTTATATAAAAAAAAATGAAAATCTGTATTATATTGTTGAAAATAGAAATACTCCAAAAATTAATTTTGCCCAATTGATCATGGGCCCGGCAGCCACTGGGCAGCACCAGATCGATGTAGCTCTATATACCTTGAACTGTTGAACACCAAACAGGGTAGCAGCAACTCCCCTCTTTTAACGTCTTTTGGTCTGACGTGGCCGGGGTTTTAACTCCCGGTTGTGAGCCAACATATGGAGACTTCAAACTAACCATTTTCAAACCAAATTGCAATTTAAATTCAAATTTAAAATTAAAATGTTCTTCTTAAAACGACCATATCTATTGTATTGCTTTTCCAATTTCTTCCAATCTTTCACCATTCTCTTTTTTTTCCTGATTTTCCTGATCCTCTACACACCATTTTATGACCAAGGTTGAATTCCCCTTTAACAATTCTACGACAAGTAGATCCAGGGTAAAAAACCAGAGATAAAACTCAATAGGCGAAAACTCTGGAAAACCTTTGGATCCACTTTTGCAGAATAAAAAAAAAAAAAAAAAAACCACAGAAATAACAATATCAAGATAATGTTAAAAAGCAAAATTACTCCATAAATAGCTACTATAGGCCTTGATACCATACTGTTTTATGAAGCTTAACACTAAATAAATCAGTAAAGTGAAATATTTAATGAATTTTTTCTCTGCTTTGTGCAACTGTTGACACCAAATTTGTGATGACCGGGTATGCAGTTCTGAAATTACCCAAAATTACTTCCGTACATGTCAGTCAGGTAAAAAATTGCTCAAAAATGTGATTTCTTATACACATCCAATGCCTATTCTGTTTCGATCCCAAATTAATGATATTTTTTTTCTGATCAATTTCCATTCATTTCATATTGTTTGTGATCAAAAGAGTGTTGCTGACAATTTCCATTGAAAAAAATTCAAGAAGTCAATAAACAATACAATACATGAGAAATTAAAAAAAAAACCCAATAAAATACATAAGAAAAACACTATTAAAGGTTTTACCCTGCAATATTTGTCAACTATTTCAAAGCTTATGCACAAACTATTGATTTGAGATGATAGCTTGGACCTGCTCCTTGAAGCTATACAAATATCATATTAAAATCCATTACAAAATATAAAGTAAAACATGGTGTTTGCTTCTCTACATACCAGGGCTATATAACACAAAAGTTTGTGATGAAATGCAAATATAGAACAACTATTCTGATTGTTTCCTGGTGCATGTTACAATGATCTTGATTGGTCACTGCAATTACAGTACACAAACAAACCCGACATTCCATATAGAGGATGATTGTGTCATGTCCTTTCCTGGTAGACTATCTCTCTCATTCATGCTTGGAAGATGATTAACATCAGAAAGGGGGTGTATCCATGAGTGACATGACTGCAGATCTATGTAAAGTGACAGGATAAAATATTGTTTCAATACAATGCTTTTTCAAAACCACCAATAATCTTAGTGTGATACATGGACAAAGGAAACAAATGAAACATTTAAATCATCATTTTCCAAATCTTTTATTTGATGGGTTTGCACCATTGTATGTACATATATCAAGAAAATGGATGAATCTTCTTCAGGTAAAAGAAGTTTTAAAGTCAGAAGAGAGAGAGAGAGAGAGAGAAAAAAACAACCAATTTATTCACATATTACTTTTACAGCTCAATGGTCATGAAATTTGCAATTTAAAGCAGTTGTTAAGGCACATAAAGTAATATATTAAAGATAAATTATATCTTCTTTTTAGTATATTCATTACATTTTTCTCTACAACTTAGAAACAAAAAAATCTTGAAAAAATAATGTACAATTTTCTCATAGGTTACCTTCAATGTTGGATTTTTGTTTAAATTGGCAAATTATTCCTATTTAATTGGACGGGTCAAACGTCACAGCCTTGGCAAAACCATTTCCTCTGCATGCACTGTATGTGCGCACATTAATTGAACATTTGTAGTAACTAATTGGGTTGGGGTAATAATTGGAGTTGAATCTGGATAGAGTTTGTTGTCTTTTCTGCTTTTCATTTTTCACTATTACCATATTAGATGTAATAGATTTCAGAGTTTGTCTAGTATTATTCTTGGGCAAACCGGTTGAGTTATCTGCCAAAATACCCACACAAGAGGGATGGTTCTTACTTTACACTGAAATTCCCATATCCACAGCTTGTTGTACCTGTTGATCAAAGAATTGTGATTATTGCTGGGAAATCAAGCCTGCTGGTTGTATAGCAGGTTGTGCAATAGTCACCGGATTGAATAAGATGCATGCTCTTGACTTACCTTCTGATTCATCCATATCTTTCACAGCCTTCTCCTTAGCCTGATCCATTGCAAGGTCAATAGGCCCTTTATGTTTGGCAAGATGACGTTATTGGTCAGAATCCATTCATCCCTCTTCTAGCATTCTCTACCTTGTTCTGCTATATAGCAAAAGGACAAAAAATAAAGGGTATTCAGTGAGATAATGAATACGCCAAGTGATATCATAAATGTTTTTTTTTTACTTGTTGCAATATTTACGGTAGTCACTAATCAAATATCATATCAAGAATGCTTCTTAGAAATGGAACTTGGACCACCAAGCTTTATGATTGATCATATAGTTGATTTTGAATGATTGATTGCAGAAAGTAATCAATTTAAATATCATCATCATCAACAACTATCAACTATCACCATCATCATAAACATAATTATCATCACCACCACCATCATCATCATCATCATCATCATGATTGTCAGTGTCAACATCATATTCAACATTGCCATCATCATCATTACCAATATATTCTTTATCACCATAATCACCATCAATATCATCATCATCATAATCACCACAAACTATATTCCGATGACTATCAACGAGTAAGGATGTGCTTTGTACCCTCTCCCTGTTTTATATACATGTATGGTATCACGGTTAATTATCTACTCAATCCAGTCCAGACCAATTTTGGCATACCATCTGTATGAAGACATATTTAGTTTATTTCTTTGAAAAATCGATGAACAGTTGTTAGCAGTTTTAAGAGCCGATTTCATTTGTAACTTTTCAAGTGAAAGAAATACAAGAATTGGCAGTGATCTACAAGAAGAAAGTGAGTTGAAGGAAGGAAAGAATGAAAGCCCCATTTTTACTGACTTTCCTCATACATAGCGCAAGAAAACATTGTTTTCCTGGGGATGCCAGAAAGTGGACAAAAGGAAGAAAACACAAAGGAAATTTTGAACAAATTTCTAATACAGTTTCTCACAAGTTCATCATTTCCACACTATCCACACACCATGTCCTACTACGGCAAAGTTTCTCAGATTTGCCGAAAAGGTAACAATAGAAGCCAATGCCAAAGTGCTTCAGGGGATCAGTATGTACATTACACAAGATTTACCCTAAAGAATAAGAGGAATGAAAGCACAAGCTCCCACATTATAAGTGGCAAGAACGACCTGAAAACTTGTTTATTTCTCGAAAGTTGAGCCAGCAAAATTCTTTGTCGCAGGCAAATGGGTTTCACGCAAGAACCTAGAGAGACTAATGGAAACCTGTGAAACACCGAATAGTGTTGTAGTGAGCCCCCATCCCTACAAGACACCCTGGGATCCACCAGGTTTAGGATGGAGCTGGGTGGAGAATAATATACAAAAGCATGTGACAGGCATCCAGCTATATTACAAGGAAGATATATGTAAGGAGTGACGAGGTTTCAGTCTGAGAAGTCATAGTAGTAATAGAAAATAGTGGTATTGATTCTGGAATGGCAGCAACACAACAAGAGCGGTATCCAGGCGCAGTAGGAAGAGAAAATAGAAAAGAATCTTATTCTGCAACATTAATTAATTTTATTTACCAAAAATTGGTTGACGCAAATTACTTCAGGATGTTAACTGATAAAGGGGTTGGTATCACACAAAAACATACAATCCTCAATACTGAAGTCAGGTAGCTTCATAATAGGGCAGTTTAAAAAATCAGTGAGTAATACCCACAAATGTTAACTTTCCAGTTAATAATAAAGAGCAGGAACAACTAGAATTCTTGAATTTTATTATCCAGATTTTAGAAAGGAAGAAATTCCAAATCAAATATTATATTATAGGTCAGGTCTCTCCAATACTGTCAGGGATATATATCCAGCAATCCCAATAGACATATGGCATTTCAAAAAATGTTTCAAAGAAACAATTTACATATCTGTACCACTTCTCTTTTTCAAGAACTAGCTATGTACAGACCAGATAGCAGCATTAACTTTGTTGTACAGACACTGAAGCAGATCAAGGATACAGATCTATGAGGATATCGCATGTCATACATTAAATGGGGTGAACTGCACCTTGATGTACAATGTATTTACAAGTGCAAAACAGCAAGACATTGTCACTGTTGACACAGATAAGAAATCAGTTGTAATTGGGAATTAACTATGTTTTCAACCTAACATTTAACATTGAAAGTGTTATACACGAGAAATACATGAGAAATTTTTAAACTATAATATAATACAAATAAGTTGTGCCTTGTGTTCATTCGGCTTAAAAAGCCAACAGCAGTTGGTGAAACCTCGTGACCACAGAGAATGGAAAGTTTCTATTTTATAATTTTCACCATTTCCAGAATAATGATTCACAAAGTTCTGACTAATACTTGAAGATAACTTGATGAATCATAATATTCATGGATGTAGTAATACCTTCATTATCAGATGATAACTAAGAATTGCTAATAGAATTGAATGTCAAACTAATACTACATTCCATCACACCTAAAATGAAGACAGATTACTGGAAGAGTTTAGGTAAAGATAAAGAGACTATAAGCGAGGACTTGGGGAGGTAGGTGAAAAGAGCGGTTCTAGGACAATTACCTCCCGGACAACTACCCCCTGAGGACAACTACCCCCGAGGACAACTACCCCCGAGGACAATTACCTCCGAGGACAATTACCCCCCGGACAATTACCCCCCCAAGGATAATTATTATATTCTCGAGTATCTTAGAATCAAACGATCACCGCTGTAAGAAGCCGTAAAAAGTCAGCTTCATCTGCAAATCTTTACGAAACCCAGAACTCGTACAAACGCATCGCTCGTACGATCATAATTGTTATGTCACCGTAGCATAAGATCATTCATTTTGGCAATCTTCGTATGACCAGCACAATTTTTTTCTTGGCTCGCCATGTAGGCCGCCAAAAGATGTGATTGAAGCTTTTACATTCCAATGTAAATGTCGCGCAGCTGAATAACCGCTACTTCCCGTGCGTTCAGGCGTGCTAAAATAGAGGGGGAAAGAACAAGAGATTTGAATGAAAATGTAAAACTATATTAAGAAGGTATAAAGTGATACAATGGATTTGTTGTTGTTGTTTTTTAAATGCTGAATAAAGAATATTCCAGCTTATAACATCCTACTGGGGTTTGAACTTCGTTTGTAACAATAATCGACACGGCGCAAATCCTACATAACAGTTTGCCTTATTATTAGGTTTTGGTATAACTGTTTTGTGTTTGAACAGAGGTATTATCATAATTATCTGGCGCGCGCGAAATATCTGTAGTGTTGATTTCTTTTATGAGAATGCTCTACTTAATCAATGGCAAAATTAAAAGGGAATTGGGAGACTTTTCTATGCAAACCATATGACCCGCCATTGATTTGGTACATGAGTCCGTCACTATTTGCAAGGATGGAGTGGGTACAGACGGAAAGGGTTCGGAGGAAGCTCCTCTTGGATGGATTTCTATATGTAAAACAAAAGAACCTTGCTGATGGATTTGAAGGCTTCGAGTGCGAGCTAAGAAGAAATAAGCACCAGTGCAAGGCACGGGTTAAGTTAAGTATTGCCATGGACTTATTTAGCCCAGCAGTAATCTATCACAAATTAATATTGTTTATTTTAGGGGCGTGGAGCATATTTGAAAGGGTGTTAGCTAAGAAAGAAATTTGAGGGAAATTTAATCCATGATATCCCATTGCCTGTTTAAGGAATCTTATTCAAGAGGATTTAATGGATCTTAATATATCCAGTTTAGAAATCAATTTACAAACATAATTTCAGGTCGCACATCAAACTTTTTCATTATTTGAATTACACATCCTGTTGTGTGGAGAAAAATATAAACATACTTGCTGGAGACTCAACCCCTTCCCACTTGTCACGACCTGTCTACGCCCTTCAGGGGCCGCGGAAGCGGGGGGCTGGGGGGGTGGTGGTGCTTCAGCCCCCCACTTTTTTTCCATAACCGTGTACAAAAACATAAAAATGACCATAGGATTGTGATTTTTTGCATGGTCAGCCCCCGGCCCCCCCACACTTTTGACTCAGCCCCCACTTTGAAAACCGTTCCGCGGCCCCTGCCCTTGATTTCAATAGATATGTTGCAATACTTATGAACAGGGAGGTAGATTGAATTTTGTCAAAGAGGTAGTTGGGTTGGGGAAAGAGGAGAATACAGCCATGGTGTGAGAAAAAAACACAAGGCATAGAGCGTGAGATTTTTGGACAGGAGATCTTCCGCTGAAAATGTGAAGGTTGGAGTATTTGAAGTATTACCAGAGTAGTTCTAGAGCTATAATCATTTATCTTATCGTGTGTGCATGATGTGGTATGCAGGTTTCAAATATGATAAGTCAAGGTGACCGTGACACATAGGCGGTTCAAGGGGGGCTCAAGGGGCCCGGTCCCCCCTATTGGCGGAGCCAAAAAATGAAAGCGAGGTTTTCTACATTTATGTGGAACATGCACCAGGCAACTCAAGATGGAAATTTAAGGACAAACAACCATGTCGAGGGTTGGCACTGACGTTTCCAGATGGGTGTCGGTGCCCACCACCCTTCATTTTGGAGGTTTCTGACCGCGTGGAAACAAGAACAGGCAGTCAACGAAGTCCAGATCGGCCAAATACAGGCGGGGATGCCACCACCACCACGTAGGAGGGTCTATCAAGATGTTACCAGGAGACTCGTCAGGCTGGTGACAAACTATGACCAAAGAGAAATTTTAGATTTCTTAAGGGGCGTGGCCCATAACCTCAATTGATTTACATATTGATCATGTTTATGTTGCCTTAGGATTGGTATATCATTCATATCATAATGTCATTAAGCACAACTATTTCTTGCACGGCTTTCTTTTAACTATATATGCGGGAAACTTATCTATCTCTAATTACATTTTTCTGTAACGATCAAAATAATTTATAACTTTCTGAATAGTGATACTCAACTTGTCCTTCACTAAATCAATTCGATGTAGTGTCAAAGTAGTTTCTATTCACAATGTTGTAGGCCTAATGTATATGGTTGGCAGGGAATTTGTCATGTCTGCTGTTCTTCCTTGTTATTATTCTTGTAACCTACGCTCCTGCTGTACAGTGCGTATCAAAAATAGGTAACAAATTTTAATGTCTTCTATTTTCGCGATGTATCGTGTAGAAAAATAAATACGAACCCATTACTTTTCTGGGATCAGGGATATAGCAACCGAGTAACTTGAAAATGAAGGTGACAGATACAAAACTCCATTTTATGGCAGTTTTGAAAGATAAACAAGACTTCTGAATATTGGGTACATAAGGATTCAAACAGCCTGTTCATGCTGTTACAGGCTGATCTACAGTATTTGGAATCCAGTTTGCATGCATTAGTTGTTATCTCGGACAATATGTTTGTGCGACTCATCAACAACTATGATCTATGGAAACTGGATTAGAAAATTGTGGTTCATTATTCAATAACAGGTTGTTTAAAAACATTGTTATCCTTAAGTTATAATAACTTAGATTACCCGCTTATTATGAAAATACTTACGATGATTTTCTTATTTACGAGATAACTGGATATACTCATTTGATTTGCTAGTTCATTACGATTAACTTGCACGCCGAATAAAAGTACACAATTTTTCCTGCGCGCGCGCAGCATCTCCCTACGCACGCACTATCCCAAGATCATCACGCAAAAAGGCGTCCATTTCCTCTCATGAGCCTGAACGCAAGACATGTTGCCACGTAAGGCGAGGGGTCGGTGGGAGGGTTCAAATGAGTATATCCAGTTATCTCGTAAATAAGAAAATCATCGTAAGTATTTTCATAATTTACATCAATAACTGGGATATACTCATTTGATTTGCTAGACCAACACGGATTCAACGTGAAGGGAGGCATGTCTAGACTAAGAAAGTGCGTACAAAAATAGGGAGATGAAGACACGAAAGGCCGCTGCCTTAAGGACAGAGGAGGAAAATAAGGCCTCATGTGAAGAAAGGTCCTTAAGGACAAGGAATTAGAAGAGTGCCAAAAAGGCGGTCCTCAAGATGTCGTATACGACGATTCCATAAAAAGAGCCCAAGAAGAATGATACTATAATATCATGGGCCCTCGGCCTAGTGTCAGAAGGAGAACATCATCACCAACTGACTTGATCGTTTCAACAATCCAGCGTGAGAAGATGTCTCGAGAAGCTGCCGCAAACGGCTCGCGCGACAAAACAACCAACTGCACAGAGTTGGGAATTGTCTGAAGAATGGCAAACAAAGACGAGGGTTAGAAGTAACACCTAATCTAAGCCTATCCCGGCAACGGTCCGGGAGCAATGCATAAGTATGCAAAGCTTTGTACTGTAAATGGTTATATATAAACAGATACAGGAGGGATCTCGACTGATAGACAGACAAAAGATACCCTGAAAACCGACCCAAGAGGGAGTTAGTCAAGCGTCAAGAACGACCGACAGGTGCCATGACGGACTAAGCCATACAAGCTCAACGTTTGAGAAAAACTTAAGAGGTTGTAAGATTCGGATTGAAGGTATTAATCATCCGTAACCGGAGGGATGATAATTGCCGATGATCAAAAAACGATCCGATTTTGTTGAAAATTTCGACAAGAATCGTGATCGGAAGACTGAAACTTGTACGGTTCAGTAAGTGATCCATCAATCAATCTGAGAAGGCGACAGCGGGGCTAATAAAAGCCACGGTCAAGTCACCGGCTTAATAATTTAAGCCAAGCCGCAACCATGCAAACGTAAGGAATGCGAGATAACTCAGAAGCCCCCGCGTGGGAGAAGGCGCCCAGAATTCGATATCTGTCTCAAATGCGTGAGGGCAGAACATCTGCAGAATTCTGATAGAGAGCTGTGGCAGGACGTTTCCAGCGGTCCGAAAAGGACATGGAACGACAGAGAGTAAGGTTGAAGTAAACCACTCGTAAGGCAGTCAATGTGTCGAGAAAGGCGACTGAGTGCCATTCTGTTAACAGAAAATGCCACGGACCTGCTGTCTATGTAGAATAGAACAGTCTGGTCAAAGCAGCTCAAACGGGCGTGTCGGAGAAAAACGCGGCACGCATCACGACATAATAAGTGTGATAGACAGCGGATCCCTTTTGTCCCGTACTAAATAAAACACCCGCCCGAGGGTGCAGTGCCCGCGGCGGGAGAGGTGGGCGGTGGTTTGGCTGAAGCCACCATCGCCGAGAGGGTCCGTAAGACTAGGCTACGATGGATGTCCGCTGAGCGGAGTAATCCCTAGTCGCAGCAAGCGTACGCCAGAGATGAGCTGGCGAACAATGTCTCTGTCATGATCTTACGTGTAAACGATGATCAAGAGATGTCGGTCAAGATGTTCTGAACCAACAGACAACGCCAGACATGATACCTCAACAGTTACGTTCCCGACGGAATCGAGTGAGGTAACAACGGCCCTGTCCTATCAAGGTTAGGGACGGAAACTGGCTAGGAGTGTCTAAGTCCTCGCTTGACGAAACAAGCGGAGGAGAAAGGCGACTTGAGGAAAATAATCACCAATATTTCCCTCGTCTGCGATGAGAACCAGTTGTTTACGAAAACAGCCACAAGGCCTGGTTTCTCTGGTGATCGCAAGGGCAAGCACCGCCGGCGCCGGTTGCAACAGCATGGAACAGTCCGATATCGGTAAGATAAGGAGTTCCGAGAAACTGCGGGGGGCGGCGAAAATGACGCCCTAAGCAGCGGGGGATGAGAATCTATGCTTCTAAAAAGAAGAACTCCAGTGAAGTAAATCACTTTCATGGAGAGACTCATCCACAGTCGGCCCGAGAGAAAGCGGGTCGTGGTGATCGTGGTTAGACAGGCATAAGTATGCATACACACAGTATACATTTTATACATAAATGTATATCCACCACGATTACATCATCCTCGGTCACATACATAGCATGGAAGGAGGATGAAAGCAGCCTGCGAGGCATCTCAAGTGTGCCGATTGAAAAAGCTTCTAAAAAGAAGACAACTCGACACACGGGCACGGTAAATGCATCGACCGTAGCCCACTCCACACGAGGAAGCGGCGGAGACGCCCGCAAGCTTGACCCACATAGAGGGCAGTCTATCGGATAGACTGTTCGAGCTCGACCGATGGCCTGGTGGCGGACAGTTTGGTGTGAACTCGCCGACCCGGCACGGTGGGTGCGTCCAGGAAGTAGGCATAGAAATGCCGACAGAAAAAACCTGGGGCTTGAAACAAGCCTGAACGCACGCACACAGCCGACAATCTAAAGAGATATATGGCTGTTTCTTTCCACCGAGATGATGCTTACCCGACCGGGAAAGACTCGGGGAACAAGTTGTGAATGTCAACAGGAGGGGTATCTGGCGTATAAATAGCCGATTCCCTCCGGGCGTTCGGTGCGGGTGCTGCCGGCGGGGTCCGGGGGGACGACCGATGATGGCAGCTCGGGCAGGGCTCGCACGAGTCGCCCGAATACGAGACAAATAGGTTACAAAATAACCATAATGCACCGGGTGGTGAAGGCATAGCGATTATTAAGTATAGGAGAACTATTAATCGCCGTGACATTCAGATCCGATATTTATGCTCATAAGCTCGGCAGAGCTACGAGATAGTGAGACATACCGCTGAGCGGTGATGGTGCTAATATCGGAGTCGCCCTCACTACAGCGGCGATCGCTGGAGGACGGGTGTCTGTACTAGCCCTGACTCTAACCTTGCAAGGAAGAGAAGGAGTTAAAAGTAAAGACAGGGCACCCTTACTTTCGTATAGAAAGTGAGGTTCAGGCCAAAAGCTGACGGTCCCGTCGCCTGGGCGGACGGTCCGCGGGCGTGATAGGTTGCCCTCTCAAAAACAGCCAAACATTCTCATGAGAGAAGGAAGGCATGCGGTATGTTAGAAAATCTTACCTCCAATCTACAGGCCCGCCTAGGGGGTAGAATGGAGAGAGTTACCGCTGAAAGAGCCGTTGCCGAAAGCGATGCCCGGTCAAAACTGTGAGGCTTGACGTAGAGGGCGAATTCGGGAGTACCTGCATATTAATGGGGGATACCCATGCAGGTGAACTCGCCGACGGCTCCCCGGAGTGCGGGCTGGCGGGAGGAACTCAATCCGCTCAATGCCCGTCACCGGCAGTAAGACCGACAGAAAACAGTCAAGCGGCTGCAGCGACCAACCAGCGACATACGGGGGCTTGCCGACTTGCTGGGTGAGACCCATACGTCAGCAGCACCTGTGCATATCATGAAAACACCCGTGCGGGTGAAAAGGGGCCGGCAATTTCAAAGAAAAGGGCCGGTGGCTGGTGCGAGGCTGTTGATAAGCCCAGCCGTCGCGTAGCGGCGGTCTGTAATGACGGAGAACACGAGGGTAAGAACCCGTAATGCTCGGGACGTGTTGATGCAACCTGTAAGGATGCAACGTCCAGCCGTCGGTCATCGAGAGCTTGCCGACATGTTGGCTTGAAACCCGTATGTTGGAAGCACCTGCATGGAACGGGGTCACCGTGTAGGTGAACAGCGTTTCAATAAAAGCCCGGCGTGAGAGGGCAGGTGACTGCTTGAACCGCACGGTGCTTAGCACGGCGGCTAAAGCTGACATGAAGCGGGAGTCTGGTGACATAATGGGGACGATGCCCGTATGTCGATAACACCTGTGTATTAGCGGGAATTTCCCTTGCAGGTGCGTGAGCCGGCGAATCATGAAATTGCCGGTGACTCTCCGAGGTATGAGATGGCGAATGTCTGCTTGGCCTGCCCGGTGCTTGACACGGCGGCTGAAGCTGACATGAAGCGTGGGGGAATTTACCCGCACTGCTCGTGGGCGTGTGAAGCAACATGAGAGTTGCGACGCGTGACCAACAATTATCGGGAGTCTGGTGACATAATGGGGGGCGATGCCCGTATGTCGATAACACCTGTGTATTAGCGGGAATTTCCCTTGCAGGTGCGTGCGCCGGCGAATCATGAAATTGCCGGTGACTCTCCGAGGTGTGAGATGGCGAATGTCTGCTTGACCTGCCTGGTGTTTGACACGGCGGTTTTAGCTGACAGAGAGCATGAGGATAAAAATCCGTGATGCTCGAGGGCGTTCTGTTGTAACATGAAGTTACGACGCCTGACCATCGGCACAAGAATTAGAAAGAAAGGGTCTGCCCGCGAAGCGGGGTTAGCAACCTAGAATTTCTTCTTCTTCCTCTTCTATGCGGCCCCCGCTGGGGGGCAGAATAGGGCACAAGAGACAGGGGGGACGTGATATCTCGCATGAGAAAAATCACCCAAATCTGATCAAGCCGTTTAGGCACATGAACGCTAATTCCACGGTTCCACCTTTAAGGGCACGTGGACGCGATTCCACAGTTCCACCCTGATCAGATAATCGTGAGAATGACGGAGTCGAGCTCACGTGTCTCTAGCGACTAGGGGCTGGTAGCCCTTTGCTAATGCTCCCTGAAGGAGACTGACAAAGCATCGAGCCTAGTCTGTGCCGGGAAAAGAGTCCCATGCTCTTAACCCGGACTTGATGGACCCGATAGCCGGTGGGTAAAGCAGCCCTGGAGGAGTGAAGTTTTCTATACTAGTACCACACTCCCCAAAATAGGTTCAGGTCCCGTCGAGGGAGCCTTGGCTATCACCTTTCAGGCACGTGGCCGCTGCGCCACGGTTCCACCCTAAAACGCTCGGGTACGTGGGCGCGGTTCCACGGTTCCACCCTCTTGGGCACGTGGACGCAACTCCACGGTTCCACCCTCCTTTTTCCAAGGCACGTGGACGTAACTCCACGGTTCCACCCTTTATAGAGCCCATCGCAAAGGGTCTCACTCTCTTGCCCTCATACTCACCGCCGCTGATCACGGGAACAATAATACCATGTCTGGTTCTCTCACAGCGGCAGGTTTGGAGTCATCAGGAGATGAGTCAAAAGAGCTCATCTACCTGGTAAGTTCTTAGCTGAAAGAACAAAAGGAGGGTCGAAAACAGAGAGGGGGCGGAGGGGTGGGTGGACAAGAAAGGTGACAAGCAAGATCCTTATCAGAAATATTAATAATAAAATTAATAACTTCGGAAGAACAGGATCGACTTCTTAAACATGAGATCAAACAAAGTTAAGAAGCTGAAGTGAGAAAAAAAAACTAAGTTTTTTTTTTTTTTTTTTTTTTTTTTTTTTAATCAATTACACGTAAACATGACGTTAATTAATTAAAAACAGAAACGTCTAAGTCCAAGGACGAAGAGCAGGATCAGCTAAGAAAAAAAAACACATGTTTTTTTTTTTTTTTTTTTTTTTTTTGACAAGGGTCAAAAGAAAAAGTAAAGGAGCTGATCTGAAAGGAAGAAGTAAAAACTTACTTCCCTTAAACTGGAAAGCCGAAAACTCATTAGCGAAAACTTTTTTAAAGGACGCTAATAGAAAACAGGGGGGCTTCCCAAAAAATTTTAAGAGAAAAAATTTTTTAAGACAATAAGTCTAAAAGAAAAAATTTCAATACAAAAATAATTATTAAAATTAATTAATAATTAAACAATTAACCAATTGGTTAATTAACAATTAATTAATTCATTAATTAATCAATCAATCAATTAATCAAACAAAAACAAAAGATTGATTGAGACAATCAACCAACTCACAAAGGAACAAGTTGAAAACAAGTTTGAGAACAAACAAGGGCGACGCTCCTATCTGTCCCATAGCCTAAGCTGTGGGGAGGAAATAAAATCAATTCAATTCAAGACGAGGCAAAGGTGCAAGTCAAGAATAATAAAGAATTAAAACGATTTGGCGTCGTATCAATGCCTGCGGCACGCAGGAATAGTGCGCGGAGCTACGGGTAAGGGAAGCGGAAGCAACCCGTCTGTGAGAAAACGAAACTGACGTTCGGAACTCACAAGTTTATTTAAAGAAAAACGTGAATAATAACACGAATGCTCCATGCACTATGATATAAATGACATCAATCTATAGCCGAAAGGCAAGGATTGAAATAGGCTGTAAATACATAGATAAATATGTAAACAACGGACACTTTTTATAGAAAAGTGGGAGTGTACTTAGCTAACGTCTGCTCACGGCGGCAGGCGAAAGTAAAAGAGGAAATGGACGCCTTTTTGCGTGATGATCTTGGGATAGTGCGTGCGTAGGGAGATGCTGCGCGCGCGCAGGAAAAATTGTGTACTTTTATTCGGCGTGCAAGTTAATCGTAATGAACTAGCAAATCAAATGAGTATATCCCAGTTATTGATGTAAATCATTCATGTACCTCATACATGTACATGTACGCATGTCTGCACTGTAAACACCGTTTTAGTATCCATGGTTCAACAGATGTAAATTCATGGGTTTATAATTCTTATTATTTACGCTTCCTTGTAGTAATTCGATTTTGTTTGGTCAGGTTACATGATTATGAAGAGACCACCGATAAAGGATCCATATTGTACAAGCCATATTTATTTTCAGTTGATGCCTCCATTTCTGTTACTGCAAATGATTATGATTGACAACATTTTGTGATAATCCAACTGTTTCCATTATGTTCATAAACATATCTTTCATAAATCATGTTTTTCCTGTCTGTTCAGTTTGCTCGTTATCGCTATTTCTTCAGAACCAGTGGATACATAAACTTCAAACTTTAGGAAAGATTGTATCACCATAGAAAGACAAGCTGATGAAATATATAGAGTACATGGTCAGACTTCAGGGACGCAGTGTCCGTTTGTGAAATTCCTTGTATTATGCTTATTTGTTATTATATCAAGTTTTAGAAAAAAATGTTTAAGTGATATTTTGTGAAATTATATATTCGCAACAAGAAGAATATCTGAATGTATTTTAAGTACACAGGTCTAACGTCAAGATGCCCAGGTCAGCTAATGTAGCCTATACATGTAATTTGAGATTCTGATTTCGTTATCATATTTCTTGAACTTCGTGACAATCGCCATTGGAAGATTAGAACTCGAACTACTCTTATGTAGGGTAAATTTCAAGCGTCAAGAATAACTTGTAACGTAAACTTAAATGGTTAAGATGGTATGCATCACCTAAATGTCCTGATAAGAGATCGGAGTACATTAGTTCAAAGATCAATAATCACAGATATCAACTTATGAAAATCTATATGTTGACCTCGTATCATATTATATTACCTATTATATGCATTGAACCATTGTATATACAATTCAAAATCAGGACAATGTTGGTCAAACGTCACAGATGCAGAGGACACAGTTGAATCTGTCTAGCTTGTTGTTGTATGTTTGGGGTTTGTATATTTTTTTTAATAATATAGTTTCTTTGTTTACCCATTCATGACAGTAGTTGTTCAGGGAAATTAAGATAAACCTTTCATCTTCAAATTGACAAGACCTGTATTTTTTTTAAATAAGTGTTCCATACTATAAACAAATTGTATATGCTTAACACTATCATGATTGTCAATTTGTATGTAAAACACTGTATTTGATTATGTCATATCGTTTACAATTTAGTACTTAATTTCCTTCTTTAACGTTTAATTACTTTCACCCTTAATGGTAAAATTTCATGGTGTTCTTGTGTGTATTATCTTTGCTTTAAAGTTATTAAACTTACTGTAATACGTTATAAAATCACGCTTTTATCTGGAATGTGCACCAATTGTTTCATTATTCTTAGCTTCTTGTTTGTTGAATTGTTTTAAATTGCAGTTTTATACTTGTCAGTGTTAGTGTTGATGGTTGCGTTATCGACTTTCATTATTTCTACCTATGAATGTGTCTTTTGAACGTTTTATCTATTTTCCTGATTTTTTTTCTTGAAATTTATCCCAAACTCAATTAAAAAAAAATCAGATCAGTTTGAATCAGAGATATTCAGCATTTGTGATTATTATGTGTAATTGTGTCCTTTCATGAATGTTCAATTGTTCTATAAAAACTTGAAAATAAAAGGTAGTATGAGGGACACTTTACATATTATCTGATGCATATGTGTAACCAAACGGGAGGTTTGGGGCGCAAGCCCTGAAGTAAAAAAAAAAGGAGAAAAAAATGAGAGAGAAAGAGAGAGAGAGAAAAGGAGAAAGAGCAATATAAAAGAGAAAAGGAAAGAGAAAGTTATTAAGATAAGATGAAGTAGAAAATATTTCGAAAACCTGTGCCACCGGCCAAGACTTACAATGGGTCCCGCTTGATTCTAACATTGATGCCGGAGAGGAGGGGGGGGGGGGTTATTTCTGAGGGTAAATGTCCTGGGGTATATGTCCTCAGACGTAATTGTTCGGGGGGGAAATTGTCCTCAGGGGTAGTTGTCCTCAGGGGGTAATTGTCCTTGGGGGGGGGGGGGGGTAATTGTCCGGGGGGTGATTGTCCAGGGGGTAGTTGTCCTGATACGGAAAAGAGCATCTTATAAATTGTTGTTTATTCTGTAAGGTTTAGACCATGTATTTACTTATCATCTTAATCACCACCACCACCACCACCACCACCACCATCAACACCAACATGACCAACACGACCATCATCATCATCACCACCACCATCATCATC
Source organism: Lytechinus pictus (assembly GCF_037042905.1). Classification (NCBI taxonomy): domain Eukaryota; kingdom Metazoa; phylum Echinodermata; class Echinoidea; order Temnopleuroida; family Toxopneustidae; genus Lytechinus; species Lytechinus pictus. The sequence goes on from NC_087251.1 coordinate 31,213,140, forward strand.
ATCATCACCATCACTATCACCATCACCATCACCATCATCATCATCATCATCATCATCATCGTCGTCGTCGTCGTCGTCGTCGTCACCACCACCACCAACATCATCACCATCAATATCATCATCATCTTCATGACCATAACCACCAATATCGTCATCATCATCATCACCATGGTAATCATCATCATACATCATCATCAGCAATATCCTCATCCTCATAAAATCACAAACATGACCGTACTGTTATCATCACAAAAATCTCAGTCATCATCCATCACTGGACTTAATTTATTTCTACTACTCACTAATGATTCCTTTAACTGAACTGAGGAAATTCATCAGAGCACCATACATCTCCAGTCAAGCCTTGTCCCTTGAGATACCCTAATCAGTGATGGTCAAGAGTACTGTAGTGCTTTGAGCATCATGAAGCAGAGTAGATAGTCAAGCCCAGTCAGTCTACAGGTACCGATACTTTGCTGTGAAGAAAGCGATAAAAATTCATTCATTCATTTGGTTTCAGTTCAACAAAAGAAAAATTATGAATAAAAATATGCACTTTCTAATAATAAGTGGAATGCCTCTAGAAGTCTCGCTTGTATTATGCAATTAAATATGCACAGGAGTATGACACTCAAGTATCAATATCATATCCTTTCCATTTATTATTTTAATATACAATGTTATATACAAGGTAATAAAGGGGCAATGATGAGGATATCCAGTTCGCTTGCCTCAAGGTCTGTCTTATTATCGTTCAAAACTTTTGGCACCCTTTTTAATTTCCACAATTTATGCTACAGTTCAAAAGGCTGGAGTTTGACATCATTTCTGCTTTTATTTATTTTCACTATTACCTTATTAAAGACAAAATGGGTTTAATATGAGATTTAAGAGTCTGCCAAGTGTTTTTCTCATGCAAATAGGGTGAGTAGCCAACCGCGTAGCCAGGATTTCATTTTGGAGGGGGCGGTAAATGCACGCGAAGCGTGCCAACACTTACAGAGCGCGCGAAGCGCGCTCCCTAGGGGGTGGGTGCAGGGAGGGGGAGTTTCCCCCTCCCTTGCGAAGCGCGAAGCTTTTGGTGTTTCATAAATTAAAATGAAAAGGAGCCGTCTCTAGTACCTATATATCAGCTCCAATTCAGTTGACTATATTGTGATTTTGAACCTTGTTTTAAAAAAAGATTGTGAACGCACAAAAAAGGAATACAATTGATAAAACTAAAGCGTTTTATCAATTTTTTGCCATGAAAAGGGTCCCGAGAAAAGGGTATTCTCAAACACATATTGAATACTTCCCTTGGAAAGATCAGATTTGATTACAAACAATTTAGCAACAGTGCATATGTTTAACTCGCAAAACAACGAAACTCTGAAATTTCAAAGGGATGATTATTGAACTTCATTACAAGGAAAATAGTGCGCAAAAAGTTGAAACTTCTGTGATTAATTGAAATTATATAAAAAGGATACCTAATTTCTTTCACTTATCCTGAAGCTCTTCATTTTGAATTATAAAGAAACTTTAGTGTCATTCAAAATTTCAAACTGAGGGCGCAAAACAGGACAGGAGATGAATGTGCAGGGAAATGACATGAAGTTTAATAGAATTTGATAAAAAAATATTGTACTTTTTTATTTAATACGATACGAATTTTATACCTTCCTCTTTTTAAATTAGGAACCTGTTTGCCCCAAAAATTATGGTTGTTTAGTAATGAGCTGAAAAGCGGGAGAAGTTGACTTTATTGAGGTGACGGCAGAAATTGATATAAAGATTTCACCCGCCCGGAGCCGACCCGACCAGAAGTTGCGCGATCAATAAAAAAAAAGATAACTTCATATACTTCGGCCAAACCTTACTCTAATTCCATGCCCTAATGTATACATTTGAACTTTAACTGGCAAGAAACACATATAGCTGAGGTGGAAAAACAGGGTTAGAGAAAGGGTGGGGGGAACAATGAAGATCTTCAATATTGTCATTTAACCGCGCGAAGCGCGGGAGCAAAATTCATATATAAAGCGCGGAAGCAAAATTCATATATAAATTTAGAGCAAGAGTGAAGGAGTTTCTCTTTTGAGAAAAAAAAAAGAATAAAAAGAAAAAAAACACAAAGCTACCTTTCTTCCCTTTCCTCCCTTCCCTTTTCCTTTTCTCCTCTCTTTTTTCCTTCTTTTTTCTTCTTTTTGGGGACGTTTTGGGGGGGGCGACCGCCCCCACCGCCCCCCCCTGGCTACGCGCCTGTGAGTAGCAAATACCCATACAGAAAGGATGGTAGACTGAAATTCCCATACCCACAGCTTAATGTGCAAAGGCTATTGCATGAAAGCTTAATGGGAAGATTTGTTGCTCATAGAGTCATGATTTATGCTGGGTAATCAAGCCTGCTGGCTGTATAGCAGGTTGTTCAATTGTCATCGGATTATAAGATGCATGCTCTTAACTTACTTTCTGATTCAACCAATGCTTTCACAGCCCTCACGTCTCCTTAGCCTCCGTTGCAAGGTTGATAGGCCCTTCATATTTTGTAAGGTATTAACTGGGAGGTCAGAATCCATTTATCCCTCTTCTAGCATTCTCTCCCTTGTTATAGCGGCTACAGAAAAATGACACATTAAAAAAAAAAAAGAATTGTATCAATATATAAAATGGCTTTTACTTCAATCATTATTTGTTCTAAGAAAATGTGAGAAAAAGGTGTGATTATATTGTCAAAGAATGCTTGTGATTTTATGTTGATTATGATTTAAGAGTAAGAAATAGCTTGAAGAGGGCTGAAAAAATCAAATCAAGAGTATTTAAAGATAAATTCCAGTTTTGGTAACGATCTCAAAATGACTTTTTACAGAATCTAATATAATGACCACCCAAGTGTCTGTTTGTATGAATAAAAAATATGTGCCAAAGGATTCTGGAAGAAATTGTGTAATTGCTGAGAAATAAGCAAAATAAGCGCGGATTCGGTCACTTCCGTCGGGTCTTTATTTCAGCAATAATAATACACTGTCCCACGTGTGCCTATCTGTGTTGGTGATCTTCAGTGTGAACATTTTTCAGCGTAGATTTCAAGATTTCACAAAGGTCAGTTTATGTAACTGTACCAGATCTAGATCCTCGATGATATACTGACAATTAAGCCTGGTTTTACAGACTTTCTCATAAAATCAGTGTTTACTGCAACTACTGGCATTTCTCTTTAATGTTATGTTCAATGATAACATGTATATATCCATCAGTCTCATAATATTTTATCGCTTATTTAACCATAATAGCAAGAATGCTTCTTAGAAATGGGTCTTGGGCCACAGAGGTTAGATTGGTCATATACTTGATTTAAATGCTTGCTTGCACAAACTGATCAATGTAACAATATGTTGCCAGGGATAGAATTCTTACTTTTGTCAGAAATGCAACATACCCACATGAGAGTAATGTATACATGTGCCATCAATTTGTATAAAGCTGGCAAATTATATAACGGTATACATTTGTCAGTGCTCATTCATAGAAAATGCAGGCAGGCTATTGACTGTATTTCAACTACAGTGAGCGGAGAAAAGTGATTGTTTACCATATCACAAAAAGTTATTAACAAAAGTTGACATTTACATTCACTAATTCTCTGTCTGTGACGGATAAAATTATAAAAAAAGGACCTGAATTATCATAGTGCAACTGTAAGTAATTTTTTCAAAAATTCAATATTCCCTACTTTCTTGACTCTGAAAATATAATTTTCCAGAAAATTTCAATTAAAGACGAACATCATGTACATGTGGGGAAATCTTGCAACACCTCCATAAGACATTTTCGTAAGAATATATATAATATGCATTGTATGCCAACCTGTGGTATGAACACAGCGAGTTTAATTATTTTCATCAGCAGAATTACTCGCTGTCATGGACCGTGAAATCGATAGGCACGTTGAAATATGGCACACGGAAGTGATAGGATAGCTTCCGAGAAAATAAGAGAGGAGGTTTTGAGTTTTTTTCTTGGTTATATCACTCAAATCATGATACATGAGTACAATTGTAATGTTAGATCTGAATAGCATCCTCATTCCTAATGACTTTGATTTTCTACTGGTAATTTCATTGTCACGGCACAACCAAAATGCAATCTTTATTCATTTTTTCTCTTGTATCATAAGTAACTTGCTTGTAATGAAAAAATAAGAACAAAAATGAAAAAGCAAACAATAAAGAAATTCCCTCACTTTGTTGACATTGAGAAAGTAAGCAATAAGACAGAAATGTTTGTCTTTCATTGGTTATCTATTGGTTTCAGAAATGAAACACCCACCTTCAGAAAGAAGAGGCCTGCAATGATCTGGAAATAACAGGATCAGATCTCCTCATGTCCTGAGATGGAAAATTAAAAGTGAAACCATGAATTCAAGGCTGGTGCCAAAAATTTGTGATTACTTGTGCAATATAATAAAGCAAAAATAGCATCATAATGACATTCTCACAATTTTTTAGTTTTAAAATCAAAGTTAAATAAAAAATTGAACAAATAAATTGAATTTTACAATATAATTAGATAAAATTTTTATAATTGTTATAGTTCCCCCGGGGCTTGAACTCCTGACTTCCCAGTTGTGAGATGGATGTTCTACCTACTGAGACAAAACACCAGTACAAGGGATAGAGCAAAGTCGATTTGGCACTGCACAGTGTCTGCCGGGCCCACGATCAATTAGGCAAAATTAATTTTCGGAGTATTTATATTTCAGATTCTATTACGAACAATAAAATATGGATTTTCATTTAATTTCTATTTTTATTTCTACATGTAGAATAAAATCTAAATTAAAAAAAAAAAAAATTCATGTGCATATACACTGTATGGAGATCATATTGACCTGTCTCGAGATAGGAAGGACAGGTAAGGGGATATTGATATAATATTATATGACCAGGATGTGCTTTTCTGCAGGTATGGAGCACCAAGGACAATTACAATTTGATGAAATGACACATTAACTGAACTTGACATTATTCATACATAAATAAAAAGTTTAAGAGTTAAGGCTGGCATACAGTGGTGCAGTGAGATTTTTGTAAATGTGTCATCTTTGATCCTTTTTTTTCCTTCAAAAAAGGTTGGAGAGATAAAAAATATTTCTTGTTGTTGTTGTAGTCTTCAACTGATGTGAACATAGGATATCCACAGGAAATACAACAAAGATTCCAGTAAGGCAAGTTGAGCAATTTCCTCTTGACTATTAAATGCAATGATGAAAAGTATAAAAATTCTGCAGAGTAGACACAAGGTAATTTAATCCTTTGACGACATATGGTGATTAAACATTAGACACTATCACACTTGAACTACACGGGAAATTTGTTTCTAACTGGAAAACTGTTGCATAAATTGGTAAGGTAGATAATATTCATAATTATTTATGTCCAAATATAAAACTTTATAGGCCTAAACCTATATTCTTAATCTCTAGAATCTTAACAAATACTGCTTTATTTCTTCATTTCTCTTTAGGAGTTTTGCCTGCTGTGTGTTTAATCATGGATGACTTGTACACAGTCCAAATGGATAGCACTTTGAATGTTACTACAACTTTTCAACCAACTATACCCTTGATCTACACCAGCCAAACTCATGTTGAAGTCATTGCTTCCCTGACCATTACCATCGGAATACTGGGCATTGTTGGAAACTTAATGGTGTTCCTGGCTGTTGCCCTCTCAAAGGGTCTCCAGAACTCCACCAATGTCTTTGTGGTGAGTCTATCAATATCTGACTTCATTTCCGCCATTACTCTGCCATTTCAAGGTGCTTCAGTGCTCTCTGAGTCTGGCTGGCCTTTCAGGAAAGGACTGTGTGACCTCCTGGGAGCCTTATTCATCTGGACAAACTCAACCAGCATCCTGACTATAACAGCCATTGCAGTCAATCGTTATATCATTATCACTAAGACTATAAGAGTTCAGCAGAGGATCTATACACACTGTGGAAACACCTTGATGGTAGCACTGCTATGGACGTTTCCATTCCTGGTTTTGGTGACTCCTCAGCTCATTCCTGCAACAGGTGATATAGTGTATAATCCTGTCTACAGGTTGTGTATCTGGGATTTGGAACATCCTTCAGCCATTGTGTTTCAAAGCATAGGCTCGGTTATCTTCATCAGTTGCTCCGTCATCATAGCCTACTGCTATGCAGCAATCTATCGCTTTGTCCGAAGACATGTCAAGAAGACAGAAAACACCCTCAGAGAATCAAGTGAAAACTTAGAAATGACAGATCAAACCAACAGAAAGAAGCCACCGAAAGGCCCAAGCATCAAGCAAATCAATATCACCAAGAACTTGGCTGTGGTTGTGGTGGTATTCTCCATCTGTGTTCTGCCATACACCCTAAACCTGTATGTACCATTGTATAGCTTATACACAGCCTACCTAGCTGTTCTTGTGGTTCTTCCCAATTGTTTGAACCCTATGATCTATGCAGCACGGCACCCTCTATTCAAGGTAGTCTTTAAATGCATGTTAACCTGCAGGTTCCGGGATATCCCTCATCCTTCTGAATGGCTCAAAGCTCTTCTTCATAATACAGGTTCTGCCAACAGAACCTCACAGTCCAGCTCTACAGTTTGATTATCAGTCAGATTAAATCAAGTAGTTTAATCTGTTGCTGACTGGAACTGAATGGTTCCTGTACAAAGCCTATCAATGGGAATTGCAGAATTCAGTTGTCAACCGGATAACAAATGTTCCTTCCATTTCTCATCAACACATAGGATTTCACAATGACTTTCCTGAATCCACAATGTTTTGAATATAGTGAAACTTAATTTAACCCATTGAATACTGGGAACAGGTAATAACCACTGTACAAAGCTTATGCAAATAACAAAATTTAGTAGTCAAAACTTAGATAATGACTTTCAGGCCGGTTGGGTGTCAATTTCTACATCTTCAACCTGGTGTCATCCTGGCAAACCAGCTTTTCTTCTCAACTTTGCCATACCTGAAGGCTCTGTCACATCGTTCTGTGCAAGCCTTGCGTGTGACTTACGGGTGACTATTCATGCTACCCACAGGTCACCTGCATTGACAGTATCTGACTGTCTCCCTAGCATCTCACACGCATTGCCCGCAGAATTACATGCAAGTCTGATTTGCACGCAGAAAAGTTTTGAACATGCTCAAAACTTTGTTGCGGGTGATTGACCGCAACTCATCCACAAGACTTGCACAGAAGGATGTGACAGGGCCTTTAACTAATCTAGATATTGGCCAAATTAACATAAAAATTCCTAGATAATGGGTAGCCGTAATAAATCATAAGACTTTGAAAAGAAAATCAGATTAGTCTTTAGTATACTTCTTCAAAGCCAAATTCATCATGCTCACCCAAAATATGGTGTATTAAACAATGAAAAGCATATGAAGTTTTTTATGATGTCATTGATTTGGTACTCGATACACACAATCTGGACATTGGTGATGTCTGCACCCATTACATACTTGATACAAAATACCCATGTGTCCATACCATTTCAAAGTGCAAGAGGTAACAGCTAATGGAACTTACTTATAAATGTTCTCTCAGGCATAAGACACATCAACAACAGTCAAGATGATGATGAGTACTTCCTCTTTGATATTGATACTCCAGGCCAGGGGCCCATTTCATGAAGCGTTACAGCTTTTGTAACTTTGCCATTATGGCAACATCCATGGTAATGGGGCTTATAGCAGCCAACCACAATAAAGGTTTCCATGGTAGTTACAATAATAACAAAGTTACAAAATATAGCTGTTAATCTTTATGAAACAGGCCCCCTGTTGAAGGAACTTCTTGGTCTCCACCAGGAACTGATGAACCTGAAGATTTGCCCCCAGTGTGGAACTCCTGCACCTATTCACATGACCATGGAAAAAAAAAAAAAAACTTGGTGAAACTACAAAAGCTTTAGGATTCATCAAATCACCAAACCTCATTCAAAATAAGCACAACCTCACACACTTGGATGAATTCTAACAGAGTATTTTGCTCAACTTGTGATATAAACATTTATCAATGCCGCTCAAAGTATTTTATTTCTTAGTATTCTTTTATCATCAAGAGTACATACATGTATGTGCCTATTTCAGGCCCCACCAAAACCTATATTGTTGTTGTTGTTTTTGAGATATTAAAGAAAATATATTTCAAGGCAAATGCTCAGTTTCCCCATGGAAAAACGCAGCATCTACAGATGAAAGAGAATTCCATTCAGTTCTACCGAAATTGCCTCACTAACAAGAAATAATGTATCAATGTGTAATTCAAAGGGAAATTAATAGCTCAGAAATTGAAGGGCATCCTCTACCAACAAGGGCGCCCTCTGCGGTAAAGTACCCCCAAAATCATGAAAATGGCAAAAAAATAACGCAAAAATTCTTGTAAAGTTTGTAGTTAACAATTCTCCTGAGTTGCTGCGTTAATCTATTTTATCCCTCTGAGTTTTTACTTAGATTTTGATGTACTAGTAATACTAGCTTAAAAACACTGGGGTGCCCTCTACAAATTACGGCACCCTCTGCAAGTAAAATTCCAACCTTCTTGAGACAATCCCGTGAAGTTGGGACTTTGCCACAGAGGACGCCCTTCATTTTCTTAGCTTTTAATTTCACTTTGAATTACTCATTGATACATTATTTCTTGGTACTGAGGCAATTTCGACTGAGTAAGTTGTGTAGATAAAATGCATTTAAGTACGTTCCACAGTTATGTTTGTGCGCATCATGATCTGCGCATATTTACACTCTGCGTGCTGACGTCACAATGGATGAACTGGTGATTAATCAGCTATAGGTATTGTGAGCTGATTTTTCTCCTTATCTGCACTAACTGCAGATCCGATGTGTTATTTCATGAAGCTAATGAAAAGGAATTATTCCATGGACCATTTTTTTATTCCTCTACAATTTCAAAATACTTTTCTATGTAGTGCTGCAAAGTATGATGAATATGACCTGGAGTTTGAATAAGTGGTAGAGTGGTTCGGAGTTTTTCCTCACATAGATGCAAAGCTTTTGGCGCGTTTTGGGTGTCTTAAGAAGAACATTTGCTCTAATAAGAGTGCTGATAGTTTGAAAACAAGCACATGAACCCATTTTTTCAATGTTTGCACCTCTTAGGTATACCTTCCTCTACAACTTTGCAAAGTTTGGTGAAAATGACATGGATTTTGAATAAAGTGCAGTTCTTTTTCTTCTTAAGTGTGTTATTGAAATTTGAAATTTTTGAGGTTGAGTATTTATCTTTCCCGCAATTTCTATGAACTGAGAGTGCTGTTAGACTTAAATGAGCAAACGATTGAAAGCACTATAAATAGATTATCCATCTTAAGGATACAATTATTAATCATTTTGCAAAATTTGACGAAATTTTCATGGATTTTGACTGAGTAATAGAGCTTTAAACTCATTAATGTGATCTCGTGAGGTCTAAACATGCCAAATTCTTTTGAATGCGAAATTTTGAAGAACATCCATTTGGGTTAACTTTGAAGCTCTATGGCAAAAAATCAAGCACATGGGCCCATGTTAATTTTTGCATATTTGGAATATTCAGGTGCTAAAGTATCTATGTGCAGAGAATGATGAAAATGACATGGATTTTCAATGTTTGGGAGCCAGACTACGGAACCATTCGCATTTTAGATGGTATTAACAGACTTTTGCTTGTTTTCGGCGTATTTTGGGCTGTTTCAAGCCAACTCGCAATACTTTGGACACTGATAATTTGAAAACGAGCACATGGACCCCATAGTTTAAATGTCTTAACTTCCTTAAAATATATTCCTCTACAAATCTGGAGATCATGATGAAAATCACATGGATTTTGAATGTTTGGGAGCAGGACTATGGAACCATTCACATTTAAGACATTTTGGACGGTAATAGACTTTTGCTTGTTTTCGGCGCATTTTAGGCGATTTTCAAGCCAACTTGCAACCGTTTAGACTCTGATAGTTTAAAAACGTGCACATGGACCCCATGCTTTTAACATTTTAACGTCTTCAAAATAAATTCCTCTACAACTCTAGAGGGTAGGATGAAAATGACATGGATTTTGAATGTTTGGGAGCAGAACTAAGGAACCATTCATATTTTGGACATTTTTTTTTCTTCATACGTTGACTATGACCTGTAATTTTCGATTATATAATTATCAAAATGCGTTTTTGAAACTACAACTTATTTATTTACCAATCACTAAATTGTATATAATTTTTATCTATTATGATGTTTATTCTGCTTTGTATACTATATGTGTATATGTTTGTTGCTATGTTTATTATCTGAAAATGAAAACAAAATGGAAAAAAAAGGGTCATCAGTCGTGCGTAAAGTCATGCATATCAGGTAGGTTTTTACCTACAGTAATAGAAGGAAAGTGTTTACATGTATAGATTTCTAAAGAGAGGAATGGGGTAGGGAAATAACAGCAACAAAGAGATCGTAACCAACCTGCAGATGCCTCTTTTACAGCGTCGTCTCACTGCTTCCGAAGATTCTCCATGATACATCTCTGCATAATAACCATGAGCTCGACCTAACATCAATAATGGTGGGAGGAGGAGGGCTGGGTAGCTGGAGAAATAAACAAAGCTACCTAGGTTAAAATTTGGTCAACAATAATAAGAGTTAGTAAGGAGACGACATATGACAGTGAAACTGACTCCTCCAGATTTTATGGATATTTTGTGGAAGAATCAGAGTTGAGCTGTATACAAGAATGTGACCTGTATCAGCGGATATGGAAGCGACAAAAATGAAACTTCATTGTTAAAAAAAAAATTATGGCCACTTTGAGTTGAAATACATCAAACTTGGGCTCTGATAGAATATCAGGTAGAAAAGAATATTTTATGGTATCATTAAGTTGTTTTTAATAAATCAACACTATTTTACAAGGAATGGTTCCATAGTGGAATAATCTACTAGGAAGACATTTGAATATTGATGGAGGTTTTACAAATTTATCAGAAACATCATCTTTGTTGAAATTTAATATTTTATTATTGATAAAGACAAGCTGTACCTAAAATTTGGTTTTCAAAATCATTGACTATAAAGACCACCAAAAGTCTGCCGAGCTGAATATACCCAAATTAAAAATTGGTACTTCAGTAAAATGCTTAATTCAAGAAACATTAAGATACTTTTACAAATATGTTGTACATCACACAGGGCATTCAAAATACTGTTTAATGAAAAGTGAAAAGAATCTTATAATGGAGGAAAATACCGGTACTTGTCATGGAGAAGAGAAGAAGACAAAATACATGTTTTGATCACATGTAAAGTGAATCAAAGCTTTTGGACATACTTTTGTTTATTAAAAAAGTCTTTCAAACACATGTTCATGTTATTATCGATGTCGATCTTTTGATAAAGAGGACACCTGTAAATTGTAATGAGCACAAAGATAATATCATTCATATAGCTTTTTGTTTGGACTTTGTATAATTTTCTATAAATCAATTTTGTTACATAATTACAAGGAAGAAGACAATAACCCATTTTGATTTGCATTTGAATTGCATAAGAGACTTGAAATTAACAAAAACTGTACCTGTGAGGTAAATAAACCTTTTAATCGTCCATATGTATTTGATTACAGTATGTTTGATGTTTTTTATGTAAATGTGTAATGAAGATACAGACAAAGTGATTACATATAAATACTAATGAAACAAAAATAAATATAAGTGCCCAAACATATGCAGTGCCCTTGTCTGTGCAAATGCCTATTTGCACAATATTTATTACGTTTATTACACGACATGCACCTACATGTAACACAAGAAAAACTGGTGAAAAACATTTGATTTTTTTTACACAAGGTTCAAATTGCAATGTTCCTAAATCTAACCGAGTGTGTACAAATTAAAATGAATGTCTACACTGATATTCATCTCAAAATGGCATGGCCATGGTTTCTTCACATTTTTTTATATTGGTCTGCATAATACAGTACTGGACTACTGGTTCTTATTTTTATTTATTTTTTCATATTGGTACCAACTTTTGTAGGATTAAAAAATCCAAAATGCAGTGTGTATACTGAGAAAGTTAAATAAATGTGTGTTTTTCGAAAGGGTGATATATGTACAAGCTGAATTACTGTAGCACACTTATGCATGAAATCTGCCTTATCCATGGCGATGTAGTTTCCCGTGTAGTTTAAACCTGTTTTGTGAATACTGCACAGACATAGGATTCTGTATAGCTCTGTACTGTATAAGATTACAGAATATTCCTTCAAATAGAGATTAGCTATAAATGGGTGATAATTCAAAACTAAGTTTTACAATCTCACTGAAGTAGAATGTTGTCCTGAAAACTTCTGATTGATATGATACAATTTTGAAGAAAATCAGGCAAAGAATGGAACAATAAGGACCAAAAGCTCATTTTAGGGGCATGGCCTAAAAATGCTGAGCCATAGTCTGCTGGAAATGTGAAAAGCCCTCATTTTCTAATTAGAATATAATTGAGCAGATCAGTGTGATTTAAAAAAATATATATATATAGTAAATATATAGCATGAAAACTAAATTGGCATTGTAAAAAAGTTTTACAAATATTTTTAAAGTATTGAAGCAATCAAGCAAGGTCATTTTGGTTTGGACCCTCAATGGTGAAAATATTCAAACTGACTGGTTGCCAAATAATAAGAAGAACACCCCCCCCTCAATATATCTAAGAGCTGATTTCCCCCCAGTCATATTGTACATACATGTAATACAGTGATGGCAGCCATTTTACTGTAAAAATACAGCACATGTAAAATTTAATATTTTTTTTAAGAAGACAAAAAATATCTGATAATATAATCCCAAGTTTAATGGCCCAAGAAATATTACAAGTTCCATTTATTATGATAAAATATTTTTTTAAGTAATGAACAAAATGTTAATTCTAATCCAGTTTTATTGATCTGAAATGACCTTTGACCTTGACCAGTAACCTGAACTGTCTTGAAACTACCCTATGTCTAAGTACTGTAACATAACATAATCATACCAAGTCTCATGCCTCAGCCCCTTATCTTATTCTCACATGCCTACAAGTATATTGTTAAATTGATCACAAATCAAAGCATGGCATATGACAAAGGAATACAAATGCATCAACAATATATCTTGTATTGGGCAGGGAATTCCCAATTGCCAGCGAGAATCACTATTCGAGTCAGAGGGAGATTGGAATAGGCACCACTCATTAAATGAAGGAGGTTATGATATAATCTTGTTCTCTGTGTGGGGAAATAAGGTTGGCAATGTTTGGCTTATTTTCTTTTGTTCTTGGGGACAAATGCTTTTTATACACTCAGTTTCAGTTTTTAGATGTTGACATTGCCGGCTTTCCATAGTTGTGATTCATCAGATCAATCGGAAACTCTTTGTAAGATGGGGCAATGAATAGCACTTTAGTGTGATCTATGGTAGATATGAATACATCACCAGTACACATGAGGTCTAGGCTAGAGTGAATCTATAGGGAATATTAATATCTGTACTTTTACAGACTGTTTCAGACTTTTATTTTCCCCTTCCAAGTTAAATAATAAAGGTCAAGTTCACCCCAGAAAATTGTTGATTCGGCGAATCAATGGAGAATAATCAAACAAGCATAACGCTGAAAATTATAAACATTTTTGCCTATTTTTCACAAAACAGTTATATGCACAACTCTGTAACATGCAAATGAGAAAGTCGATGATGATCCTCACTCACTATTTCTTTTGTTTTTTATTGTTTAAATTATACATTATTTCAATTTTTTACTGTTTTGACAATAAGGACTTACATTAATGCACCATAAAATGAAAAAAAAAGAAGGTAAGTTCACATGTTCAGGGAGGGAGGAATAACATGTATTTGTTTCACAGGACAATGAGGAGAAATCAGAATATTTCATATACAGTATAATAAAATACAAAAGAAATATTGAGTGGGTGACATCATCAGTCCCCTCATTTGCATACTGATCAAGATGTGCATATATACATGTAGGGCTGTTTTCTAAAATTAAGAGAAACTTAAAAATGTCATAACTTTCTTAAATTTTACAGCTGTTTTTTATGAAATTTTCAGTGTTTTGCTAATTGGATTTTTCTCTTTTTATTCAAATCAACTGTTTGTTGGGATGGACTTGTCCTTTAACAAATTATGTTACGGGGGCAGCTCTCCTCCTGGCCATTTTATAGTTGGGACATTTTTTAACAAATCTGGTGCATACTTTAATGCAATACAAAGTCATGAGCTTTGGTATACCTGTAATGGACAGAATTTACTTATCAAAATTTTCTCACGAGTATGCACTAGATCCCATAGTTTCAAATCTAAAAACCTCTCTACCGTGAGAGGGGAAGACCCCCCCCCCCCCCCGGCTCAGTCACTTTGCTCCCTTGAATGGTCTCACTCCAAGCCACTTCATAAGCTTGGAATATCTACCCTTGTGAAAATTATTTTTCATCATTTATAATCATTGTACAAAATAGTATGGCTACCGTTTTTAATTTTAGAATTCACTTAAGAAATCATACATTTTATTAACTTATTGAATGCCTCTAGCAGTCTTGCATACATGGACATAATAACAGCAGTGTTAATTTTGAAAAGAGAGAGAGAAAAAAAAACCACACATTCATTCGATACCGGTAATAAAATTTCAAGTTTGGTGACCTCAAATTATCTTTGGAGTTAATTTAACTCAAAGAAACCTGAAATTATATTCATCCCAAATCCTGATACTTTTCAACCATTCAACATTTTACATCCATGTTTAACATAATATTTTAAATGCATATTTCAAAAGAGAAATCAAGCAAGTTAGGCATTATCGTGGTTTATGTCACCAGTCCATTCTAGTCTTGAGGACTCCCATGATGATGTTTTATCAATCTACTAATTATTTATAATCACGTAATAAGTTTTAATATTCATAAAATATTTTTTTTCTTCTATGAATTGTTTTTCAAAACGGCATCGTGCATCGAAAGTACGTAATACCTACGTAATACATAAGCAGTTCAAGGGTCGTAGCCATTGTATTTGCGTTGTTTACATGTGGAACGAGGGGGTCTTCGCGACATCAGTCTGGTAAGAAACCCTATTTTTTATACTTTTTAAGTGACCATTTGTAAAACCTTCCTACGCATTACGCGTGGGAAGGTGTAGAAATTAATAAAATAAACCTATTTCGTGCGATTCTAGTGCACAAAGATGGATTTCCTGGGGAAATCCATCTTTGTGTACTTCCTTCGCTTACGTGTATATGAAAACCTGTTCAAGACTCCCATGATAGTAAGTATTTGTCAGATTGATAAAACATCATCATGGGAGTCCTCAAGACTAAGTCCATTCACTGCCTTTTATTTCGTCAGCGGTGGTGACATCTTTCCACTCCCATTGACTTTGTACACAACGAGCGCGCACACACGAGAAGAGAGGTGACAAATTTCACAATAAGGCCGCAAGTTATTGCCACTCATTCAATAAACAAGGAGTGGTTCATGAACAGTAATTAAAAAAAAAATTAAAAATGTCAGTGATTTTCACTGACAGTGAGAGGACAGAATAAGCTACAAGTACAACATGTACGCCTACTGCCATGACTGCAATCCTTTAATTTATCTGATTTACTGCTCAATAGCAAATCAATTTAAGTTTAAAACCATAAAAAAACTTTTCATGAAACACTTCATTGAAATATGACGTTTTACTTACCACCCGGTCCGAGTCAAGAATAACCTCGTTCGAAGGATGAGTGGAATCAACTTTAATTTTTTTAATATTCAAATTCCAATCAAAACAGATGAATTGAAGCACTTTGTACTAGACGACAGGTCAGTAGAACTCAACACTAGTCAGCTGAATAATCCAATTAACAATCAGGAATGTACAGTTATTTCGGAGTTATTTTCCGTTTGATTGGATATGATCATAATGAATGGGTGAAAATTCCAGGTAAGTTTCAGACTCAGAGTGGTGACATTCAAGCAAATACATGGGACTGTACCGGTAGTGTAGTGTAGCAAAAGCCTGGGAGTTGATTTTGACAAGTTCATCAATTTCTCGATGTAGTAAAGCAACTGAGTTATCTGCAAAGTTCCTCCTACTCAGTCCTAGGTATCTATGAATCAGCACAACGATCACATATTGGCAAAATCGCTATTAGAATTGTCAAAAGCGCAGCAATTTCAACGAAAAGTAGGCCTTTTCTCCACACATTGGTCACCGCCAGTGCAGCTAATCCATCCCCCGGCGCGGGCGCGCCGCGCCGGGGCGCGGCGCCGGCGGGGGAAGGGGGTCTTGCAGTATATTGGCATACGAGGGTGTGCTCCGGGTGTGCTCTTAGAGGGGTTGGATAAGTGTGCCGCTTTAATAATACATACGCCACCTTTTTGTAAAAAAAATCCTGAAAGGGTATTAGTTTTGAGCTGGAAAATCCTTAAACATGGCCCATTCTTCGCTCTTCAATGATGACTTAAAAATTATCAATTTTTTCGTTAAAACATGGGTCTCTTTTGAGGAGAAAATCCTTAGTAATGGTTACCGTTTCTGCCCAAATTACTCTATATGTATGGGTTTCACTGCACATTTTTCTAAAAAGTATTCTTTCTGCTTCTTCCAGTGAATACTATACAAATAATGCATGCAGCCGAGTGCGTTAGTGGAAATGCAGAGCACGCGAGGTTTCTTTAGATAGGAGTCGCACTGTGCACGAGCCGCTTGCGGCGAGTGCCCAGTGTGCTCCATCTGAAGAAACCGAGCTTTCTCTGCATTTACTTTTACGCACGACAGATCAAGTGCATTATTTGTTTTATAAAATAGCAACACAGAAACAATTTTTTAAAAAGTTACAGTACAGTTTTGTTGGACTTCTACCGCACTGGTTTGCTCGAGCGTGCAATGTCAATTTTCGTTGCACACCTTTTTGCACTACCGTGCAGTGCACAAAAAAAGTTGGATGTCATGTGACGCGTATTGACCAATCGCGATGCTTGAAATAATACAGCTATTTTATAAAAACATATACTGACTTCATAAATTTCATAACTGCACCATGCATGCACCCCGCCAACTCGGATTAGAACCCCCCCTGGATTAGACCAAATTTAGATCCTCATTAGACCACATTGTTATTAGACATAATTCGGGCCAATGGTAATAAGACAAATGAATGAAATGTGGGCCAAGGGGCAAGGGAGAATAGGGGATCGAGGAAAGGAAGGGGGAAGAGAAACAGAGGGAGAGAAAAGGAAACAGAGGAAATAAAAGGAAGGGAAAAGATGAAGAGAAAGGAAAAGGAAGAGCGGGGGGGGGGGGAAGAGATTAAAGAGAAAGAAATTGAAATTAAGGACCTCGGAGAAGGGAAAAAAAGAGGAAAGGGTTGGGACAAAACTTGGAAAGATAGGACCGATCAGCAAAAAAGGGAAGGAAGGGGAAATTAGAGAAATAGAAAGAAAAAGGAAGAGTGTAAAATTATCTTGCCTTTGGCAGGCGGGTATCGGGGGCATGCCTCCCGCCAAAAAAGGGGAGAAGATAAGGAAAATTAAGAAGTGACAAACTAGGGAACATCAAAATAAAAGTAAAAACAGGTTGGAAAGGGGGGAAATGAGAGAGGGAAAAAGAGCTGTGTCAATCGGCCTTGCACATACCCTCCTACATGAAAAAAA
Organism: Lytechinus pictus; assembly: GCF_037042905.1. NCBI lineage: Eukaryota > Metazoa > Echinodermata > Echinoidea > Temnopleuroida > Toxopneustidae > Lytechinus > Lytechinus pictus. The sequence continues at coordinate 31,230,855 of NC_087251.1, forward strand.
TGAGTTAGATAGGGGCGGGGGGCGAACTACACAATGAAGGAATGAGGGGCAGAAACAATCTTATCCCACACTGCTTGCTTATCCCTCCCAGTAATTAAGATATATGCATAGAGCATAGAGGAGAGTAAAAGAAAATAGAGGAAAGGGAGGACGAAAAGAAGGGTAAAGAAGTAAGTAAGGAGGCCGAAGTGGACATAGTCCCCCTATAATTGGCAGTGAAAAATAGAGGGGAAGAGAGAGAAAAAGAAAGGAGGAAGGGAAAGGGGGAAGAGAAGGAGGGGAAAACAGAGAGACGAACAGATAGAAAGAGAGGAGGGGAAAGAAAGGAAGGATTTAAAGAGAGAAAAAGAAAAGGAAATAGGAAAGGGAACGGAAGAGACAGGAAATAAAGGGAAAAGAAGGGAGAGGATATAATTATCATTATTCTTAAATTCATTAAAATGCATAAAATATCCAGTTTTGGGTTCAGTACATATGAAGTTTGTGCTTTGCACTCGCATTTGTTTGCTAATAATCTAATATAACTCATCCTGTTTGTGAATTCCAACCTGAAGTACATCGGGTAAGTATATTACATAATTCTCTAATTACATATTATTCTCTTGAATAATTAGCATAGTTCAGAAAAGAACATATCTTTGTGAAATAAAACATCGTTTGAGGTAACATTACATGGGCATACCACTTTTTCTAGTGATCATGAAGTGAACGAGAGACCCCCCCCCCATCCAACCCCGTCATCCCCAGTCTTTTTATGCATCAATAGCCCAGTTATATAAGGTTAAAACCCTATAAAACAAAAGGCTAAAGCGTACTTCATGTATTTACATTACACTCTTTGTTATATTCAAGTTTGTATTGAAGCAAACATACAAATTTAACAAGATAATGCAAGTCGGGGGATATGAAAGGGGCATTATCCATTTATGAAAGACACAATAACATGAAAATGAGGACTCATATTGTGATGTTTTTGCTCAGTTTATTGGGCATTTATTCAACAAATCATATTGAACTTCAACCATAAATTTTGACTGCAATCCAGACATACTATTGAAATCAAAGACTGTTCTTTACTAGCAATGGGTCAACAAGCAGTACTGTCAAACACACAATCATCCCATTACACTATTACAATCTAATCCATATCGTATTCCATTAGTTGAAAAAAATGTGCAGTTATCTAATCTTATCATTCCACAACTGTCATCATGGCTTCCACATTACTATCTCTGCATTTATAGCATTACATCATTCTAGTTATATAATAGTGAGTATTTATCCGAACATAAAAAAAATTAATTGTTGTGCAAACATGCAAGATGCCCATACAAAAACATACCTGTATGCTCACATTCTATTCAATACCTGTACGGTATACACCAAGCTTAGCGATTGATCGCGGGGCTGACTTTAACAATTGATTATACACAATAACCATACAATCAATCATTAGAAACATCAGACCAACGATCGATCGCTCAGCTGTGTGTTACAGGGCATGTGATCTAGGCTAATTCTTAACAATGAAAAAATCCTTTAAAAAAACTACTTTCTTCAACCATGGTTCCGTTTTGACTGGTTCAAGTGGAATATATACTGGATTATTGAATTATTATACCCTGATTAATGGTGGGTTTTAAGAAAAAACAGATCCTTTCTTGCTTTTGAACCTCCCATTCAATGGGAATGCTATCTTAAAGAATACATCTGACTAACAGATTTGCTGAATTACAAAGAGTTTGACTTCTCATTTATATTTCACAAAACTACTTTAAATCATTACCAAAACATGGTAAATGCTAAACGTAACAAAACAAGTCTCATACAAACTTTTAAAGTTCAACCTACAACAAAATTTGGATTCAAACATGCAAATATACCTTCATAAACAGGAGTTGTGAACATTTGGTTGCTGACTATCAATGCCAGATGTAAACAATTGTTTAAAATGTTCATGCCATCTATCGGTAGAAAAACTAATAACATCAATACGATGATATTCATTGAAAGTGCACTATTACAATCAATACACATTGATATAATTACAAATTAATAAAAAAATTACACAATACAAACATAAAATGAACTATAAGTGCTGTCTTTCATTAAAACACTAAATCATTTCAACATAGGCAAATTCCACTTATGTAAATTAATTTTGCAACATAATTAAAACATTTGACATGTATAACTTCAGCATACTTCACTGCATCAAAGTATTCAAATACTCTCTGGATGGATATATTTCCATTGCAATACTTAATGATCTTATATACCATATAAGGCCATTAGAAAAGCTCTATCAATAGGAACATATTATGTGATGCTATCAACTGTGCAGTCTGATTTTATTCACTTTTGAAATGTAGATGATATAAAAATAGTTCACTTACATTTCCTATCAATAAAAGATCTGGCCCCGTAACATATAGCTTAGTGATTGATGATACACATTACTCTTAATCTTACAAATCAGCCAAACGATCAATCGCTAAGCTTTATCTTAGAGGGCCCTGATTTTTCTAAATCAGACAGATAAATAATAATAATGATAATATTCCACTTTTCTGAAGTGCCAAAATACCCTATAATAAATCAGGATCATAAATCCTTATACTGTATAGACATTGCCATAATGAACAAAAATCGAAATTATGTCGAATACTTTTTGGCATAATTTTTTCTAATTGAAATAATGAGTTTACTTGGTATTCATAAAATATAACAAATCTAAATATAATAGCAATATATCACTAAGTCATTTCAAATGGTCTGTTTTTATCTAATTATTAGCCACTATGTAGAAAAATAGGATTATGAAGATGTTATAACTAAGAAAATCAATTTCTATTACCATGAATTGCTATGCAACTGACAAAGAACATTTACAGTCAATATAAAATCTGAAACATAACAATTCTTTCACAACTCTCTAAAGATCTTAAATCTCTGTATATGATAATGTATTAGAAGCTAAAATCATTTTGCATAATTCCATTGATTTTCAAGGTACAGGCTATAGCATCATACAATGTATACTTTATTACTAATATTAGCAAACAATCATTACATTACTAAAATGTACACAAATACAACATATCAACCTCAAAACTTTTAGACTATTTGAGACTATCACACTATCATTCCATGCAAACAACACATACCTTTATAACATACAAGGAAACTATCTTCTACCACAAAATGCAGATGGCTTTGCATTATGTTTCTATTTTATCTTGAAACAAAAGTGAAAATTTCTGAACTATTTCAAAGATCAACATATATTCAAATGCACATGACACAGGTTGTCTGGCACTGAACTTATATCTTTAAAATATTTTTGCGGTTATATAGACAAGCATCTGTGATTCCAACCAATGTCCAATCGTCAAGCGGGTCAATATATATATATATGATATACATATGATTGTGTGATGTAATTGATTAAACTGGAAGCACAAGGTATTTCAGCATATCTCTCAAACAAATAGGATAGCAAAAAACAAATATTGTTACTTGTCAATGTATGTATATTCTATTTCATATCTCTGTCATAAAATACATCTCCCCCACATGTGAACAAGGTAAAAGTCTCTATTATACATGTAGAATGTTAAAGTAAAAATAACAAGCTATAATTTCAAATGGACATATTTCTTATTGCTTATATTTCACTCCCCAACTTTTCATTTATGAACCTTACTGAATCATGATGATAACCTGAATTATATAAACACCTATATTCAGATATAGATGTATCTTCATTTATATTATTAAAACTCAGTAGTCTTTTGGAAAGAACATAAATATTACAACTCCTAATAAATTTATCTTCTTTATAATTTGGTCTACATGAAGGAGTTGCGGTTTAATCACCAAATAGCTTTCAGAGGGGGTCTACATCGGAACTAAAAAAAAAAAAACTTAGATTAAACACAGGCTCTAATAATAGTAATAGATATTCAAAAATATTCATCACAGTATTCAGTGTGTAATGTTGTGTTTGAAGCTCAACAAATTTACCAAACATGACAACCCTTTTTAACAATGATATTTGTAATCCTATTTTTTAAACTTAGTACATGTTAAGTTAAAGCTACTTATTTAAATATAATTATGTAAATACCTGATTATGGTATTATACTCTAAGTCCCAGTGTACTCAAAATTATACAAACTATAAAAACTCAATGGCATAGTCATATCTTAACTGATCTCTTTGATCAACAGGTTGAATACGGACAAACCTTGAAGTGTTGATCACCAACCTAGAACACATTCTCATTAAACCACCCAAATGCATCATATGCCCTCATATCTACATCACGATCGTAGGGGTAAAATCTACCATTTGCAAAAGTCAAACTTGATCACATTGTGGAATTATATATGATAACCATACATCAGGATTCATTTGCTGATGGGTGCAAAACTATATTTCAAACTGATATTTGCCATACTTGACACCAAACTGACATGCTATTGATTTATATATATATAGTTCAGGGGCCGTATTCTGAAAATTGTCTAAGAGAAATATTCTTGTATCTTTGGAGTTACAATAAAATCCGTATTCTGAAAATTATTGTATCTTTTCTTGTAACTTTCACTGAGCGCGTATGATGTCAGAGCTATAATGATGCATAAGCCTAAATACCTACGTGTGCAAGATAATATATAGAGATAAAAGTTATTCTGAAAATTCTCTTATCTTTGCGTTCTGTTAACTTTCTAGCAAAAATACAAGAAAATTTACAAGAGGTAGGGGGCTATTGTAACTTAATGTTGCATGCGATATTTCTAGATCAAAATAATAAATTCTTGCTGCACCCCGCAAGAACATCATGTTTTACTGCAGGAGACATTCCGAAGACATTACAGGGACGGATTGGTAGACTTTTCAGCAATTAAAAATTGGTAATTGAGATGATGAATCTTTTCAAAGAAAATATGACTGAGATCAGCCATGTGCATTTTTAGCACAGTGGCGCACATGCATAAGCGTCGGGGGCGCAAGGAAAATACGCCTCGTGTCAACAATGCGCTTATAATAATATTCAGAAGAGACACTGCTATTGGTTGGCCTAAGCATATAACAACTTTATTGATTGGTTGATGACAGAATATTGGGCGTGTGAGAGATAAAATAGAGGACGTCCTTACAGAGATAAGACAATTTTCAGAATACCTATTTAAGACAATTTTAGCGAGCTGTTATCTTGCTGAGTTACAAGAAAAGTTAAGACAATTTTCAGAATACCACCCCAGGAAATTGAAAGATAAAAAAAAATCTGATCATGGTTTCACACATTTCTTCATTCTATTTTTATTTCTCATCAGATCTCTTACAAAGTTGATATTGTCTAGAAATATAGTCATTGTGACATTCTGAATATTAAAAAATTGAAGATCTGAGAATTTCAGCCAACAGTATCGCATTCTCGGTACAATTCATCTTAAAAAAAGTATCTTCTTTGCATAAAAAAATAATAAAAAGTCCTATTATTTCTTTACCTGGTAATACATTGTAGTAAATATTCAATAATTTTACTTCTAATGAAAGATTTGTGATATGAATAGATTTTAGAAATAAATACTGTGATAAAGTGCCAACAGGTGACATCAACATTTGGAAACTAGTGTTTAACACAAAACTATATCTACCCTTGGAAGATATGATACATACAGACAGTGGGGGATTTGGCAGTAATCAAACAGTGAATATAGATCCATATATTGCTAGCATGGTGTTAAGGACGACAAAAGGATTATATCAAATTGCGATAATGTCTTGTATTACGTGGGTAATGGATATATCATTTATCACCATAAATTAGGGCTGCACGATACTTGAGTATTTGGATATCGTCAGCTGGGAAAAAACCCCACAAAATAGTGATATATCATCCCAAATGAATAATGGTCAAATGTTGTGGAGTTATGCTCACATACTACTTTTTTTTTCTATGACTACGACTGTTTAGGATGACATTTTTATGACCCTTTTCTAAGGACCCTGGTGAATTTAGTTGGAGCAATGGGAATAATGGAAGAATTTAATAGCATTTCAAGAAATATTTCTTATGTGAAACAGATTAAAACCTCAATGATTAAAATTACTGTTAGAGGCGATATATCATGGACCAAATATCGTCCATTCACTGGAGTATCAATGTCACAGTATATCGATAATATTGTCATATTAACCGAGAATTATCGTGCAGCCCATCTATAAATGCAATAAAAGTGAGTAGCAAGATGAAGTGGGTCGGTAGATGAGATCTTTATGCCTTTCTAACTGGTTCTTCATGAGGGTCAGGAAGCTTAACTGGGTTTGGTTTGACATCCCATATCTCTTCAGCGTACTCTTTGATGGTACGATCACTCGAGAACTTACCAGACGACGCTATGTTATGAATGCACTTTATCGTCCATTCCTGTTGATTCTGTTGATAAATATAAATAAAGTACCCTCAATATCAATAAGTGCATTTTAAAGATTCTATTAAAGGCATTGAGTATCTCGGTTTCAAAATAAAAATTACAGATTTGGCTGTTAATTAAATTATGATTGCAACCCTTGTTAGACAAATGGTGAGAGGTTTATAATCCAAGCTGTCAGTTATTCATCAAGGTATCTAGGAATTTGTGATAAGGGTACCACTATTACCTCTAAGAACATTTCCTGCATGAATGTTCTCTGTGTGTTTCATGATGCTACATGTACACTGCACTGCCCACGCAGTGTGCCTACTGGATGAGCTCGGGCATGGAGTACGGTGATCCTCAATTATATCTCGACTGTTTAGATAATTAATGACTTCCAAATTGTCTAAAATGCTCAGGGGCCTGACACACAAAGCTTAGCAATAACAATTGTTGAACATTTTTCTACAATTGATTGCATTGACTACAATGTACAATCAATCGTAAAAATGAAGTGTACAATTAATCGCTAACTTTTGTGTTATGGGACCCAGGTGTTCTTGATTAGACACTGGGAAGAGATAAAGTACACCATAGGGGTTGGGAATAATAAAAAGTTGAATATTTGATGAAATTAAGCAAATGCTTATATGACTACTTACCATGTAGAGTTCACTAGCACGGCTCTGTGCTGCGAGATAGGACTCAAAGTCTGCTAGAAGCATGTACCTGATTAATAAAACAATCAATAATAAAACATAATAATAATGTTTTATCTACCCAGGGTAGCCACTTCAGTTAGGAAACTGCTCTACCAGTGAGCCCTGCATTACATACTATATCATTATTACTCTTCTCCAATCTAAATGCTGAGCGCCAAGCAAGAAGGCAGAAGGTCCCATTTTTTCTTCGGCCGAGGATCGAACCCACGCCCTCCCGTTCATGAGGTGGACGCTCTACCACTGAGCCAGCATGCCCAGTGTCCATTGAGACACTCAGTAAATCTTTAATACTTTCAAACTAGGGTTATTTTACAAATCTATTCAATTAATAGGAGATGCTGTATGAATTTGAATGATTTGCAATTTTCTTGTCCACAACATACTTTTCAAAATATATTTTCATCTAAATGATTAACTGTGAGTCAGTTATGAAGACTTTGAAATGTTTTTTTTTAAGAAAAAAAATTGATATGGATTAGCAGATATAAATTTATAAAGATAAAAAATGTATTACCTATGTATCTATTGATATATTGTCAATTTATAGATCCATTGAAATATTTCACCTTATGCGAATAGACAACCGCTTGTGGGTAATTTGGTAAATCTTGCTAGAAATGGATACAAAGGGGGTTAAGAAATAACTTACGTGTCATGATTTAGAAGTGAGTTGACAATATCATGGAAAGCACCTGGATCATTTGGTGTGAAGAAACCGTCTCTGATCTGGTCTATAGCTTGCTTCAATTCACCATTCTTCTCATAGAATTCACGGGGATTATACCTTCAAAGAAATAACAACATCACTTAAACTATTCGTTTCCGAATACCCTTGTAATATGGAACGACAATCTAACTGCATGCCATATATGCCACATAGAACTAAACTCTTAATTCCTCCTGAATGTATAGTACACTTAATTAATTCAAGATATTATTTGTTTTCTCACAATTTAATATGCAAGGAGAAGTAACTTTCTGAACACATCTTAAGTAAAACTTCTTTCAATGTGTATAGAATTAAAAAACAATCTTTTGTACTCTCATTGTCATGAACCAACTCCATAAGTTGGTGCTCTTATGGGGCAATTAATAAAACCATAAAATACCATACATATGAGTTATGGCACTTTAGGCAAGTCGAAAACAGCCATTTAAATTTTTTTTGTACCAGCTAAATATAGGTGGTTTTAATAACAAGTGGAACGCCTCTGGCAGTCTCGCCTGCATTACGCGATTTAATATAGCAGCAGTGCTAACTTTGAAAACTACTATAAAATAATCATTCACAAACACACCATTCATATAATGACATAATACCACGTTCATTGACCATAGATGACATTTGAACGGTGACTTAAGACTTGTCAAATACACCCATGTCCACATTTCATTCACTTTATCCATAAACTTTCAAAGTTATGATGGCAATTCAACAATTACCCCAACATGGCCTAAGTTTATTGACCTTAAATGACCACTGACCTTGGTTTTGTGACCTGAAACTCACAGGGGATGTTAAGTGATACTTGATTACTCTTATATCCCAAGTTCTATGAAATAGATCCATAAACTTCAGAGTTAGGATGGTAATTCAACAAAGACCCCCAACACGGCCAAATATGCAGGCGAGACAAAAACTATAGATCAGAGGACAAGCATATTGGCTCAAATTCATGAATGTAGTTTAGGTTAACACATGAATGAATATGTGTCACAGCATGTAATATAACACATCATTTTATAACTAATGACACGATTTAACCCTGGGTCAATCAAACCCACTCACTTAAATGGCCACAGGTTAAAACTTAACCAACTTTCTTGAATTGGAGCCATTTAGTTCAATGAAATGAATGAACTTACCCGGGCTTTCTTTTGTTGACCTCATCCACTGTCATACCAAAGATGAAGATATTCTCATCTCCCATCTCCTCTCTCATTTCAACATTGGCTCCATCCAGGGTGCCGATAGTCAGACCTCCATTTAACTAGATAACAATAATAATGATTGTATTAATAATACTGTGTGTTTATTGCACATATCACTACCTGAGCACCTCAAATCATTGAAAACATTCAAGAATGCATCTAAATTCAACTATAATAATCACATTTCTACAAAACTTAATGCATCCCTTTCTCTGTTCATTCAAATTTTAATGTTTAAAACACTGTAGGAAGAACCGTGCAAATCTGTGAACATATAGCAATTTGGCCTGCTACATCCAAAATACTTTGACTTTAATTAACAAACCATTCTATAAAACCTTTATTACAGTTGGAGTTGGGTTTGGATATTCTCTTCTCTCTTCATTTCATGATTTCCTGAAGAACATCTTAACATGTTGATTTCAAACAAATTCATTATGAAAAGTACACTTACCATGAACTTCATATTGCCTGTGCCCGAAGCCTCAGTGCCTGCCAGTGAAATCTGCTCTGATAAATCACAGGCTGGGATCACTGTATCAAAAAGATAAAAATATCCCAGTCACTGATGGGAGACAATTCCTAGGTAACTTTGTATCTTAAACACCATGAGACGGTGATGATGATGATGGTGGTGGGGGTGGTGATGATGATGGTGGTGGTGATGATGATGGTGGTGGTGGTGATGGTGGCGAAGATGATTATGGTGGTGGTGATAATGGTGATGACAGTGGTGGTGATGATGAAGGAAATGTCTTTGTGATGATGTGATGACAACAGTGTTTAAGACAACAACAACAATAATGTTGATGATTATTATGATGATGATGATGATAATAATGACATCAGGGTCCCGTTTCATGTAGACTTCTTAATAACAAATGCAAGATTTCTATTACAAATTTACAATCAGCTTATGAGACTGACGGATTTCAGTGGCTTAAACTATTATTGTAAATTTGTTATTGTAACAAGTATTATAAAACGGACCCCTGATCTTACACTATCCCATGTCCCTCAGTACCATCTCACAGGTGAATATAATGCCAAAGACAACATCACTTGATTTCCACAAAGCAACTTATCTAGAGACAGTGATTTTCCGTTTAAAAAAATTGTCTTTTTCGTTTCTGAAAATCTGTAATTCCGTTTCAACGTGATCTAAAAATGGAAATTCCGTTTTGTCACTGAAAATGTACACAGCAAAAAATTCCATGAATTTTACATGAAAAGAACCAAACGTAATTTCGGTTTTATTTAACGGTAAAACGGAAAATCACTGTCCCACCTTATCTCCAACTCACCTTTCTCTGCAAGCGAGACTCTGTAATTCTCCAGGAAGATAACCTTGAGTTTGTCACCAACGATGGGGTCACTATTGACCACCCTACCAATACTGTTGATGAGATAGATGATCTGTTTGGCCATGTAATACCCTGGAGCAGCCTTGCCACCGATCATCACTGTGCGTGGAACAAACTTAGCACTCGGATCCTTCTTGATTCCTGGTGAGAAAAAAATGTAATGGTCAAAAATACATTTCTAGAAATGAAATGCATGAACATACACATTAGCAAGAAAATTATACTTGCAACAATGAAAACTGAATAACAGAAGAAACATAAGTTACCTTATACGTGAAAATCAGCTTAATTAGCATTTTGGATTTTATATTCTCTTTAGAATTAACCATTTGAAACAACAAGAGGTTTATACTCAGCAAGATGGTTTTAGGGGGATAGTCCATCCTTTATTAGTCTAAGGATTGGGTATACAAGTAAAAACTATTACTCAAACTCAAGGGCCCGAATTCACAAAGCTGGTTTTGAAAACCCACGGTTGAATCCATGGTTTATGCAGATTTCCTATATAAATTACGCTTATTTTACCGCATATATAAAAAAATGTCCAATGCGGATGCGCGCTTTTGTCACAGTGTGCCAACTTGATGCCTGTTACCATGGTTAGATACGGTATTTTATTTATGAGTCCACTATTTTGAATTAATGAGTCCACTCTTCAAATAGTGAACTCATGAATAAAATACTGTATCTAACCATGGTAACAGGCATCAATTTGGCACACTGTGACAAAGCGCGCATCAGCATTGGACATTTTTTAATATACGCGGTAAAATAAGCGTAATTTATACAGGAAACCTGCATAAACCATGAACTCAACCGTGGGTTTTCAAAACCATCTTTGTGAATTCGGGCTAATATGACTGCTATCAGGGAGCTAAAGGATTACAAAAGCAGAATTGAGAATTTCCTATGCAAAATAAACAAAATTTTATTTACAAAACCACAAGATAATTTTCACAATACAATTTTCAATCTGTAAAATGCAATGAGTAAACTCACTGTTATAGAGACAGATGACGTGAAGAGCATTGAGCAGCTGGCGTTTGTATTCGTGAATTCTCTTGACTTGAATGTCAAACATGGAGTCCACATTGATATGTACTCCACTGTGTTTCTCAAGGTATTGGGCTAGCTTCATCTTGTTCTCCTAAAGATAGATAGAAAAATGATTATCATTGTTATTTATTCATTATCATATAGCTTGGTGCCACCTTTGACCAGGATGCAAAAAATGAACTAGATCACTGTGAATTGCAGGTGTTTCTCCTCCTGATATAATCTGACTGGGGGGGGGGGGTGGAGGTCCACTTCATGCCCCCCCCCACCAGTGACTCTTATTAGAATAGTGGAAAGGGTTCTTAACATGATAAGGTAGTGACTCTCATCTACATAGGGACGGCAACAAAACCTACATCTGTGAAACAGGGGAGTGGGTTGTCAACACAAGCTTCAGTCTCCTTCGCGGAGAAGACTCAAGCCCCTTATCTTTAATTTGACAGGCAAACAGGGGGGGAATTGAAATGTAACTTATTCAACATATAGACTAGACAAAATCTGTTGAATTATATAGTCTATGTAGATTCCCTATCAGAATCTGTATTAATGATACAGCTTTACGATAAACTTGCAAGGCTTGTTGCTACTCTGATTCGTCTTCTACACAAAATACAAGAGGCGCATGCTTCATGCAATCGATGCGTACACACTAGGGCGTACATCAACTTAAAATCAGCGATTGACGTCACCTCAGTGAATATACCGCCACCGTTTACAATACAATGCAGATATATTCACCAAGGTGATGTCAAAACCTGGAATATAACAAATGCGATCCTTACAGCTATTAATCATGTGGTGTATTGTCCTATCACTGCTTTGAAGCTACATAATACACCCACCTGTTTGACTCGAGCAACCGACTGGATGAAGGCTCTATCAGAGACATGTTGTTTTAGGCTCTTCAACTGGAACAGGTCGGTTGTCCATTCATCACCGATTTTCTGTCAAAAAGAAAGAGAGGCAATGATGTAAGGATGGTAGTAAGTCTAATTACCTGTATTCTGCCCAGTGATATGAACCATCACTCTCTTACTGGTTGTAGCACAGTGTCATGGGTATGGAAATTTTTGGCAATTTTAAACCATGGCCACTTTAATCATTCTCTACATTTGTCCTTCTTGTTTGGGGCTCTGATTATCATCTATATTTAGCTCTGTTTATCTGTGGTCACTTGTTCAATACATATTCCCAAACATCTTTTTTTTTCACACAAAAATTCTGAAATACAATGTTCTATTGTCTTTAATATCATGAAATGACAACCAAACATTTTCCTTTTCTATTAAAGTTCAGTACCTTCAACAAATCATCAATGTCAGTATTAAAAAAGCAAATTTTTAAATAAGTATACACAGATTGGCACCCCTTGGTAAGGAGCTTTAGCCATTAATCCTCTAGTGTTAACAAACATACATTCATGCTTTCTTAATTAACAGGCAAAATGGCCACCACCATTCATCAAAATACACCTAAATGCCTAAATATGTAAATATTTTATTTGACCAATGTGAAGATACTTTATCAGAGGCAATGACTTACATCGAAAATGGCATCGGATAGTCCGGGGTTACACATGAGCAACCACCGACGAGGAGTAATTCCATTTGTCTTGTTCTGGAACTTCTCAGGATACATCTCGTAGAAGTCCTTAAACCTATCAACATTAAACCATACAGAGCAAATATTAGTCTAAAGGTATTCTGGAAAAACATAAATTTGAAGAAACTATCAGCTCATTTTTTGTGGGTAATATTTACCATCCGTCTAAACAACAGGGTTAGTTATAATCTGGTCATTATGCAGGAAAAAAGTAACGTACGAAAAATTTACATATTCATTACATTTCTTTTCGCTAATGTCAGGCAAAATATACATATGCCTTTCCCCAAAAAATATTTCATACTTGACTTTAGCATCAGGGATGCAAGCATGAACCAATTAAGAATTTGAAAACCTTGCAGTGGTGCCAGAACCTTCTGGTTAGACAATGGTTTAGAGGGTCGAACCATGTCAACACATATTGGATTGCCCCCCCCCCTTTAATCTTTGTCTGACCAGGGCCCCCATGGAATAAACCTGTGGCTGACTCTATAATTGCTGCATTGAAGATTGCATATGATCAATCGTGACTATCAGCCCAATGATCAATTCGGTGGATTCACAATATGGTGCGCCATCTATCGGTTGCAGCGGATAGGCCAATTTCTAACTTCGGGGTCGACATCGCGCGCAGGTGCAGGCAGCACACAGTGCTAGTGTCCTGTAATATGATTGGCATGCCTCAAAAATGAAAATCATATGGCAAGAATTCACAGAAAACGGTCTAAATTTTGTAAAGAAATATGCGGCAAATTTCTCTCCCTGCTCATGGACCCTGATAATCAGCATAATTTCATGCAAGCCGGCCAAGCCACAATGGCCAGGGCAGCATAATCGCATGCGCTCGTGCGTGCGACAGATGTTGACTTTCTCCCATGAGGCATGGCGAATTTTGGCCTGTCCGCCGCAACCGATGATGGCGCACTGTCTTATGAATCCACCGCATTGCCAAGCTTTATGTAAAGAGGCCCTGAGCATTCCGGTTCCACCGATTCCATCCATATGAGGTGGTCAGCCTCTATATCAGACTCTACCAACTTACACACTAGACTTGATGAGTTCAGAGTGAATAGCTGCTACACCATTAACAGCGTGTGAGCCTACAATGGATAGATGGGCCATGTTGATACGCTTATCATGGTCTTCTTCAACGATAGACATACGACGCATGCGGTCAAAGTCTCCTGGGTATCTCTCGCTGACCACCTGAATATTGAATAAACATCAAGGCGATGATATGAATGTCACAAACATGATATCAATGTCAAACTTTGATGGTAATGAATATTTTATCAAAATTATTGCTGTATGATAAGAAATGTACATGTACAAACATATTTGAGAGATTGTTTCCAGGAGTATTGATGTAAATTCTGATTTATTGTGGTGTAAAAAAACAATATTTCATTCCATGACTTTTTCATGACTTTTCCATGACTATATTGCTGCTTTCCATGACTTCCCGTGACGTCCCGGGAGTTATGTAGAATTTGGGATGTCACAAAACAGGGAAAAATGGACACCATTAACACCAATTATAATAGCAGAGTATGAGTCGTGAGACACAACAAACTGGAAAGCTGCCATAGCCAAGAGGTAAATGCAATTCCATGACTTTTCACAAATTTTCTAATTTCCCTGACTTTCCATGACCACTAATTTTTCCAGGATTTTCCATGACTGTGGGAACCCTGGTAATACACAAAACACTAATACTACCATTATTAAAGGTCAAGTCCACCCCAGAAAGTGTTGATTTGAATAAATAGAGAAAAATCAAACAAGCATTATGCTGAAAATTTCATCAAAATCGGATGGAAAATAAGAAATTTATGATATTTTAAAGTTTCGCTTATTTTTCACAAAACAGTGATATGCACAACTCAGTGACATGCAAATGAGACAGTCGATGACGTCCCTCACTCACTATTTCTTTTGTTTTTTATTGTTTGAATTATATAATATTTATTTTTTTACAGATTTGACAATAAGGACCAACTTGATTGAACCATATAGTATTAAACAATGCTAATTCCACATGTTCAGGGAGAAATTAATCGTTGTTTCACACGACAACAGGGAGAAATTAGGAATATTTCATATTTCACATAATAAAATACAAAAGAAATAGTGAGTGAGTGATGTCATCAGTCTCCTCATTTGCATACCGACAAGGATGTGAATATAACTGTTTTGTGAAATTAAGCGAAACTTTAAAATGTAATAACTTTCTTATTTTACATCAGATTTTGATGAAATTTTCAGCGTTATTCTTGTTGTATTTTTCTCTTTTTATTCGAATCAACTTTTTGTTGGGGTGGACTTGTCCTTTAAATATATACACTGCCCTCACAAGGTAGAGATTGAGCATCCACTATCTTACATTCATATGATGCATGTTGACATTATAGATGATCTCAAGATGGCGTGGTAAGACGTATTCCAGGAGACCGACTGGCCATCTCTCAAGAGCTTCCGGTAGGATGGTATGATTGGTGTACGCAAACGTACGTACAATGATGTCCCAAGCCTGTTAAACAGAATATGAATAAGAAACATATTTAGTATTATTATTACCATTTATTATCATTCACTCGATCAAAATAGAATGCACAAGTACAATACAGCACAGGAATGAAATAATAATAAAGTAAACCTGTAAAGAACATGGGACTAGTAAATGGGTCGGGGGGGGGGGGGCAAAAGTGAAGTTCAACACTGTCACCCCACACATGCCACTTCCACTTTATAATCAAAATAGCAGATTTGCTACACAAAATGAAGGAAGACAAAAAGAGATGGATTGGGATTGTTCATTTGCTAAAAATTCTCTAATTTTTTCTCACAAAAATGCATTGCTATTTTTATAGCAATAAAAGTAAATTCAGCCTATGACTAATTTATTACACAATAAGTGACTAATCTGAGCTTTAAATGCACATCCTTTCCATTATGTTGTATGGTAACAATAATGCAAATCACATAATATATGTACCAAAAATATACTGTGACATAAGAGTGAGCACATTCTTGGCTTTCTCTCTCTCAATAATTTCAATAACTGCGATTGTAAATGCCACTTTCACCTTAAGAGAAAAGTCAATTGAATAGTACAGTAAAGTATTATTTTCCATATAAAAATATAAAAATACAAAACAGAAGGATAGGCCATATCCAGTTTTGTCAATAAGACAATAATATGTTCTGCCATGGGGGTCCATAGAATCTGGATATCAGTGGACTTAAACCTTAGTTGTAGCAATCGTTCTGCTTCTTCATTTCTTCACGCACTTTTGAATAGTTTGGACCAACCACATGTAGATGGTGCAACATGAGTGTAGTATGTGTATATATCAATCACATGATGACATTGCAGAAACCAGGGGGTGTTTCACAAAGATGTAAGTATGACTTAGAGTCGCACTTAAATGCCTAATTGCATGCGGTATAAAAGACATGACCGCACTGATCAGATCGTGCCAAGAGAACGCGTACTACTGCGTATTGATCAATAAGATTGCGCGTTGCATATCATGTACGCGTCGGCATTAAGTGCAACTCTAAGTCATACTTAAATCTTTGCGAAACACCCCCCAGGACTTCCACCTTACAAAGGAATGTGATTGTTCCAAATGCATGTACTCTAAACTATGGAAAGCCAGCAACACCAGGATTCTTCGTCTATAGATTAACACATTAATCCTTTCGTAAACGAGATGTGGACCAAGTCAATGATAAAGCGCAAGTAATATATTTTAGGCCAAGATTGGAAAGGGCATATTCATTGTGCATTCTGGGTGATGATGTCACTGGCTTCCCATAGTAAGATTGATTCAATCAAGCACAGTCCTTTGTCAGAAGGTGCCCATGTGAGTTTTCATCAACATCTGATGTCTGACAGATTTTCAGACAAAACTACTTTCCTCAGTTTGCATTAAATGTACCTTAAAAGCACAGGTGTCTGACTGTAACACTGGTAAATGTGGGATAGAACAGAGTTTGTCAGATAACTATTTGACAATTCTTTTTTTGAAACTCCCAACCCCTGTGTCTCGAGGGTTCCAAGACATTTACTCCGGCAACAACTGCTCTGATGGTAAATCTGCACGTTAAGCCAAACAAAAATCTAACCTCTGGAACTAAATAAAACTAATTCTTATTTTTACATTATTCTGAACCAAAAACTCCATTACAATCCTAACGCTAACCCTTTGCCCTCTGAGATATTAAGACCAGAGCAAATGTGGCAGGAGCAAATGTCGTGTCACCGTCTCCAGGCTATCGATCATCAAGAAACGATGACTCACCTTCTCCCATTCCATTCCTTCAACATCTATTAAGATCCTCATCAGCTCTGGGATAGCCAGGGCAGGATGGGTATCATTCAGCTGAATCGCAACCTACAAACATTCAAATACAAATTATTCGTTAACCTAACTTATTCATTCATATTATATTTTTATTTTGATTAAAAAAATACAATAAAAATGTACAATCATGTAAAACACAGGAATTTAAAGGATAACAACTCTTTAAAAAATGGTGAGTAAACCCCAAAAGCATGAAAAGCTTGTGAAACAGTTTCCCAGAATTATATTATGAAACATATAGCAGAATAAAGACTTCAAGATATGAACAAATCATGCAAAACAATTATGAACTAATTTAGTCTTCATGTTAATCATTTTAATGTTCGCTCAAGAACTAATGTACTTTTGTTATTTTTGTTTTGGGTCTGATTTATGCCTACTCTAGAAGAAAAATAATTATGTATATATATTTTTTTTTCATATACATTTCTTTTTTGGATATATTTATATACATATCACTTATAGATACATATTTACACTTACCTTCTTCTCTTAGTTTGTTTAATGCTTTATCATATATACTTATATGTCTTTTGCACATTATCAGTTGTTCCCCATTCCTTTTCTTTTTTTCCCCCCACTCTTATGCACCAGTTTATTAAGCCTTTCTTTGTAACCTGTTTGACCCACCTCTCACTAATTCTCTTGTTTTTCATCCCATTATCACTGTTTTGTTCCAGATCCTGTTTGATGTTGCCTGCCTCATTATTTTAATCCCTCTTGGCTTGAGGTCTTTTACTGGCCTTACTTACACTAACTTCCCTTTGTGTCTGCCTACTCCTTTTCTTTCATCCCCTTCACTAACCTGATTGGTCTTCTCTACTCACTAATGCCCCTTTTGTCTCCTTGTTTCTAGTGTTGCTGTAGCTTGTTTGTGGTCTATATTATGGTTGTTCCACTTTATATGTTTGTCATTTTGCCTCCGACGAAGATTCTGCTAGGATCGAAAGCTTAGGCCCCCTTTTTGACTTTCAAATTTACTCCATTGGCTCTCTTTTATTAGATAAGCAGTTTTCAGCAGCTTCTTTTTGCCATATATATATTTCTGGCGCTTCATACATATATCTCTACAAATTTACACGACAACAAAAAGAGATATGATTTTAGATGTCTTTTAAAACAATTGTATATGGGCTGGCAAACTGTTCCACAATTTGGAATCACAAAAAGTCAAAGCCAGCTTCCCCATTTTTGAAACTCTTGGAATGTTTAAGATTGAAGTGCCTTCTCTTAAATGAAATCTGTAACGTGGCTGGTGTGGTGGTTTCACTAAACTTCTGAGGTATTCGGATGCCAATTTTTGTGCTTATATGCAATCCATGCAATAAATGCTGTATTTTATTTCCAATACTTTGCTTTTTGTCAATTTTTGTTGTTGTAATGTCATTCCAAAATCTCAAAATGGCCAAAAGGATTTATGTCATTTTGTTTGTTAACACTTAAAATAAGCAAAGAACTCTGAAATCATACTTTAGATATCACTTATAATCCACAAGTATTTTTTTAAAAATCTTATAACACATAGACTGGTAAGTCAAGTTTGGCAATTCTACATTTCTAGGTTTTTTTCTGGAAACAGAGAACTATCACAATTTATCACTTTCCAGTTTAGTTGGGGAGTGTTTCATGAAAAAAATATTCAGTGATTTTCACCAACTAAATTGCTCTGAACCAATCAGATGTAAGGATTTGTTAGCTTATACTGAAAACAAAGAACTATCACAATTTATCACTTTTCCAGTTTACTTGGAGAATATTTCATGAAACAAATATTCAGTGATTTTCATCAATTATGAAAAGTTCCCGATATGAATAGATGAACATACCTTCTCAGGGAAGGTGTCAAAGGTCGTCCTGACAGGATCCCTGCAACCAAACCTAGACGACTTGAAACGTCTGATGATATCTTGAAGAGACGCAGTCACCATGAAGTATTCCTGCTTCAAACGCAACTCCTTACCTTCACAGACCTAACATAAAGGCAAAAAATTACATTTTTTATTTCAAGGGCTACTTTTCACAACTTACTACCCGAATATGCAACACTGGATAAGCTTTCAAATGACAACGAATTGGGATTTTCCAGGCTCTTTCTTTGGGGGTGAAATGGAACCATGCCCCCGTGTAATTTTTTCACTGCCAGCATAACAAACTCAGCCAATACAATTCAGGCAAAAGCTAAAAAAAAGGCCTTAATATCTCAATACCACCAAACCTGCTTTTAGTAACCACCTGTATAGAAGGATCGCCTGTCTTTAAAGAACACATAGTTGGTTTCCCTTGGATAGATTACCCCATAGAAATATGTATCAAAGGAACTTGCCTATAGAGACCAACTGATCTTTCACTGTAATTTGTTATAAACATCTAAATCTATCAACTAAAAACAAGTATTAACATACTATATAAATGACATAATTGTGCAATAGATATGTGCAATATATATATCATAAAATTACATTTAAAAATAGATAAAAAGGCATATTAAAAAGTTAAGATGAAACAAAATGAATTCTCACAATTTTATCAGCTTGTGATTTATAGATCAAGTTTCAAAGGTGATTTTATGTAGGACCATTAAAATTTTCATAGCAAGTTTAGAAAATTGTAAAATTAATGATGATATGAGGATCGGGGGGGGGGGGGGTGTTTCACAAAGAAATCAGTATGACTTAGAGTCGCACTTAAATTCCAAGTTGCACATGGTATAAAGGGCATTACCACACTGATCGAATTCATGCTAAGAGAATGCGCGCAACTGCATTTTAATCAATAAGGTTGCATGTAACATATTGTGTGCGCATTGGGACTTGAGCATAACTTAAGTCACACTTAACTCTGTGTCACACCCCACTGGAAGACTTACATTGTCATTAGGATAGAGTACACGGGTGATGTTTTCTGCTATATTCCTATCAAGTACAGCCTGAACATAGTCACCATCATTGACTACACAGAGGATAAAAAGAAATGAAAACGAAATCTGAAACCTTCTTAATTTCGTATACAATAAATATAAAACTTAATATATTTTAAACATTACTCCTATGTGTCTGTTAAAGACGATCCTAACATATCTTCTAATAAGAACCATCAGCACTTCAAAGAATTCTTCTAGCTTTGCACCCATTTACATTACATGTCTCGAGCATGGCAAATATCAGTATCGGATCCAGCCGGATGAGACAATTGGACCACTGTGCACAAACAATATGGCCTGTGAAATTTTATTGTGCCAAACCCTTGCCACTGAATATATTTATTGATAAATATTTCTCCAAATGATATTAGAGTGGAGTCAGGATTCTCAACCATATGGATACATGATTGATTGATTACTCAATTTGGTCATAAATTTTCTACATTGAAGGATTTCTGATGAGCTGAAACATCTAAATCGTCATTTAGGGCCTCAAATATACACTGTAAGCACAGGCTGCTTTTCAGAGGTCCTGGCTCATTCATATGTAGGCTATCTGGTTTTTTACTTTGTAACTTCTTGATTGTGTTTTGTTGGAATATAAATTGAAATGAATTAAATCTTCATCATATTCTATTCTAATATAACAAACTAAATGTCACAACAGATATATAGAAGCCACAATACTCCTTCAGTGTCAGTTATAATTTGTGTCAACATTGTAGACAGAATAACAACCAATATGAAGGTAAGAAGTTCTTGCAACTACAAAAAGAGATTCATTGAAAAATATAGTTAGCCTATTGAAATCATGCAATTACTGGACATCAATACTTACAGTAGGCCATATCAAAGCTATTCTTGGACTTGGCAGACCACAATCTCATGGTATTGACTGTATTGTTCTTGTACCCGGGTGTAGGGCTGTCATATGGCATGGCAAACACAACCTTAGGACAAAAGAAAGGCACATGTATGGAAATAAAATTGATTGGATAGATCATCAGGTGCTGCATTATATTCTACAACACATGCTCAAACAATATCTTTCAAACTAATAGCAAAATTTCTAAAACAAATACTGCAAACACTTCATTAAAATGAGTTGAATAAGACCTTACAAAGAATTTGAAATGATACTCCTCCCCTAACACTCATTTAGCATTCATGGGTGCCTCATTATTTCTGCCAATCAGTAACTAATAAATTTCTAATACCCATCAAAAGCCCAATTTTTCATGTAAAAAAGAACACTTGATCTTGCTATAAAAGAGATTAAGGACAAAATTTAAGGATTAAAACTATGTACTGAAGTGATGGGGAAGTTTCACATGTGTGCCATCACAGATCTTGTTCGCATTGTATGTTATTCGCATACAGCTCTCCAATATTAGTGAACCTACCTTTGTGTCAACCCATTTGACCTTGCCATTATGCGACTCGGTACGTCCATAGAAGTTGACCGGTATGGTGTACTCTGGCCTTGCTTTCTCCCACGGATTACCATATCTCAGCCAGTCATCGGGTTCCTCAATCTTCAAACAAGACATTAGAAGATTAGCATCAGAGGGGGATGTTTCATAAAAGTATATACTTTCACTCACAAATGTCGTTTATAGCACTGTAGCTTATGACACATACCGTATTTTCCGGTGTATTAACCGCACCTTTTTTCCCGCTTTATAATCTTAAAAAATCGGGTGCGGTTTATACAAAGAAACAACAAAATTTCATCAGAAAACTGACTGTGTTTCTTCAGTATTTTAGATTATTAAATGACCGAGAATTATTTAGAATATTTAATGTATAATTATATGTTGGTTACTGAAAATAGAGAGTATATTTTGCAGAATTTTCTTTTAAAATCTTCTTTGTAAAGGTTGTTTTATATTATTTATTTAATTACTATCAATTTAATAATGTTTTCCTAAAAATAACCTGATCGTTTTGTGATGAAAACTTTTTTTTCCAGCTAAAATTGCATGGAAAATGCGCTTCAATAGGCATGTAATCGTAATCGATCGTAATCGTAATCGGTTATTAAAAAAGGCAATAAATAATGTCCTTAATTCTTTATTTCTCTCTGTTTTCTCTCAATATTTAAAAAAAAAATCCCCTTTTTATACCATAATTTTGATATTCGAAAATGCCATTTTATGGTCTCCTTTTCGTTAAAAAAACCCTGGCTGCCTTGTAATGAAAACTTATTTTTTTACACCTAAAAAATGCATGGAAAATGCTTTACAATAGGCATCTAATCGTAATCGATCGTAATCGTAATTGGTTAGAAAACAGGCAATAAATAATGTCCTCTATTCTTCGTTTTTTTTACCTCAGTTTCTCTCAACATTTTTTTTTCTTTTTCCGTCTTTAGACTATACGTTTGATATACAATACTGCCATTTCATGGTCTTTTTTTTCTTTATTCTACAAAGAAATAGTTTATATTTGAAAAATAAAGTTAAAGAATAAAGTAACCATTTTTTAAAATACAAAAATTAGTAATATATGTTTTGGTCTTTTAATTAGTTGGTAGTGAAAATACCCCAAATGCCAACATCTCAATGTGCCAATTTTTTTTTTTTTTTTTTTTTTTTTTTTTTTTAGGCTCCCGATTTTGGGGGTGCGGTTAATACACGGCCGCGGTTTATATACCGAAAAATACGGTAGTCGATGAAAATCACTGATATTTATTTCATGAAAGGCTCCCCAGTTGTGGTAGCAAAAGACATAAAAACTGGGTTCCATGACATTTGCTCTGGCGACGATTACTCCGGTGAAAAATATGCACGTTAAGCAAAACATAAAATCTAACCTCTAGAACTAAATAAACCCTAAACTTTATCTTCACATAATTCTGAACCTAAAACTCTATTACAATCCTAACTCTAACCCTATGCCACCCAAGATATTTAGACCGGAGCAAGTGTCGCAGGAGCAAATCAAATGTCATGACACCAAAAACTGACCTTGGGCCCATTGAGGGAAGAGTTGCATTTAAATGCAAGTCAAAGAAATCAAGTGCAAGTCCCGAAAGCAAGTTTTTGAGTGGTTAAAAATCATGTTGCAACTCTTTCTGGAATGGGCCCCAGAGAATTAAAGTTGTCCAAAGATATTGTCCCTGTTAGAGGAGGGTGGTTGGATTCACTTCACACTCGTGACATTTACCCTTACCCCCTTCCTCCACTTTACCGGATTCAGTGCATCCTCCATCTATCTTCAACCCAACCCTCCATCCATCCTCAACCCAACCCTCCATCCATCCTCAACCCAACCCTCCATCCATCCTCAACCCAACCCTCCATCCATCCTCAACCCAACCCTCCATCCATCCTCAACCCAACCCTCCATCCATCCTCAACCCAACCCTCCATCCATCCTCAACCCAACCCTCCATCCATCCTCAACCCAACCCTCCATCCATCCTCAACCCAACCCTCCATCCATCCTCAACCCAACCCTCCATCCATCCTCAACCCAACCCTCCATCCATCCTCAACCCAACCCTCCATCCATCTTCAACCCAACCCTCCATCCATCCTCAACCCAACCCTCCATCCATCCTCAACCCAACCCTCCATCCATCTTCAACCCAACCCTCCATCCATCCTCAACCCAACCCTCCATCCATCCTCAACCCAACCCTCCATCCATCCTCAACCCAACCCTCCATCCATCCTCAACCCAACCCTCCATCCATCCTCAACCCAACCCTCCATCCATCCTCAACCCAACCCTCCATCCATCCTCAACCCAACCCTCCATCTATCTTCAACCCAACCCTCCATCCATCCTCAACCCAACCCTCCATCCATCCTCAACCCAACCCTCCATCCATCCTCAACCCAACCCTCCATCCATCCTCAACCCAACCCTCCATCCATCCTCAACCCAACCCTCCATCCATCTTCAACCCAACCCTCCATCCATCCTCAACCCAACCCTCCATCCATCCTCAACCCAACCCTCCATCCATCCTCAACCCAACCCTCCATCCATCCTCAACCCAACCCTCCATCCATCCTCAACCCAACCCTCCATCCATCCTCAACCCAACCCTCCATCCATCCTCAACCCAACCCTCCATCCATCCTCAACCCAACCCTCCATCCATCCTCAACCCAACCCTCCATCCATCCTCAACCCAACCCTCCATCCATCCTCAACCCAACCCTCCATCCATCCTCAACCCAACCCTCCATCCATCCTCAACCCAACCCTCCATCCATCCTCAACCCAACCCTCCATCTATCTTCAACCCAACCCTCCATCCATCCTCAACCCAACCCTCCATCCATCCTCAACCCAACCCTCCATCCATCCTCAACCCAACCCTCCATCCATCCTCAACCCAACCCTCCATCCATCCTCAACCCAACCCTCCATCCATCCTCAACCCAACCCTCCATCCATCCTCAACCCAACCCTCCATCTATCTTCAACCCAACCCTCCATCCATCCTCAACCCAACCCTCCATCCATCCTCAACCCAACCCTCCATCCATCCTCAACCCAACCCTCCATCCATCCTCAACCCAACCCTCCATCCATCCTCAACCCAACCCTCCATCCATCCTCAACCCAACCCTCCATCCATCCTCAACCCAACCCTCCATCCATCCTCAACCCAACCCTCCATCCATCCTCAACCCAACCCTCCATCCATCCTCAACCCAACCCTCCATCCATCCTCAACCCAACCCTCCATCCATCCTCAACCCAACCCTCCATCCATCCTCAACCCAACCCTCCATCCATCCTCAACCCAACCCTCCATCCATCCTCAACCCAACCCTCCATCTATCTTCAACCCAACCCTCCATCCATCCTCAACCCAACCCTCCATCCATCCTCAACCCAACCCTCCATCCATCCTCAACCCAACCCTCCTACCATCATACTGTCCATCTGACACAATTAAAAAAAAATAACTGAACAACTCTTAACATGAATGTTAATAAGTTTACAATATATACTGGTAATCAAATACTTAATTCATACTTAGGGTATGAAATAGATTTGCTTTTTGATAAAGTACATCAAAAACTACAAAGTAATTTCATCTGCCAACTAATGTTTCTGTGACAACAGAAATATACAGTACATGTACAAATGTGCATCCAATCACTTTCACTCAAAGCGAGAAAATCAATCATACAAAATATCTGATAGTGATATACATGTAGAGTAGCATCTCTAAAGAATGTATAAAAAATATTAACATTAAAAATTTACCTGGCGGCCATCTTTTATTTTCTGAGTGAAGATACCGTAGTCATAGCGTATACCATAACCATAGGCAGCCAAACCAAGTGTTGCCATGGAATCCAAGAAACATGCTGAAAGAAAAAAAAAGCATATACTCAAATCATTGGAATACTTTCTCTTTTTTTTTTTAACCATGAAGACAAAAAAATAATATCTAAAGAAGATGGTAATTTGGTATGGACCCAGAGTAAATTGTACAAATATATTTTTTTACATCAGTAGAGTATTTCATCAATATTTCTGACAACTTGTCAGGCTTTTTTCATGAAACACTCTAGGGGGTGGTGTTTCACAAAGAGTTATTAAAGTGTGACTAATGGGGTGTTGCAAGAAACTTGCGATCAATAGCAAGTCAATTTTTGGTCCCTAAATCAATCGTATGTCTTGCAATTCAATTCAATTGCAAATTAGTGATTGATTGATAATTTGCTCCTTGAAACAAGAAGTTTAATCTGATTTGCTACAGCTAAGGTTGACCTATCAGTTGTAAATTTGCAACTGAATATTTGCAATTCTCGCTACCCCAAATAGGAACAAAAATCTCATAATGCGCGAGACGAGATAATTTTCACTCCGTCGGGTCGTCATCACCACTTCCGGTTCAGAGTCATGCATGCTCGCGCGAGGTTCGCGATACTGAGTTTTCCGCCACGCTGAAATCGATGCCAATCAGCGTAATATGTACAGATTATAATACTTTTTATTTAATTTGGTCAGTTTTGATTCCATTTGAATTATAAATAAAATTAGAAAATATATTTCACGTGAAAATAATTTTTATTCATGTTTTTATTTGGTAATAAAAAAATAAAACAAAAAATGAATATCTTAAAATTTTGCATTTAGCGACCCGCCTGACATCACGATCGTATTCGACTAGACGCTAAATATATACACTATGTACAGCATTCATTGCGTTCAATTTTTCGTCGACCACAAAATGGATAAAAAATCAGTTTCGGAACTTAAAAAAATCTTAACTGACAGAGGAATACCGTGCAATGGAAAGCGTCGGGCAGAATTAGTGACTTTAGCAGAAAAGGCCGTTAAACTGTATCGTGAAAGAGAGGGTTGTGATCATGAACTTTCCAAGCGAAAGCGAAGTTGTGTTGTTGTGGACGACGGCACTGTTGGTCTGAATGGCAAAACAGTGCATTGGACTTCCGAACAGGAAGTTGTAATACCGAAAAGCTATCCCATTATGCAATGCGCGTTACAGGGATTTTTTCCCGGATCTCGGCGAAACCGCTATTTGGGGTAGCGACAATTGATCGCAAATATTTTCTTGCAACACCCCGTTAGAGTCAGACTATGCAATGCGCAATCAATATGCAGAACTTGTGTGTCCTCTTGGCATGATCTTTTATACCACACGCAACTAGGCATTTAAGAGTGACTCATACTTAACTTAAGTGTGACCCATACTTACTTAACTGTAAGTCATACTTAACTCTTTGTGAAATACCCCACAGAACACCTTTTTTTGGTAACATGGGTCCATTTCTTTTGCCGATAATACACACTTTAAGCTTGTACAATTGTCTTTAAATCAAAATCAGCTTTAATGACTATTACAGATGAAGCGACTGAAAACTACAGCGGTACTTTATTTTTATACATGCACAATATGTTTTATTATTTTTTTGTTCAACATGTCTGGTGCATGTCATATGTATTTGAAATAAGAATAATTTAAAAAAATGCATTGAACATTACACAATTTCCCTTAAACAATGTTGATTATGATCTTATTACAATACCACAGCCGATCACTTATGTTTATTACCCTACAATATGAAATGCACTGATGTAGTTTACAAAATATTGTTGAAGAATGTAAATCCACTGTAATGTTATTACTGTACATGCACCTTATTCATAATTACAGTATCATAATCAAATAACTTTGACATTTCATATTCAAGCAGACTTCATGTACTGTAGTTGAAACTCTCAATTTCTCTCTTAAATTTCTATAAAATAATGTACACACAATACAGGTATATATTAAACATGATTTTTTTTTAAACAGAAAATCAGTTATCATCTTGTACTATTTAACAACAAGAAACTCTGTTTCTTTTTTGTTGTACATGAAAATCCAGCATGAACATAATTTCTCTACAGGGTAGTTGTCAATAAATGGCGAACCCATTTTAATCACTCCTGCAGAAATGGATACATGTGTGTGCCAAGACATCATTGACCTTTTCAAGTGAGAAACTTGACCCGACCATGGATCCTGTTTAGCTCACTTCTTAGACTAGTCCAAATGCCAAAATGCAGTGTTTATATCATTTGACCAACAGACACTTCAAATGTTGATTTTATATTGGAGTAGCAGGAAATAACATCAACTTGTCTTTTCCAAGTGAAATCCCCCCCCCCCAAGAAAAAAATATTGTGAACTGATTCATATCCAGGTTCCTTACGGCATGGTGAGTGGAGTGGATTCTGGATTGGCATTTTGATCAGTACAGTATACACGGGTTTAGCACGTGCATAATGGTGTCATGCCCTTGCCCTTGTCATAATGTCATGTCATAATGCTTAAAAATGTAAACTAGGCCTTAATGGGGAAAAAATATCCTGAATGCCCTTATCGAGCAATGGTCCCGATCTTTGTTTAAATTGTAGCTGAAGTTTCAATTAATACATGTAGATAGATAACAAGTGAATATACCCAAATAAATTCTTTTTTAACATATAAGTAAATGTTTCTTGTAAGAACCAAAAAAAAAAAGGATATACATGGGACATAAAACCTGCTCTTTGCTTTTTCTCAGGTCATGTATCACCTTCAAACTTTGAAATATCACTCACTCATGTTCATGAGCCTTTGCTTTAATAATAGGAAAGTGACACCAGTTGGAGTGTAAACGGGGTGATAAGTATACAGGGTGATAAGTATACATGCCTACATAATTGAGACATTTGCAGGCATCGAGCATCAAGTTACTGAAATTAAAGGACCAGCAAACGTTTGCAGCACAGGAATCTATGTACACTACAGGCTATATAAAATGTATCCAACCTGACATTTAAAAAAATATGCAAAATAATTATATAATTCATTTACACTACACTATGTCATTGAAGCAAAATTCTGTAAATGGAAGAAGGAAGTGAACAGCAAGTCAGTGGAAATATGAGTAAATTATATGTGTAAAAAAAACATTAAAATGTCATGAATTTTGAAAATTTGTTAATCAAAACATTTTAGATTTTCTAATAACTAAAAATGGAGTAAGCATATTAGTTATGGCTTAAAGTTAAAGGGGTACCCTAGGTTGAAAATAATATGATTTGATCAGATAAAGAAAAATCAGACAAACATTACACTTAAAATTTGATGAACATTGGACAAGGAATAAAGTTTTGAGATGTTTTGAACATTTGCATTGAGAGAAGATACATTCATGAATATTTAATGAGCAAATTGATGATGTCATATCCCCACTTTAAGTCCAAGAATTATAAAACTTGGACTGACAAATGATCGAATGCATTATATATTCATTGCTGCAACTTATTTTATTATAAGGGAGACATAGGCCTATACATTGTAAGTCTCATACACAAATAGTATGAAAAAACTTGATGAACATTGGACAAGGAATAACAAAGTTTTTAAGATATTTTGAAGATTTGCATTATTTCGGTGAAACAATGAGATACATGTACATTCCTAAATATTTAATGAGCAAATGGATGATGTCATATCCCCACTATGGCCTGAATTCACAAAGGTGGTTTTGAAAACCAACGGTTGAGTCCATGGTTTATGCAGATTTCCTGTATAAATTACGCTTAATTTAGCGCGTATCGGGCGCGTGTATAAAAATGTCAAATTCTGATGCGTGCTTTTGTCAGTGCGCCAAATTGACGCCTGTTACCATGGTTAGGTACGCTATTTTATTCATGAGTCCACTGTAAAAGAGTGAACTCATGAATAAAATAGCGTATCTAACCATGGTAACAGGCGTCAATTTGGCGCACTGTGACAAAAGCGCGCATCAGAATTTGACATTTTTATACACGCGCCAGATACGCGCTAAATTAAGCGCAATTTATACAGGAAATCTGCATAAACCATGGACTCAACCGTGGGTTTTCAAAACCACCTTTGTGAATTCGAGCCTTTAAGTCCAAGAATGATAAAACTTGGATTGACAAATGATCGAATGCATATAGATATTCATTGCTGCAACTTATTTCATTATAAGGGAAACATATATGTCTCATACACAAATAGTATGAAAATATGAAGTAGTTCATGTCATAACGTAAGAAAAGGGGAAAGTGGGGCATGACATCATCAGTTCACCTATTAAATATTCAAGATGACGTGCATATACATGCAACCGTCTTCACAAATATTGTCAAACTTTCAAATCTAAAAACTTTGTTATAATTTCTTACTAGATTTTGATGAAATTTTCAGCATTTTGCTTGGTGAATTTTACTATATTTATTAACTATTTAGAAATAATTATCCCGGGGGGGATGGGGGGATATATCCCCCCCACTTTTCGAGGAGGGGGGGATGGCCTGTACAAACATCCCCCTCACTTTTTACGAAAGAAATGAAAAAAAAATCACAAGAGATAATTGTTTTATTGGTGAAAAATCCTTCCTAAAATACCGCTTAACAAATAAAACAATATTATTGAATTATAAAATGCAAATAAAGAGCCAGTTCACCATTTCCAAACGAAATACTTATGTCCTTATTATATCATTGAAGAGAAACCCCCGTTTCTTCCAATTCATCAATGTTGGGGTCTTTGGGAAGGGATTAAGATGGAATGTCAAATTTTTTTAAATGTAATCTCTAATAAAACCATTAAACCATCATGGGGTAAAAAAGATAATAATATTGGAGGGGTATTTGCCATATGGACATACAGTGGCGTAACTACGGGGGGCATGGGGGGCACATCCCCCCCATCGGCTGACAAAAAAAAAAAAACGGGGAAAGGGGAAAAGGAGAAAAGAGGGAGAAAGGAAGAGAAACGTAGTGGGAAAGAAGAAAAGATTATTTATTATAATGTTATATATTATAATTATGTTATGTTACATTACATAAGAAACATATTTATCATAACTTTATGAAACATAATTTGCCCAGGGCCTACGTCGTCATTGTTCCTGGTGCTCGCATTGTCTGTTTAACGTGATATATATTCCTGTTGTACTAAAACATCCCGTTTTCAAGTCAATATAAACCAAATATATTTCCTAGCACTTGAGTTATCATTGTTTTATGTAGTGACATATATGCTTCTTTTTCACGACTCAAAAAGTGATTGCCCCATGTTAAGGTCTTCGTATATATATGAAACATTTCCTGTCCGTGATTACGTTCGCATTAGTGGATTGGTGAGATATGTCTGCTTTTCATTAAAATTCCTAAAATCAGTCCTTAAAATGTCCCTTCTGATCTGAATATCAAAAAATTTTAGCTCGCGCTTCACGCTCACATCATTTGGTTAATGAAATACGTATGGTCCTAGTTAATTCTTACAAAAAAAACCTTAGAATGCCCCACTTCAGGTCTGAATTATCTAAATTTTCAGCTCGCGCTTCGCGCTCGCATTGTTTAGCGAGACAGATACCTATCATGATTACACAAATTTGATTATAATGTCCCTTTTTAGGTGTGAATATAAAAAAATTTCAGCTCGTCAGTGAGATACATATCAGTTTAATGACATTGTCCTTAAAATATCTCTATTAGGTCAGTATAACTGGCAACTGAGCGCGCTCACTAGCGCACTCACTCAGTGATTCCAAATTTTTGCTGGTGCCCCCCCCATGCCGTGACCCACGGTACGCCACTGTGGACATATCAATGGCAATTCCTTGCATATCTAAAAACATGATTGCAAAAAAAAATGCCAAAATATTTCAGTCATCCCCCCCCCCACCCATCAACACGGATTTACGCCAGTGGTGTTAACATACTGTAAAGTTATAGTTTCATGAGCTAATTTTAATGCCTTGAATTGTATGTCCATGGAGAGTAATATCATAGAATGACAATCTTATCTCATGTTTGGAAACAATATCCAATCCACTAGATTCATCCAATTGTGAATTTTACAATACTTTCTGGTGAGAATAGATATTCTTTCTCAGAATCTATATTTGTTAAACCCATCAAGTGTCAATCAATTTGTTGTTGGCTCCTCTTTTTCAGTAAATATAAAAGCTAGTTGATCTATATATACATATTCCGTCTTTGACTTGAGTTTTGCAATTATATGCACACAAAGCCATGTAGTGATACCATCACTAATATGTTATGGATTTAATCTACAACATTGCGGTTGATGACCCAAATTACAATACAAGAACTTCTATACAAAGTACATACATACATGTATGAAGATTGGTGCTGGGAAATTTCTTTATCCCTTTTTTATCACGATTTTATTGTTAAAAACAAGTGGAACGCCTCTGGCAGTCTCGCCTGCATTACGCAATTTAATATAGCAGCAGTGCTAACTTTGAAAACTACTATAAAATAATCATTCACAAAAACACCATTCATATAATGACATAATACCACGTTCATTGACCATAAATGACATTTGAACGGAGACTTAAGACTGTCAACTACACCCATGTCCACATTTCATTCACTCTATCCATAAACTTTCAAAGTTATGATGGCACTTCAACAATTACCCCAACATGGCCTAAGTTTATTGACCTTAACTGACCTTTGACTTGGTTTTGTGACCTGAAACTCACAGGGGATGTTCAGTGATGCTTGATTACTCTTATATCCCAAGTTTTATGAACTAGATCCATAAACTTTCAGAGTTAGGACGGTAATTCAACAAATACCCCCAACACGGCCAAAGTTAATTGACCTTTAATGACCTTTGACCATGGTCATGTGACCTGAAACTCGCACAGAATATTCAGTGGTACTTGATTAACCTAATGTCCAAGTTTCATGAACTAAATCCATAAATTTTCAAAGTTATGATGGTAATTCAACAAATACCCCCAACTTGGCCAAAGTTCATTGACCCTAAATGACCTTTGACCTTGGTCATATGACCTGAAACTCAGGCAGGATGTTCACTAATACTTGATTAACCTTATGTCCAAGTTTCATGGACTAGATCCATAAATTTTCAAAGTTATGATAGTAATTCAACAAATACCCCCAACTTGACCAAAGTTCATTGACCCTAAATGACCTTTGACCTTGGTCATGTGACCTGAAACTCAGGCAGGATGTTCAGTAATACTTGATTAACCTTATGCACAAGTTTCATGAACTAGGTCCATATACTTTCTAAGTTATGATGTCATTTCAAAATCTTAACCTTCGGTTAAGATTTTGAAAATAATTTTCCCAACATGGTCTAAGTTCATTGACCCTAAATGACCTTTGACCTTGGTCATGTGACCTGAAACTCAGGCAGGATGTTCAGTAATACTTGATTAACATTATGTCCAAGTTTCATGAACTAGGTCCATATACTTTCTAAGTTATGATGTCATTTCAAAACCTTAACCTTAGGTTAAGATTTGATGTTGACGCCGCCGCCGCCGTCGGAAAAGCGGCGCCTATAGTCTCGCTCTGCTATGCAGGCGAGACAATACATGGCAGTCGGCAGAACATACATTTTCAAAAACATACAGAATATTATCTTTTATAAATAGCAAAAAAAAAATTGTATCTTGGGTCTATTCTTTGAAAATTATATCTATATCAGGGCCTCTTGCAAACTTAATTTTGCAATCCAATGGTAACTTCCCTGAAATCCTTGATTCTGATTGATTGATTGATTAGTATTGTTACCATGGTATACCATTGAATGGCTAAACTTACTATGATAGTAACTTTTATTGAAACGGGACCCTGAATTCAATAGGATTCATACTAACCTGCCAGTCGACCCAAACCACCGTTTCCAAGACCAGCATCCTCCTCCAGCTCTTCCAACTCCTCAATATTCAGACCAAGCTATTACATAAGAAAGAACAAATGAAAAAATGATGAAATTAAAAATAATTTATTCATTTAAAAGTTAACTGTGAATAATAGATGCATAACTGACTGACTTCATACAAAGGTAAGTTTATTCACGACAGGATGGCCAATGACAGTTGAGATGGCATTTCCGATGGGGTCCTTCAAATAAACATAAAAATTAAGAGTTAATACTGAAATGGATTGAAATGAAATCAACCATTTTTGGTGACTTAATTCTGATACTGCTGTATTAAAAGGATAGGAAGAATAACACATTATGTAAAAATAAAAATGAAAATGAAATAGCATAATAATTTTTTTTATTCTTTACAGTTTTGTACATTATACAAGAAATTCATAAGAGTCTTTCAAATACTACAGGCAATTTTTCTTGGGATTAATTTTAAAGATTTTTTTCATAGCTGACTGACTACAATCAGAGAGCTTTTCATTATGTTTATTCTTTTCCCTGCTTTATTAAAGTACATACATGTATATGACTATATCTCATATATAATGAAAAGAAATTTAAGTCCATGGTTTCCAACATTATCCAATCATATACAAGGAAACATGAAATGTAAAGAATATAAAAGGCATGTTATGTTTATTCATATTTTCGTATCATATTTCCAGATTGATCAGCATGCTCTTTTTTTCCAACATGGAAGTACAAAATGTAAATGTACAGTACAGTCACAATTGGAAATGTAGATGTCCGATAATAGATCTGTCTCAAATGTAATGTCATCTACATACACATATCAAACCCACTAAAAATGCATGCACTCATACTGTATGAAATCTGAATACTTAAAGGTAAAGTCCACCCCAGTCTCCTCATTTGCATAAAAACAGGATGTGCATATATACACTATAACTGTTTTGTGAAATTAAGCATAACTTTACATGTCCTAACTTTCTATATTTTACATCAAATTTTGATGAAATTTTCAGTGTTACGCTTGTTGGGTTTTTCTCTTTTTATTCAAATCAACTATTTGTTGGGGTGGACTTGTCCTTTAAAGAAGTACACTGGTGTTCATTCAGACTTTGCACTAACCTCAGACAAGACAAAGCACAAGAAAGGAAAATAAGTTGGTGTACGATCAAACAAAAATGGGAAAGCAAATGTTGACTGACTACAATCACTTAGCTAGTGATTGTCTACATGTATATTTCATCTTTTTCTATCAAAACACCAATGTCAAAGTACCCACATGTAGAATGAAAAATAAATGTTACAAGGGGCTCGTTTGTGCATGAGCTTTTGCCAATTGGGTGCAACTGCAATCATCCCTAGACATTCCATGCACTTTCCTGCAATTATGTTAGAACATCCCATTTATCCCTGTAAATTGTCTTTGAAGTATTTTACAGGGCAATTAGTAGGTACAAAAATGAATCTCAATACTGCAAACTACATTTTCAATTGAATTTTAAGATTGTCAATTAACATAAATCTTGTAGAGAAATTTCTCCTTAATACCAGAGCTATACCTGCGAAAAATGTGAATGCACACATATCCTGAATAAATGACAGAAAATGAGGACATACATGTATTTATTTATTTATACAATTGATGTCAACAGCCTGGAAGACTTCATCAATTAATGAATATAAGAAGTCACCCGCCAGGCCTTGATCCTGTTGAAATCATACAGGGTATAGTATATCACGTTGATAATAAGCAAGAACGACCGGACGCACACTCGCACAGTCACATTTTAAATGATGGTATTCAGGGCATGAACCTGCTATTACAGGCATGTACATGTACTGTAGCTACGTGCAAGGATGGCAAAGGAGCTTCAAACTTGGTACATGTGTATACTGTAGCCAAGGTGCATCAAACACAGACACACAAGGAAGCGGGATAAAGAGTTCTGACTTCTGAGTTTAGCAAGGGAATGCTTCAAGGAGATTAAAATTGATGCGATTGAGAATGAGACTGCATGGGTCACCAGGGAATGAGCATTAAATTATCAGGTGAATTCTGAACAAAGATCAACCTTTCTGTTTTTGTCATAACTCACAAGCAGATCTATACAAAATAAAGATACAGTCAGAAGAAAGACTAAGAGATCATGGTATCGCCATCAATCAAGCTTCGTTATTTTTCTGATTAATGGTATAATTTCAAATCAACTGATATCTCATTGGCTCAATGGAAACCAAAACCCAATTAGAGTATCAACCCCAGGAAAGAGTAGAATACTGTAAGGGTGTGTTCAATTTAAATTTTAAATTTCAACAGCAACATAAATCGTGATTGGAAATGCAATTACAAATCAAAGAAAACACAAGCATGATCAGGGGTGCACTGTTCAGTTTCGAAAATTATAAAGCTGATATGTCGGTTATACCCTCTCGTTAATGCAGCTTACTGCGGAGTTTGACCCATCACAAGAAAGGCCAATTCCAGCACATGCTCTTGTAGGCTTCCACTGCGAGAGCAAATAAGACGTTTCAACAAGACTCAATCGCATTCAGCATTGCATTCCCGATGCTGAAGGTTGTAAAATTTGGGCTGATTGCATTTCCACATGTATGTTTTTCGGCGTTAAAACTTTCCTATGAATTGTGATCTGAAAGACGTTTAAAGACCAGGAATGGGGGACACAGAACACACCCTTTTGTTTCTGATTGTGTATATCCATGATGAAGCAATTGTCATGGGAAAACATAATTCACACCACATATGTTGATGTCAGGCAAAAATAATCAGAATTATGTAAAATTAAGAAAGAAATCTGAAAATTTGTGTACAAAATAAATGGAGAATTGTCCACGAAATCAACTACTTTGAAGTATGTTTGCCAATTTGGGATCCCCATGCATGATGCAAATTGCAAAGGCTTTTTAAACAACCAAAACTCTATTTTATCTTATAACCGATTTAGATGAAACATGTTGTCAATTGAGTAAGTCATTTAAACTTGGTTTTCTTTAAACTACATGAGTAAGAATGCATGTGAGCATAATCAAATCAAAGTCAAACTTTAGTATTCATGCATATTCACATGCACTTTGTTCAAATAAACTTTTCTCCCGGGTGGACTTGACATTAAATCAATTTATGTACTTTACAATGAAAGAATAACATTAAGAACTTTGAAAGAGTCATGTGAATTAAGAAGTATACAAGCTAGCATAGTTATACATCATCACATCTCCATCAACTGGTGACACCCAGTAATAAATGCAGTGGGTAAAAGGGCATGCAGGTGGATGAGGGTAACTAAATCTCCAAGGCAGTGGAAAGGGTCCACTCTACTCGTGAAGGACAGCTCACTTGAGCTGATCCAAGGGAACACTAAAGGCTTGTATTGAGTTGTTTTCCTTTCAATCAAGAAAGGTTCACCATGATTCGGTCAGCTCTTGAAATCTTCGGTGAGAAACAAGCCTTGGATAATATTAGGCCATGTACATACATGTACTAGATAACACATATCAAATCAGTTACATCTTTTTATCTCTGTCACACTTGGGAAATGGAGGTTGCTTCAATAGAAAAATTAACATGAATATGTGATTTAATTAATTGAAAAAACAAGGTTTTCATAAAATCTTAAAATGCACTTTTCTTCTTTTGACAGGTTGCATATGGATTCATATATTTCAGCACTTGACTGATCATGTCTGTTCTATGAATCAGGACATTTAAGACCTCATTTGTCTTGCCAATACTTAGACCTTTGCTGTATTCTATCTGGCAATAACAATGTTTTATTAAACAGACGGCTATAAAGCTAGGTAAACTCACCTGGTAAAGTGCCTCATCACATTGGCCCTGTATACCAAGATTGACCATGGTATTGGTCAAGGTACGTCCAATATAGTATTCCAATGAGAGGTAGTACACACGCTGAAAAGAGAAGGAAAAACTTGCTTTTTAGTATTAAGGCCTTTATTTGTACAACGAACAAAATTGACATTTTCATGAATTATAAATATATGTACACAGTTAATCATAGAGTATTTTACATTATTTTCTCAACGTTGTCTACATGTACATGACAATAGCAAAGCCACAATATGTTGTATTAATACTTTTAATCCCAACTGAGATTAATAAATATGGAGAGAATGATCTAATAGAATGTGGCCAATATTCTCAAAAGATTATTGTACCATGGTACAAAACCATGGATTATGCAGATTTTTTGTATTATTGTACTTCCCTTTAAGCGCCCTCTGCATTTAATTGGATTTTTATTTTTGTCCGCGATGAAATTCAAGTTTAATTATATACAAAATCTGCACAGTCCATAGTTTTTTTAAAAACCTCTTTGGAGAATACACGCCTGTACTTGTATGTTTTAAATCATCATTTAAAATAAAAGCCTATAAGATTAGCAGCAACCTGAATGGTAAAGTAATAAGCAAACCCCTTCATTATTATCACATACATGTATACCGGTAATATCACTCAATTTTTAACTTTTGTCAACTAAAGCAGAAATTGCACTGTGTTCTTACAGAAAGGCATCTATGTAACTGTTCAGTTGAAAAGTTGGGTACAATATGTAAATTAATGATTAAAGTATTCTTCAGAAAACTTTTTGCTTTTTTAAATGTATCATCTCTTTATTATAGGCCTATTGATTGATATTCACAATACAGATTACAACTATCACGCTCATTCTAATAAATTGGTTCCATGATGTTGGTTCCAGCGACAATTGATGCGATGGAAAACAGGGAATGAAACCTTTGGAAAAAGTGGGCTTGTGTGAAACGGAAAATTCAAAGAATATAAAGAGAAAAGAAAGTTTGAGAAAAATTGGACAAATAATGAAAAAGATATGAGCTCTTATATATTGCGTTCACTAATGCTACACGTATGGATATCCTCCCATTAGCAATGCGACCAATATGTGTGATGTCACATATGAACAACTTTCCCTTTGATGGACAATAAAATACCCCAAAAATGTCTCTTTTTGCTTTCTTATAGTGATACAAATTCTTCATGGATATTGTATTCCTTGAAAATCTGTATTACATGCCCTCCTATAGGAAGAATACATGATCTACTGATAAATGTGATAAAAGAGGCGGTTTAAGTGAAATATATACAAAAGTAATGGGAAAGTTGTTCAAATGTGACGTCACACACCTTGGTCGCATTCCCAATACATGTAGTAGGATTTACATTACAATATAATGATCTAAACTTCAAATGCTCATAACCTTTCTTATCATTTATTCAATTTTCTAAAACTTTCGTTAATCTGTTTCTGTTTTCGTACGAGCTAACTTATTCCAATTTTCCTTTAAGGCAAACATACAGTTCAACTCCAAAACTAAATAAACCCCAATCCTTATCTTGACATCATTCTGAACCAAAAACTCTATTTTAATTCTAAACCCTTTATCTCCTGACATATCAAGACCGGAGCAATTGTCACAAGAGTAAATGTTGTGTCACCCAATGTTAATGACAGTATTGGATCAGTCTATGGGGGCATTAGCATCACCACTGTGAAACATGTAGGCGTGAGCCCGGGGCGTGAGGACATGCACACAATCTTCATTATGTATAATGCATCGCGCGCCCTCAGGCCCATTATTCAACAATACACACAGGTCTCTCTTCAAATAACAGATTGCTTTCTCGATGAACAATTGGACAAGTAGAATCAGTATCACCGTACATACACCTAAATACAGACAAGTATTAAAATATGAAGGGCAAAGTTAACTGGTCAGTAATTATCTTGTCTTTCTGTTGATGCCCACAATCAAAGGGTTGATTATTCATAGGCTAATAAATAAATTCATGATGTCAACAAATAAAATTTGTTTACATCATACATTGAACACAAATAAAAACACTCATGCACGACTTGAATTAGGCTACAGATCTGCCATTTGTAATTTGGGAGCTTGCACGTACAGTGTAGTCTCACAGAATGAACTGTGATTATGAATGCATCCACCTTGTTCTGATGGTATACACACATGTGATGTATCCTCCTGCATCAATGCCATCCACCGTAACACCATGATGCTAGGCAAGAGAAATGCAACCCCATATGCTGCTTGGCCGACCCACATGGCGCACTAAACAAATTTGTTGAAGATGGTTAATATGAAATATCAGTATGAAGATGGAATTTCTCTTAATCCTGGTACAATAAACTTAGAGGGATGTTTGATCAACGAGAGTAATAGGTTTAAATTTATTACACCCCTACTGACCCCAGGGTCTGTCCAATCATGGACCTACTAGTCCATGGTCCAATTCAGAAAGAGTATAGTAATATTTGAATGAGATAAGAGGCCTTACAAAATGAGTGTATGAAAGCATTAATAGGTCCTAAATGAAATTCTACATCCAATCAAATAAGGTAAACTGCATGTCAAAGGGGGGGGGGTTATCCACATTAAAAGCAAGAGATGATTAAATGCTTTTGAGTGAATCCTCCAATTTCAACAGATCTCAATTTACATACAGTGTAGGCCTATGTATGTTTATTTTTAATATTTTTAAATCACTTTTTAGATAAAAATAAATAAGAGTAATCCAGCATGTTCATACACTATTTGTCTAGTCTCTGTTATATATGTATACCAAAATGTAAACTACAGTGTATGCAAAGATATTGTATTACTTGTCTGTTACATGGATATGAAATTGAATAATTTATGCTAAGTATAGGATAAGAAAATACAGCTTACAAGAAAAATAGACCCTGTTCTCATTATGCTTTCTAAAACTAGTTTACTGGAAAACGGTTCAGGAACCAGTTTGGACGATCGCTTTTCTAGCGTTCCCATTTGTGGTTTTCAATTCACGTAAAGCAATCTTGTTGCTATGGGAATGCCCTCAGTGGGGTGACATGTTTTGCACGAAATTAGAAACCGCAGCGTAGGCATTCTACACACAGTGTGTGGAGTAGCGCGCTCAAAATGTGCAAAGATCGCTTCCCGAAGAACGGTTGTGTCCTCACTTACGCTAAAACCAGTTTAACGAGGCTTAACGATCTTAAAAACTACATCGCGAGGTGGTTTTATGAACCGGTTTGGAAGATCGCTTCGACCGTTCTCATTACACATTAAACTAGTTTCCACTAAACTAGTTTTAGAAAGGTAGTGAGAACGGTGTCATAAACAGTCAGTCTGCAGTTCCTACTCCCTCTGCCATATAATGAGCAAATGAGCAAGATTTATCCAAGTCCTCTCATGGCTGAATTCATATCCCTGCAAAATCTTGTGAATTCAAAGTGAGACTTTAACCACTTTCTCCTCAAGTAAAATTGATTATTTTGATACCATACATGTGTAGTAAAGAGTAAATGCTACTCTTTTATATTGGTAATTTCTTTTGAATAAAATATTTTGATAAATAAGCGAATTTCAGGCCTGAAAAGATGCCTTTTCTTTCTTTAATTTCTCTTGCAAATTGTGTTAAACTTTTTGATTTGGGCACAAATGCTATCTATATCATCAGAAAGCTCAAACTCTAATTTCTCTTGCAAATTGTGTAAAACTTTTTGTTTTGGGCACAAATACTATTTATATCATCAGAAAGCTCAAACTCAATACTTTCTTACAATGTCACTCTTGATATCTGGCACCTTTTAGATGGGTCAGCAGCCAACTTTTCCCATCAAGAAACAAGATAAGATTTTTGAAAATTCTGAGTAGCAAGTAATCCAAAGTTCTGATTGGCTGGATAATGTTTCAGAACAACAGCCGCAGGTAATTTGAAGAGATTACCACATGGTGATCATTTCAATCATCATTTCGAATATGAATATCACTTGGATTAAAGAAGCTACTTTTTGTGGACCTGCCGACTGACTGATAAAATTTAAATCTGTCAAAGCAAAATCCACTGTGATGTGAAGTTGGTTTTGTGACAGTTTGGCAAAATTCCACCAAAGAGTGTCATGTACATGTTCATGTGCATTAATGTATTTAAAAAAAAATTATATCAAATGTGAGCAGCACCCCATTTGTCATGATAAAAAAAGTTCACATTATTTTACATGTATTTCAAGGTTTAAGATTAATATAAGTCATATTCCATAAGCAATAATAATAATAATGATACCAACATGCTTTAAATATACAGCGCATATCACTGCCAAATGTGTCCCTATGCACTTTAATAATAAGATATTATTACCCTGGCTTTAGCCCCGCAGCCTTTTATAGCGCGGTGGCATTTCAAGAAATAAATTCCTGCCAGGTACCCATTTACCTCGCCTGGGTCGAGTGCAGCTCAATGTGGATAAATTTCTTGCCGAAGAAAATTACGCCATGGCTGGTATTCGAAACCACGACCCTCTGTTTCAAAGTCCGAATACTAATCCACTGGCCACAACGCTCCACATAGCAATATCATTATTAATCATCAAAATAACAAATTTGTGGAGTTTATAGTAGCACACAACATTGACATGGTATATAGAAGAGTAAGCATAAAAAATCCAAACTTTGACAATTTATAACTAGTTTTTTTTTAAAGACTTTTTTAGAGTGGACTTTCGTCAATTTTTTTTTCAATTTCGATTAAATGTAGGCCTACATGTAATGTCAGGATTAATTACCCTTTAAAGTCAACCACAAGATTATGACAGTGGTTTAAATTAAAAGTAGAGAACTCCACCCTAAAGTTGATATATGAATAAAGGACAATTAAAAAAGAGCATAGTTCACCAAAAATTTCGTCAAAATCAAATGTATAATACGGGTATATATATATTTTCATTTATATCTACACACATACACATGTAATTACTATGCACATCCTGGATCCATGTTTCATACTTGTAGTACTGTAATGGTATCATTACATATACAGCAACTTTCATGGTAAGAGTGCTCAGCAGTACTTACATGTAGTGCTGCCACCAAACGGATAACATTTTTCATTTTTCTGGTTCGGGTATCCGTGGACACTGATTCACCACTTTCCTGTCACAAAAACTCATTGAATTTAGTAAGACTCACCAACAAAATTTATAAGTTTTAATCGCCAATATAATCACCAATATCAATTAATCTTCTTCGGTAATATATTCCCGCCGAAAACCATCGTTTTTATATCAGTTTTGAAACATGACCTTATATCAGTTTTGGAGCATGACCGTCTGTGAATGGAGTAAAGTTCCGTTCTGACAACGATGGCGATTTTACTATGGTGTCGCTTAAGATTGTTTTCTTTCCCGTCTTATGTTTTGATGATTTCAAATGCGTAACTCATCGTATATTTTCTTACCTCGACTTTCAATGCGAGTGAAGAATGAAGATAATTTGAAACCATTTGAGCGTCAAATAAATGTTGATCCGGTTACTCGGGTGTGTCATGTTGTTTCTTGTAATTTATTCATCAAATGCAAAACGAATTCTACTTTTTCTCACACCAATGAAGATGATTATTTTTGAAACTATGAAAAGTTGAAAACGTCGAATGAATGTTGATTGCGTGTGTCATGTTGTTTCTTGTAATTTATTCATCAAATGTTAATGTGAAATCAACTTTAACGATTAAATCTTAACCATGTAAAACTTCCAGTTGTGTAGCATTTTAAAGATTGACGTCATATCTTTTTGACATTTATTTTTTCTTTATATTTTCATTTTCGCTATTAGGATTTTATTAGATTATTTAAAAAAAACATATCTTTCCAACAGAGGCGGAGGTGAAAAGGGGCATGTGTCATGGCCACCTTCATTTTCCAGTTGTTCCAGATTGATACTTTAAACTAGTCCTAACTTTAAACTAAAATTAAGTTCACCGTAAAAATGCTGTTTTACATTTGAAGCAAAGCTGTTTGGGCCCGTCATGTATTTTTTTAAATACATTTTTTAAACATCTTGTTTGAACAGTTTAAACGATAGTTGTTAGAATGAAGGGATTAAACATTTAAAGTTTAAACAGCGTCATTTTCGCTATTAGGATTTTATTTGATTATTTAAAAAATCATATCTTTCCAACAGAGGCGGAGGTGAAAAGGGGCATGTGTCATGGCTACCTTCATTTTCCAGTTATTCCAGATTGATACTTTCAACTAAAATTACGTTCACCGTAAATATGCTGTTTTACGTTTGAAGCAAAGCTGTTTGGGCCCGTCATGTATTTTTAAACAATTGTTTGAACTTTTTAAAACATTTTTTGAACAGTTTAAACGATAGTTGTTTAATAGAATGAAGGGATTAAATCATTAAAGTAGATTAAACGTTTAAACAGCGTTATTTTAAAGTTAAAAGTGTGGAGGAAAACTTGAGAACGTATTTCCCTCCTATCAAAATATCCTTGACTGGCAAGAAGTTGACCTAGAAATAAATTTTTAAATGCCTGTTAATCGAGGCATCTGTTCAGCTCACCAACTCAATTTCATTTCTACTTCTGTTTTAATGTGTACTGTCAATTATTATGATACTGATTTACTGGTGATTATGATA
Organism: Lytechinus pictus; assembly: GCF_037042905.1. NCBI lineage: Eukaryota > Metazoa > Echinodermata > Echinoidea > Temnopleuroida > Toxopneustidae > Lytechinus > Lytechinus pictus. Next base: position 31,274,939 of record NC_087251.1, read on the forward strand.
ATGGCGGACTTTGTGATGAATGATAATGAGAGTGAAACTGAAATGAATGACGATGATGATGAGTGATATCTAGTGAAAATGATTTTAAATGATTATCAAGATTGGTGAAGATGATAGCGATGAATGATGATGAGAATTATGAAAGAATGATAATTGTCAATTGAAAATCTCTTTCATGAATTAATATTTAATATATAAATTACAAAACACACATTTTCCTTTATTTCAGTTTAAATGGCATATGCACTATAAATTTTGATATCCATCATCACGTAAACAACAATACTTAAAAGGCGGTATCGTGCCAGAAAGGTTTATGATGTGCGCCCGCCGAGTATGTGGTCGGTTGTGAATCAACGTGTTTTGCAGTAAAACTTACTGGTGATGAATGTAAGTGATTAGTTACTGTTAATGTGATTTAATCTTGTCTTGAATCTTTGTTAGAAGTGTGATTATGTTTCAGAAGTTGAGAAATGAGAAGCTTGGCTATAATTTGGGGAATGGGGAGAAACCCGACATGAAAATGAAAATATTCCAAGTACGATCCCATTTGAAGGTTTAGCGAGTGTAATGTGACCAAATATATATCGGACGATTCACTCCAGACACGTTCAGACAGGACAGCACATGCGTGAGCTGAATGATGTAGGCCTGTCTTGTTTTAGACTTTTAGTAATAGTAGACTCGCACTTACACTCGCCTCGGTCAAATTCATTGCATCTTATTTCGTTTGATCGGAACTAAAAAATAAACACACATACTATCCCAACCATTAAAATGGGATCGTAACTAGGCCCGACTTGTATAACTCAAGTAATAGTCATTTACTAATAGCTCACACAGTCATACGATCTACATTTGTAGCCGTAGCCTCACGCTAACTCACATTAGTCAAATCCGATTGCAAAACAGATTCAACCCAAAATATTCAGCTTCTCGTAATTTCGTGGTTTTCAGAAATATTTTAATTAGCGCACGCTGACTCTCGCCATCATCGGATAGGTTCAAAACTCAAATATAACTGAAAATCTTATATATAACTCAAATAAGTGCAAATGGATATTATTTTTTATATTTCAGGATAAAATTTCGGATACCCCTCCGCCGTCCGGTTTTCAGTGTCGGGTATCCGAATATTGAAATATCCGTTTCAAGTCAGGCCTACTCAGCAGCTAATCACTAAAAAGTTTCCAAACTTTCCATGGTATATAATGGCAAAGTTCCCATATAACCAAAGTACTGTACATGTAAATGTACCTGATTTGCAATTAGTACGAACATTTCAATTCAATTTGATTTGGATCCATGGACCCATGTTTCCAAAGGTAAAGTCCAGTTGAGATCATGATAATAGTTGCATCTAGCATAAATAAAAATTCCAACTAAACCTGTTTCTACATGTAGGTTTAAAAAAAAAAAAAAAAAAAAAAAAAAGTTGGAGTCAATACTGTACATGTACATGTACATGTATATTGAGGCTATTGGCCAAATCATACAATCTATATCTTCAGAATTTTTTTTTTATCCCACTATAACAAATCTGGTATCAAACATAGACCATAATTCTTTTTTTTTTTTTAATGTTTAAGTATTTGTTAATGTGATTTTCTTTTATTGTTTACGCACAATTCCTCACCAAGGTCTTTCCATATTTGATTTTTGGGTTTAATTTAGATAAATGGAACAAGTACATGTATTACTGATAAGATGTTAAGTACTGTAATCTTATTTTTCATAAAACAATGAACAAGATGATAAAAAATTACATTAATATTCACAACATTGTTGTTGGGATAACAGAAATATTTTTAGATAAAGAAGATATTTATATTACAACAATATCCATATTTTTAGGGATTGAATTTTCCAGGTGTAAAGGTAAATGGACTAGGGTATCAAAAGTCTGCAGATGCACTACCATAGTCAAATGATAATAGGCCTAATTAACACTTTGATTGTGGGCATCAATGAAAACATGATACAACACGATACAACAAACACAAAAGTATCTAGAAAGAGACAGATTAGCATGATGCAACATTCTTTTTTCAAGTCCAACCTTCATTTTCCTCTATCAATCTTTTTAATAATTCACTTTGAAATGCTCGAAGTATAGTTGAGAGCATTACACATGGACACTACGTCGGCCGAGAATCTTGTACTAGCACAATTAGCTATGCGTGCGCATCAATTCTCTCCATATTTACCTGCACGTACATACGTCATCACGATCGAGTCAAGGTCATGTTATTGTGTTAACATGTGGAAACTGCAAACATGGGAACCTTCTGGTGAGAAAATTTCGAACTTTCCCCTTTTCTATTTGTTCTTTTTTTAAGGCAATTGCGTACATTTCGAGTATAAGCTTATGAATTGGAAATATTATATGTTTTTCCAAAAATTATTGTGGCAAAGGATTTCCTATGGAAATCCATCTTTGTTTTGATGTCTCTGTGACGTAGACTATGTACAGTGCGTTCAAAAAAACCTATACACTTTTGAAATGGCTGCCAAATGAAAAATATATCACTTTGGGGGAATACACTTACATATATGAAAGCCAATAAAGTCAACTTTCAAATTACACCAAAAAGTTGGAAAACTATTCATGCTTGAGCGAGCACTGCCAACTGAAACAAAGGGTTACAAGGGTATGAAAATTATGATGGGCCGGAATAAGCCATCCAATTTCTGTCAGTTTTTGAGAGGCAAATGGAACTTGGAAATTTAAGGGTGTTGTGATTAATTAATGATCAACCGTGAACAGTTTTGGTTGTTTAAGCAAGTTTCATAAATTATTAAATTGAACTTTAATGCATGAGTGAACACAAATTACACATTTTGTGCAGCATTTTAACTTTATCATGTGGATCTCAGCAATGTGTTCATGGGAGTCGAGTGAAAAGGGGATGAAATAGGACTTAAGTGGGAGAAGAAGGTTGATGGAATAAGGGTCAACAGAACATTTAGCCCCCCCCCCCTCCCTCTCTCCCCTCCTGTTGAGTGACTGATTGCTATTGTCATGTACGCATGAAGTCCAGAGCAGAATATTGATTTAATGATAAATTCCGAATTGAGGCATCAACTTTTTCCTCAATCATTTAATCAACAATTTATCAATCAATCAACTATTTCGATTTGCAATGTGGTCAATCAAACATTCAGTTTTTCAATAAATTATTTCATATATCATCATAATCAGTCAATTTCTTGGTAATTCATTCAATAAAACAAAATGACCATCAGCCACCAGTCAATTGGCAGTTAAGCTTTGAATAAGCTACAATCCAGGAAGTGAGGGAGAGAGAGAGCCTGGAAAATGGAGGTGGAGAGGGGATACATATGAATTTTAATTTGTATAAGGACTAAAAGAAGAGGAATGCCCAAGTCATACCATATCTTGCCCTCTTGCTTGTACAGGTACCATCACATTACTCTGACTCTCACGAACACACTGCTGAGGTCCACAAGATGAATATGCTAAACTAAAATTACAATTCCTGTTCACTCATGCACTAAATTTCAATTTCAATTTTCAAATAAATTTGCCTAAGAAACCAAAACTTATCTCACTCATTAATTTAGCATTTCACCTTAGCTTTGCAAGTTCCAAATGACTAACCATTCAAAAAACTGTAAGGCTTATTCCTTCCCAGCCTAGCCGAGCTTAGTCTCTCAGGAGGAGAGAAGTGGGCGGGAGGGGGGTAGAGATGGAAGGAGGGGTTGCTCAATGTTCTGTTGACCTTAATCCAATCAACGTTCTTAACTTTATACTTAAGTCCTATCTTACCCCCTATTCTTCTGACTCTCATGAACACATTGTTGAGATCCACATGATAAAGTCAAAATGCTGCACTAAAAATTGCAATTCATGATCGCTCATGCATTAAGTTTCAATTTAATAACGCATGAAATTTTCTCAAACAACAAACTGATCACAAGTGATGATTAATTCATCACAAAACCTTCAACTTTGCAAGTTCCAAACAAAACAACCTGAAAGAAATTGAAAGGATAATTCCAGCCCAGCAGGCCTCTACAAAAAAATTTTTCGGGCAAGTGATGAAAAAATTTCCTTGCCCGATAGAAAAAACTGCTTGCCCTATTTGTTTTATTTTATTTTTTTATTGTGACGGCACTACTCTTATCTTTACGGTCATACAAAATAGCAACAATTGAGAATCATGTACAGTATAAAAGAACACACATTTAAAGTTTATTTTCAGCAACGTAGGCCTGAGTCATTACGTTTATTTTGATTTATTTTTCGCTATTTAGAAATGGGGCTTAATTTAAGGTTTAAAAAAAACCTTCACCAAAAGTTGCTAAAATTTCATATTTTGCATCTTTAAATCCACGAAATGGTTATCTGTTTGCCATATTTCCTTAGAATTGTTTTGATTTAGTTGGAAACTATAAAGAAAGCCAGTGAAAAATTTTCAGCTCTTTATTGACTCTGAAAAAGATTGTTTTATGATGTAAAACAAATATATCTAAAGTGGAGTGGCTAAAATTTCACATTTTGCATCTTTAAATCCATGAAATGGTCATTTATTTTCCATATTTCCGTGAATTTTTTAAATAAGTTGGAAACTATCAAGAAAATTAAGAATATTCACCTCTCTCTTGTCTTTTCTTCATCATTTTATGATGTTACACTCGGTCAATATTTTGTTATTGTAGTCCCGCATGTAGACTTTCATGGGTTTTTTTTCACGGAGTTGCAGCATTGATCGTTGACCGTATCGTTTGATCGTTTTACACTTGGTCAACATGTAAGTCTACATGTGGGACCACAATAATAAAAAACATTTACCGAGTGTAGAAAGAGAGTCATGAAAGAGCTGAATATTCTTCATTTTTTCAGTAGTTTCCAACTACATCAAAACAATTTCAAGGTAATATGGAAAATAGATGGCCATTTTATGGATTTTTGCAAAATGTGAAATTTTAGCCAATTTTTTTGAGTTTTTTGGGGTTTTTTTGGTGTGCATCGGCAAATTGCTCAAGTAGCGCATGCGCAGTCATTGCACACATAGAACGTAAGATGCGATCGATGGCACGGTTTTTCGAACAAGGTATCTGGTGATAAATAATTGGTAATTGGCGCTGATTTTACATCAGTTTCCACTTTTTTTTTTTACTGGTTTGACATAATCTGAGATAAAGTTGTGATTATCCAAAAGATATTGAAATTTAGAGGGTCTACTGATTTTTTTTTCCAAAACAACCAATTGCCCGATCAATTGACTTTGAGAAATGCTTGCCCGCACGTCATTTTCACTTGCCCTGGGCAAGCGGGTTTGTCGCGCCCTGCGGCCCAGCCTAATTTTCATACCCTTTGTTTCAGTGGGCAGTGCTCGCTTAAGCATGAAAAGTTCCAATATTTTTGTGTCAATTGAAAGTCCCCAAAAGTGATATATTTTTTATTTGGCAGCCATTTCAAAAGAGAATAGTTTTTTTTTGACGCACTGTAGATCTAGATGTCAAATTATATTTAAAAAGTTCATCATCACGGAGTCTTCTAGGCTAAGTGGAGCCTACACAAACCATCGCCCGAGGTACACTAGATCTAGACTAGGACCACCCATGGGTTCATCACATATCGCATGCGAAGGAATATCAAATGCACGCGACACATGCAACGCTTTCATTGGACTTTGCCCCATTAAAAGATTCTAACACTAAAATAAAAATTTCACATTGTGCTACAATACCAAACCATATCGATCCCTTTGCTGACTTCTCTTTCCATTTGGTTAAAAAAAAATGTATTTTTGTCTTGATTTTCATGTAGATGCCCTTAGATCAGTGACAAAATAATTTTTTCCCCTTAAGAGCGCGTGCGATTTATCTTCATATCAAAGACACTACATAGAAAAGACTAGGCACAAAAACTATTTACACGTAAATCGATGCAAAGCGTTACGCGAAGTCGGCAAAGTGTCCAATCATTTTATTGTAAAGACTTTGGTGGAGTGTTCGTTGACAAACAAACGGTAGCACTGCTGGCTTCGTTCAAGGCACGTAGAATTTTCTATTCTTTTGTTTAATTTGTCATCGCTTTGAATGTTTTCCAAAAAATATATTCGTCAGCAAAAGTGATCTAAAAAGTATGTTTTTTAAGTTATTGCATTTCTTGGCATCTATATTTTATCAAACAATCATGGGAATTTCGCATACAATGAATTTAGACTTTATCTAGTTATAAAATACTGACGAGCTGAATTAAGGTTGCGAATTGTATTAGCGCCACCAACGACCTTCCTTTTATTTCCGTGGAAGAGACAGGCGAAGTCACTTTCCCAGCCGAGGTAAGCGATTTTGCTCTTTTTTATGTGATTTTTATATTTTAAAAATATATAAAAATTTAACGCCCATCACCTGAAAAAACCCTGGTGAGTAGCGGAATGAGATTCGGCTACCATTGTTCCCGTTATGAAGCAAATGTTAACCGACAAATAAAATATCCACTGCGTAGACTCGTTCGTAGTGCGAGGTTAGAATAGTATGGTAGGGGTTCCTAAAGCTGCGCGGGTCCTAAAGCTACGCACCACTCCATTGGGCATGCAATTTCAATGGGAAAATAAATGCACACTCGAGCTCTGTGTGTGAAGCTGTGACTGCAGAGTGACGAACGATCCTATTCAATTTTTCTGCAGAGGCTGCAATAAATTCTTGAATGCAGAGAAAACCAGCAAATGTTTGGAATTTTTTATTTATGTTCACTTTAATTTCATATTTCCCTATAATAATACAAACATATTTTAGAAATTGAGGCACAGGAAATACTCTTTCTTTGCATGATAAATCGAGTGCGTAGCTTTAGGACCCTTCTACATCAGACGGCGAAATTAAGAGGTGTTCGGAAAACACGGTGGGATTTTCGTATTAGTGAATTCTGTGATATTTTCTTCTTGGTTAAGGATTATTAGAATATTAATTACAAATTAGTGAAAGACAAATTGTTCAAATATTATAATTGGCATAGTTTTTATCGTTTAAAAACAAAGTGCGTAGCTTTAGGTCCCCCCATCACTAACCTCGGCCTCGCAATACATGTGAGTGGACTAGGCCTAACTGTTAGATTCTATAGATCCATTTTCATTTTTTTATGAATGTCAAAACTCAAGTCAAACAAAAATAGGTCTTCTAATAAAATATTAATTTAAGATTAATTAATAAATTCAAGCATCAACGTAAATCTTAAATTAAAAATCTTAACCTAAAGTAAAAATTTAAAATTTAAATAGAAATACTCAAAAGTTAGTTATACTTATATGGTCCATTAGTAAGAGTTTAGGTTTAAAATTTTAGTATTTAGGCGAAATTAGGCCTACAGTACCATACCTTTGGATCAGTTTCATAATAATACTGCTGAGTACGGATCCAACGGCCAACGAGATGATCACGGACCGAGTGGGCAAGGGCGATGTAGTAGTCACGTTGAGTAGCTACATTCCTGTCTTTCACCAAGGTGAAATGAAGATGCCGATTAAAACTCGCTTTGAAGTTTGCAACATCCTCAATACCGGGAATCCCACGCACACTAATCTGCTTCCTCTTCTCCTGGTCACTTTGAGCCATTCTGATGGTCAAGAGGTAGAAAAGAAATGTTCAAATCGTCAGATTTCCGTATCGACTGCTCTTCCACTGTCTCTGGCAGCAAAACTCACGACTCGACTGACCTGGATCATCGATGCATGTACCGGAGCGGCGCGGCGCGGCGCGGAGGGCCGACCGGGGCCGCGGCGGGTGGATTTGCATCTCAGTCTACGTGTACGTGCAATTCAGGGTACCGCAATTCAGTCAGCTGGGATGGGCTGGCCTCGGAAAAACATGCACATCATCGAACGGATAGAGGGCGTTAACACTTTGTTGTTTGAAGGGGGAGTTCCTGAATAAAAGTTTGTTGTAAAAAAAATGTAAAAGAGAAAAGTTGTTAGAATTGTAAGTTTTGATATGTGACATCATATACGAGCAGCTACCCATATGTTATGTAATATAAAATGCATACATTTCATTTTTTTTATGTTTCGTGATGACTATATATTTTTATTTCAGAAAAGGTATGATTAATGTGATATATCTTAGAGATAATCTCCATGGTTGATACTGAAGGTACAATTAAGGTCTCTTTTTTTTATAAAGTTTTGTAGGGAATGACATTTCATTGATTTTTTTTACTACAAAAAAATATGAGATGCTCGCATATGAAGTCACAAATCAAAAAATAAAATTATGATAATTTGTTTTATCTTTTATTTTCCTCTAGCCTTCTCCCATATTGTTTATTTTTCTGCTAGTTTTACAATAAACTTTTTGTCAGGGTGAACTTCCGATTGAACTGTTGACGCCGTCTACCGTCTTTGACGCACATACTGTAAACATGTGGATACTAGACACCACCCCCCCAAAAAAAAGGATAATAAAAGTGAAATATCCTTGCATGGTCTGGGAAGTGGGAATGATATTAAAAATCCTGTTTATGTTAGGATCTACTAAACAATGTTCCTCTTCCGTTTTTAGCTCGTATTATTTTCTTTACATTTTATTCCTGTTTACTCTGGGGATATGCAGTCGCGGATCTGGGGAGGCCGGGGTTCAGGGGGCGCTGTAGTTGGCCAGCAAATAAATTAATATAAATCAAAATGAAAAAGTGAAAAGGGAGAAGGAGAAGAAAGGGAAGAGAAAGCCAAGGCAATTCTAATCAAACGAAAAGGGGTATATATAAAGGACAGAAGAAAGGAAGAAAGAGGCTTTGCCAACATGACCCTTATTCAACTTTTTTTCTTGACAGGTATAGTGCAAGTCCACGTCAGTCTATATGGGTGACCCCCCCGGAAACCTCTTTTAATTAAACGACCTAATCCCCACGCTGATGTCAGTGAATGATATCTTCATAAAATGCCTAGTTCTTGTCGTGATCTTTAAACATTTCAGCTCGCATATTCCTTTACTGTCATACGCATTATTTTGTTCCAGGAAAATTTTGACAAGCAAGCAATAAAAAAAAAGGCCCTCACTTGCCATACATAACTTGTTCCAATTAAAACTATTTTGGCTGCCTCTCAAGGGGAAGGGGCACGGACCGGATGTGCCCCCACCCCTGGATCACTGAACTAGAAATACGTATTTCTAGTTCAGTGCCCTCAGCTCAAGAGAAATCTTCATGAAAAAAAACCCAGCCACCTCAAAGTTACACAATGCTCAAAGTTAGACAATGCTGGCCCCTGATATTGTTTAGCAGGTCTGAATATCAACCATTTTCTGATCGCGCTCGCATTATCTATTTTGATATATAAGTTCAGTGGCGTAACTACGGGGGGGGGGCATGGGGGGCACGTGCCCCCCAATCGTCTGGCAAAAAAAAAAAAACGGGAAAAGGGAAAAGGGAAAAGGGAGAAAAAGAGGGAGAAAGGAAGAGAAACGTAGTGGGAAAGAAGAAATTATTGTTCATTATAATGTTATATTATATTATGTTCAGTTATATTACATAAGAAGTTTTTTTTCATAACTTTATGAAACATTATTTTGCTCAGGGCATGTGTCTTCATTGTTCCTGGTGCTCGCATAGACAGTTTAACGAGATAGATAATCCTGTTGTACTAAAACCTCCCGTTTTCAAGTCAATATACACCAAATATGTTTCCTCGCAATTTCGAGTTATCATTGTTTTAGGTAATAGTGATAATACTACGCTTCTTTTTCATGACTACTAAAAGGTCTTAGTATAAAACATTTCCTGTTCGTGGTTACGTTCGCATTAGTTGAATGGTGAGGTGTCTGCTCTTCATGAATTCCTAAAATCAGTCCTTAAAATGTCAATTTTTCTGATCTGAATAATAAAAAATTTCAGCTCGCACTTCGCGTTCGCATCATTTGGTTAGTGAAATACTTACGGTCTTAGTGAATTCCTACAAACAAGCCTTAGAATGCCCCTCTTTAGGTCTGAATTTCCTAAATTTTCAGCTCGCGTTTAGCGCTCGCAATTCGATTAGTGAGATGCGTATGATAATCATGATTACAATGATTACAAAAAGTGCTTCATGTGTTTAGATGTAATTCTAACAAAATCAGCGAAGCAGCCGCACTTGACACTCGCAGTAGATGTCTATGGTGAAATATGTATACTCTTAATGGATTCCTAAAAAATGGTCCTTAAAATGTCCATGTTTGAGTTCAATATATACAAAAATTTCAGCTCGAGCTTCGCGCTCGCATCATTTGGTTAGTGACATACGTTCATGAATTCCTACAAACAAGCCTTAGAATGCTCCATTTCAGGTCTTAATTTCCTAAATTTTCATCTCGCATTTCGCGCTCGCAATAATTGATTAGTGAGATGCGTATGTTAATCATGATTACAATTACTTCATGTGTTGAGATGTAATTCTAATAAAATCAGCAAAGCATGGCACTAGCATTAGATGACTATGGTGAGATATTTATGCTTTAAATGGATTCCAAAAAAATAGTCCTTAAAATGTCCCTGTTTGGTGTCAATATAATTATACAAAAATTTCAGCTCGCGCTTCGCGCTCGCATTGTTTGTTTAGGGATCCGGTACGTATCATGATTACAAAAAAAAATGCTTATAATGTCACTTTTTAGGTCTAAAAATTTTCAGCTCGCGCTTCGCGCTCGCATTATTTAATTAGTGAGATACATATCCGTTTAATGGCACTGCATGTCCTTAAAATGTCTCTATTAGGTCAGTATACCTGGCAACTGAGCGCGCTTCGCGCGCTCACTAAGTGACTCGAAATTTTTGCTGGTGCCCCCCCCCCCAATGCCGTGACCCACGGTACGCCACTGTATAAGTTGATGATATAAGTTAGAGTGAATAAATGGAAAGATTTATTCATTTGGTGAGATGTAAATGTAAAATCAGATGGTTTGAGATAAGAAGTAAAAAGATTCGATATGAGATGAAATGATAATAATAGAATTCGTTCATTGTTTTATTGAAAGTGAAAAGATTCAATTTGACAGTATAAGTATAAAGAGTCGAAAAGTGAAAAGATTCAGTGTGAGATGATAATGGTAATAATGTATTCGTTATTATAGTAAATTTAAATTCGATGGTAGAGTCTAAACGTGAAAAATATTTGAAAAGTGAAAAGATTCGAATTAAGATGAATATGGTAGTGATAGATTTGTTGACAAGAATGTACATGGAATATTCATCCTCCTCCTCCCCTCCCCCTGCCTATAATTTTTTTTCTAATATTATGCGAGGAAGCGTAAAAAAACAACATATTCAAATGCTATGTATAACAAACATCAGGACCTGATGGGTGTCATCCCGGGATGTTATGTAGATGAGGGCAATTTAATGATAAGGGGGGGGGGACAGGACTGGTTATCAGAATAATGGGTTTATGCAGTTACTCAACATAAGATTGGCAGGAAATGGGATTTTAATGTCAATGACACCCCTTAAAAATATTACAAGGGTATAGGGACCAGGGAGACAATTTTCGAAGTAAAACCTAGCATTTGGAGCTCTTTATAATATGAACTTCATAATGAATGTATACTTCTGTAACATCTTTAAATTACTGAATGGGATATTCAACATGCATGCAGGTTGCAAAAGACATGACCCAATGATCGCGGTCCTGTATAACTCATAAATATACACAATGGAGAATCAAATCCTTCCAGGGACGGCGATCCTGAAGCACTGACAAAGTGCCCTTTTTACGCATGAAAAATGCACCTCACGAACGTGTTCGGTGCCCCTTTCACCTGGGAAGGACCCGTTTTATGTGTGAGCAAGTGCCCCTTGCCTTCTTGTAAGTGCCCTTTCTTGGATCAGTGCCCCTTTTTACCCAAGAAAAGTGCCCCTCACGAACGTGTTCAGTGCCCCTCTCGCATGAAAAGGACCAGTTTTATGTGGGGGGGGGGAGAAAAAATGTTCACCCACATTTTTGCCGAACGGCTGCACAAAGTTTATTTTTGCTCGTTCCTTGAAGGGGTAGTCGGAGTGGATAGTCCTAACAGTTACTTCTTAGCTAAATTCTTATAAAGCAACATAAATAATTATAATTATAACTATCTCGTAAGCCCTATTTGGATATAGTGCGAGTGCGAAGCGCGAGCTAATTGTTTGGAAATTTCATGTAGTTTATCCTAAAAATTGAACATTCTGGGCAATATTTGTGATTCTAGAGAAAATACGTACAGTATGTAACTATATAATTAGATATCTAAACAATGCGAGCGCTAAGCATGAGCGAAAAAATGAGATTTAGACCTAAAAACGGGACCCTCTATTCGTATTTTGTAAATCATGATTAGGATGAGTATCTCCCGGCCTACATTAATAATGCGAGCGCGAAGCGCGAGCAGAATTTTTTTTATATTCTGATCTGAAACTGGATAATTTAGGCATGTTTGAAATAACGAACATGTTGCGTATCTCAATAAACATGTGTGGGCGTGTTTTGGATTTAGATCTAGAATCTGGGCATTCTAAATACATTTTTATCATGAAAATCAACAATGGGAGCGCGAAGCGCGAGCTGAAGATATTTGATATTCCGATTTGAAAAATTGTCAATTTACGCACTAATTCAAGCACTGTGTAAAAAAATTGTGAAGAGGATATCGATCACACGTAATGAATGATTCGAGCGCGAAGCGCGAGCATATATTTTTATTATTATTAATTTGACCTAGGACCAGGACATTCTAAGGACATTTTGTCATTATATGAAAGTGATGACTATCTCATATTCCTATTCCTAAACGCCTGACAAATTTAATTATTAGGAATTCATGAAAATGTTATCTTATTTATTAATCTAATAAGCCTAATGAGAGCGCGAAATCTGTTAATGTTAAGGCCTGAAAACTGGACATTTTAAGCACTTTTGTAATTGTGAATAGGGTGCATGGGTTAATAATTTTTTACAATTAATGCGAGCGCAAAGAAAGGAAAGAAAAAGAAAGAGTGATGGGTGAAATATGATATGGTTTTCTGAATATTATGTAAAAATCTATCACAAAATTTGATTTTCATTATAAAAGAGTCTAAATTTTTTCTTGATTGCTTCGCTCGCTCGCTCGCAACTTGTTATAAATTCAACGTGATACGATTATCTAGCCGCCTCAAAATTTTGGTTCATTACACCACTGTAAATAAGTCATTTGTTTTGAGATAGTTCCCCTTTCGAAAAAAAAATGTCAGGCGGCGATCGTGTTGAAAATATTGAGAATGCGGCAAACATACTGATTTATTTTGACAAATTGAAAAATTTATAATATCCAATGCAAAAATGTGCTTAAAACGCATCTGAAAGCTCTATAAAGTCAGCAAACTTGACATAAAAATGCTATTAAACATACACACAGTGGCGTACCGTGGGTCACGGCATTGGGGGGGCACCAGCAAAAAATTTGAGTCACCTAGTGAGCGCGCTTCGCGCGCTCAGTTGCTAGGTATGCTGACCTAATAGAGACATTTAAGGACAGTGTCATTAAACGGATATGTATGTCACTGATCACATAATGCGAGCGCGAAGCGCGAGCTTAAAATTTTTGATATTCAGACCTAAAAAAGGGACATTATAAGCAAATTTTTGTAATCGTGATGTGTACCTGTCTCGCTAAACAAACAATGCGAGCGCGAAGCGCGAGCTGAAATTTTTGTATATATTGACACCAAACGGACATTTTAAGGACTATATTTTAGGAATCTATTAAGAGTATACATATCTCACCATAGTAATCTAATGCGAGTGCCAAGCGCTTGCTGATTTTGTTAGAATTATATGCATCCAAACACATAAAGCACGTGTAGTCATTGTAATCATGATTAACATGCGCATCTCACTAATCAAATATTGCGAGCGTGAAGCGCGAGCTGAAAATTTAGGAAATTCAGACCTGAATACATGGAATAGGGACATTTTAAGGCTTGTTTGTAGGAATTCACGAAGACCATACGAATTTTAATTAACCAAATGATGCGAGCGCGAAGCGCGAGCTAAAATTTTTGTATATATTGACCCCAAACATGGATATTTTAATGACTATTTTTTAAAAGAATCCATTAAGAGTACACATATCTCACCATAGTCATCTAATGCGAGTGCCAAGCGCATGCTGATTTTGTTAGAATTACACCTAAAGACATACTTTTTGTAGTCATTGTAGTCATGATTATCATACGCATCTCAATAGTCAAATATTGCGAGCGCGAAGCGCGAGGAGAAAAATTTTGAAATTCACACCTGAAGAGGGGCATTCTAAGGCTTGTTTGTAGGAATTCAAGTAGACCATGCGTATTTCACTAACCAAATGATGCGAGCGCACGCTGTAATTTTTGATATGCAGATCAGAAAAAGGGACATTTTAAGGACTGATTTTAGGAATTCATGAAAAGCAGACATATTTCACTAATCCACTAATGCGAACGTAAGCACGGACGGGAAATGTTTTATATTAAGACCTTAAAATGATATTTTACTACATAAAACAATAATAATTCGAAGTGCGAGGAAATATATTTGGTGTATATTGACTTGAAAACGGGAGGTTTTAGTACAACAGGATTATATATCTCGTTAAACAGACAATGCGAGCATCAGGAACAATGAAGACATAGGCCCTGAGCAAATTATGTTTCATAAAGTTATGATTTTTTTATTTTAATGTAATATAACATAACATAATTATAATATAATATAACATAATTAACAATGAGTTCTTCCTTCCCACTACGTTTCTCTCACTTTCTCCCTCTTTTTCTCTTTCTCCCCGTTTTTTTTTTTTTTTTTTTTTGCCAGCCGATGGGGGGGCACGTGCCCCCCCCCATGCCCCCCCGTAGTTACGCCACTGCATACACAATTATTATTTTCGGTGTGCTTCATGTTGTCACCCCTTCCCCCCATCCGAAACATGGATCGACACCCTGACTCTAAATCATTATGTTTTAAATAACTTTAGCCTCGTTCAGGGAGAATATAGCGACAGAGCCATTAAACAATTTCTCAAATAATGACCAAAATTCGGAGCACTTTTGAGGGGCGTGTTGCGACCGAGCGAGAATTTTTTTTAATTTGTGTAGTAAAAGCTTGATTTCAGAGCACTATCTACGACATGAATAGAATAATGCAATTTTCAATACCTACATTTTTTTTTACTTTGTAATCGATTTTTTTTAGGGGGAGGGCTTCAACCCCAAAGGCCCCTCCTAAAACCGCGCCTGCCCCCCTAATAAAAAAAGGGGTGAGGAAAAGGGAGAAAGGAAGGAACGAAGAGGGGGGGGGGGGGAGAGAAGAAAGGGAAGGGGTCAAATTCACATTATACATGTACGCACAGACACAAAGAAATCAAAACTAGTGTGATTTTCGCCCAAATCTATGCAAATGCAAGAGATGGGCTAAATGGGTTCCAAACGACCATAACTAAGGCCAGTGTGTGTGTTTTATTAAAGGACAAGTCCACCCCAACAAAAAGTTGATTTGAATAAAAAGAGAAAAATCCAACAAGCATAACACTGAAAAAATCGGATGTAAACTAAGAAAGTTATGACATTTTATTTAAGTTACGAGGGACTTTAAGAACGACTGGTATCCTTTCTTACGAGCTTTATCAACGCCAAAGAAATTTCGGTGCGTATAATTTACCACAAGATAAGATTACCAGTCATATAAATATGCCATGAACACAATCATTATATATGACCTAAAAGAGTATGTTCTCCTAAGTAATTTGATACCATATATGTGGTATGTATATGTGTTAACGCTTGGATGGTCAGGAGGTATTCTTTGCAGTGATGTAAATATTGATTTGCGCCAAAGTAAGACATGACTGCAATGAATGAATCCAGATGTCAATGTCATAATCCTACAAGGGTTGCATTAAAATCGATTTCAAAACACTTTTTTTTTTCAGTAATTCACTTTATAAACACGCCCCCCCCCCCATTAGCGGAGAAAAAAATAAGAAAAAAAAGGGAAAAGAGAGGAGAAAAAGAAAAGGAAAATAAATGGATGAAGACGAGTGAATAAAATAAGTTGAGGGAAAGAATAGGGAAAAAAAACTTTCATGTCATTATATAAAATTTTCGCCCGCGCTTCGCGCTCGCATTGCCTATTGAATGAGATACATATCTTGCTCAATAGGCTGATATAGAACTTAGAATATGAAGTTGGAAGTCAATATACATAACATATTTCAGCTCGGGCATCTAGTTTTCATTATTTTGTTTGATTTACAAATTGTTTTTTCAGCGCTCTATAATATCCGTTTGACGGTCAGAATATCGACATTTTCACTCAGCTCGCGCTGCGCGCTCTCAGTATTTGATTTGTCAAGAAACTATTCTCTTCGTGTATTCCATAAAATTCTCAAAATTTTCCTGTTCAGATCTGATTGTCAAAACGTATCATGAGTAGCGCTGCGTGTTCGCATTTTGAGTGGTGAGTTATGCTTACCTCAATATCAATTTTATAACAAACTACTAAAAAAAATCCTATTTTTATGACAGTTTATCAAAAACTTCGGCTCGCGATTTGCGCTTGCCTTTTTTCAAAATAAATTAAACCATGCATCCTATTCATAATTACAAACCGCTTAAAATATCCAGTTTTCAGGCCTTAATATCAACAAATTCGCGCTCTCATTATATGCTTATTAGATTAATAAATAAGATAGATAAGATTTTTGATACTATTTTTCAGAATGGAATATCGAAAAGTTTCAGATTTCAGGGGCGGATCCAGCCTTCGCCAACAGGGGGGGGGCCCGGATTTTTTTTTCAACCATATTTTCCTCGATCGGCCACTCGAAGATGATTTTTGGCTTTTTTGAAGGGGTAGTCCTAAAAGTCACTTTTTAGCTTTATTCTTATTAATCAACATAAATATATAATTTAATCTTTATTTATATATAATGCGAGCGCGAAGCGCAAGCTGAAAATTTTTGACATTTCTACATAAAGAATGGAAACTTTTAATCAATTTTTATAATCGTGAACAACAGTGGCGGACCGTGACCCGGAGGAGACAAGGCATTGGAGGGGCACAGCATTGTTCACAAACAATACAGTGCCCCTCTAATGCTTTGTCTCCTCCGGGTCATCACGGTCCGCCACTGGTGAACAAGATAGCTATATAACTAAACAATTGATGCGAGCGCGAAGCGCGAGCGGAAAAAATCGAGATTTAGACCTAAAAATGGGACACTCTATTCATGTTTTGTAAATCATGAAAAGAATGAGTAATAGGGGATCTTTCTACATTAATAATGAGAGAACAAAGCGCGAGCAGAAATTTTTTGATATTGTGATCTGAAACTGGATAATGATAATGTCCTTAGGACATGTCATCATATGAAAATGAAGACTGCCTTCATATTCCTCTTGGTAAGCTCGAGATGAAACAAAATGGACAATTCAATTATTAAATTAATATCTTATTCATTAATTCCTAATGAGGGCGCGAAATATGATGATATGATGGCCTGAAAACTGGACATTTCAATCACTTTTGTAATTATAACTAGGATACATCAGTTAATATATTATTAACCATTAATGCGAGCGCAAATTGCGAGCCTATTTTTTTTTATACATTGTCATGAAAAGGGGATTTTAAGTAGTTTATTGTATAATCAATATTGAGACATACATAACTCGCCAATCAAAATGCGAGCGTGCAGCGCTGGCTGATACGTTTGACAATCAGACCTGAAAAGGGATATTTTGAAAACTTTAGGGAATATACGAAAATAATAGGTACCTGATAAAACAAAATTTGCAAGCGCGCAGCGCGAGCAGAAAATGTTCATATTCAGACCATAAAACTGACGTTTTTACAAAGCACTTTTTAAAAATCAATATGTAAATCACACAATATAATGAAAGTTCGATTTCCGAGATGAAATATGTTTGTATATTATATATTGATATTTAAACTCCATATTGAACAAGATATGTAAATCACCTAACATGCAATGCGAGCGCGAAGCGCGAGCGAAAATTTAATTTAGTGACATAAAAGATTTTCTTAATTATTTTCCAAGTCTTCCCTTCATCTTATTTTATTCACTCGTCTTCTTCCTCTTTTGTTTCCCCTTCTTTTTTCTCCTCTCTCTTCCCTTCTTTTTCTTTTTTTCTTTCTTTCCCTCTTTTTTTTGTGCTCCGCCAATAGGGGGGGGGGGGGGCGGGCCCCTCGGGCCCCCCGTGGATCCGCCTATGAGATTCTATATAGGTTAATCTAAACCACGCACACGCATGTTAATTGAGATACGCAGCTTGTTCTTTATTTAAAACGTGCTTACATTATCCAGTTTCAGATCAGAATATCAAAAAATTTCTGCTCGCGCTTCGCGCTCGCATTATCAATGTAGGAAGATATCCAATTATCCACCCTTTTCAATCTATTTTTTCCGCTCGCGATTCGCACTCGCATCAATTATTTATAGTTTATCTACCCTGTTCATGATTGCAAAAAAAGTGCTTAGAATATCCAGTGTTTTGGTCGGATTGTCACAAAATTTTCAGCTTGTGTCCCACACTCGCATTATTTGATTGTTATAAATGTATCGTCTTCATGGGTAACTGCAAACATACCTTAGCAGGTCCCTTTTCGATCAGGCTAAAACGTGTATTAAAAAATCTCTGCTCGCGTTTCGCGCTCGCAGCAAACATCTAGTTAAATACGCATTTTGTTCAGGATCACAAAACATTGCCCAGTATGTTCAATTTTTCAGAACAAATAGATGAATTAATAAAAATTAGTCCGTGCTTCGCTCTCGCACTATATTTAATTCTTGGCTAATGAGATTAGTATAATATGGATAAAGCTAAGAAGTGACTATCAGGACTATCCCTTCAAAGAGAGAAAAAAATCAACTTTTAGCGGCCGATCAGGGAAAATATGGGTGAACAATTTTCGCCCCCCCCCCTCCCCACTGGCGAAAACTGGATGCAGAGGGGAGAGAGAGGGGAGTGGCTGAGATCGTAAAGAGGAGTCGAGCTTGGGCTAGGGACCATGCAGTTCGTAGATAACTCATGGGCAATTTTGTGCAATTCTATATAGCGCTTCACACAAAAGTTTCAAAGCAATTTCATATAGGATAGGTAAATTTCAAAAGCAAGATATTATGTATGCCTATATACCTTACAGCAGGATGCAGAAATTGCGTACTTTACGGCAAAGGACATTTAATGAAGGTATTTGTTGCATTTGTACTTTGAATGCAGCATGTAATTGCTATATGTACTCGGTCAAATAAATACCAGTCGCTCATGGACTCATTGTTGCTTCCAGTGGATATAACGAAAAGCACAATTCAAAAAAATATTATGAATAATCAAGATATCAAAGTTGGTGCTTATACCATTCAATATTAAACCATCATGACATTATTTTGAGTTCAAATGACCCTTTTCTGATCTTGTGCAGAATGGAGTCAAGCTAGAAGGACCAATTCCGGGGACCAAGTCAACAAGTTGCCATCTATTATATATATATATATATATAATTCATGGGGTCAATTTTTCCAAAGTTCGAGAGATAATTCCTATTTGGTACTAGATAAAACATAAAAGATGTGCATGAAGTCAATGGTAGCACCATTTTAATCTACCCGCGTAGCTATGATGAAGTCTCCGCCCCCTCCTAAAAAATGGGTTCGAGAGCAGAGTAATATCTGCATATTGACTTATAATGGGATATTTAAAGCGATTTTTTATCCTCTTGAGCAAATTAATATCTTACTCATTAGGCGATGCGAGCGCGGGCGAAATTCAGTTTTATATTACATTAAAATATTTCTTCCCCTCTCATTATTTCATTCACCTTTTCTTCTCCTTCTTATGATTTATTCGGTCAAAATTATATACTATTTACAATTATATGTTTTTTTTCTTATAAAAACATTTAATGTAAATGCGAAACTAAATGAGTCTCTCCTTCTCCTTTTTTGGCTTTTTTTTTCATGGAGCCCATGAGGGCTATACCCCTACCCCGTAGATCCGCCACTCGGAAAATCAAATACCGAGTTCCCCTCGGGCCTCGGGGATCACATACAGCTAGTTCTCCTCGACCGAAAGTTTTGACTACGCGTCTTGCTTCACTACAACAAAGTGTTTCTTCCACTCTGTCGTACCATGGGAAGAGGGGATGCTGCGTGTATTTTTTTTCTCCATATGCAGCACCCCCTGGAATTCTGGAAGGTGTGAAAAAATCAGTGGAAATAAATATAATCCAAAAGACCTTCATTTTGTAGTGATAACTTTTTTTTTTTTGCTTTTCGAATTTCTTGGGGCCAATTAATTATGATGACTTCCATTTTGTAGTGATAACATTTTTTTTTTCAAAGACATCAGCACCCCCACTCAAAAAAAAAATAATTCCCTGGGCCCTAGCTCTGTACATGTCCCGTAAAAAACCATTAAAAGGGAATTTCACCCTGACGACAAGTTTGTTGTAAACTTGTGATATGATACCAGAAAAATAAAAGAAATGGGCCTATTGGTGGAATGGTGAAGGTTTGAGGAAAATCCGTTCAAGATTAAGGAAGTTATTATAATATTAAGGTTTTTTTTATTTGTAACGTCATTAGCCGCACAACATATTATGTGATATAAAATGCATCATGGTCACTGAAAAAATTCTTCTCTCAGGAGTGGGTGTGAAGTAATTTGTCTGTTGATATGTATATATCGGGGACTATAAGAATAAATCCTATTTTCATTTTTTGAAGAAAATAACATTTAATTGAATTCACGATACATGGGAAGGTACTCGCATGTGACGAATAAAAGTAAAAATTATAATAACTATAAATCTTTGATAGATTTTCCTCAGGACTTGACCTTCACGAATATTTGTTATCATCTTTTTAGCTATTTTGAAACTTGTTTCATTGTATTATAATTCTTGATTTTTTTTTTAAAGTATAAAACATTTTCATAATCATATAGGTCTAAATTTGTTAATTTCTTACCGTGAAAAATACCTCAGCAATCCGCTTGTTTGGTCTCCAAGAGAGAATTCTTGAAATATCATACACTCATGATTGCATCGCAGTTTCAGAGAAATAGTTAAAACAGAGAGATATAGGCCTATACTAATAACGCAAATTAGTAATATATCTTTATGAGTTAAAAACACATTTTTTATTATATATATAAATTTATATATGAAACGGGATCGGGAGGGCCAATATACTATAGCCCACCACGCTGCGCGCGAGATGACTAGCCGTCTGTGTAGGACGAGAGAGTAAAAATCATATGGTAAAAATAAGGAAACATGTTCAAAACTACTCCAAACCAGCCAGCGGCGTAACAGGGGTCGGTGGCCAGGGGGGGCAAGAGCCAAAAATTTCCCGGTCATATCATGGCGTCATAAGGCAAAAATTTTGAGGGGGCGATATGGCGCATCGGGCAAATATATATATATAAAGCGAGCGAGCGAAGCGAGCGAGCAAAAAATTTTGACATTTATTTGCAAAAATCCAATTTTGTGATAGATTTTGACATAATGTTAAAAAGATGATATCATATTTCACCCTCCTTTCCTACCTTTTTTCTCTCTTTTTTTTGTACGCCACGGTGAACAGTATTTTTGTTATGATTGTGAGCATCAGGGCGAAGCTCTATATGCTCGAGGGGGGCGAGTATGGCGCTTCTGGCAAGAAGTAGCTTAATATAGGTCCCGAGCGAGCGAAGCGAGCGAGATTAAAAAATCACCTTTTCATGAGAATCTAACATGAAGATAGATTTTAACGTGATATTCAGAAATATATAATACACTTTCCTTTCTTTCCTCTTTTTTTTTTGTTTGGTTGTAGAACTTTTGGGGGCCATGGTCCAAACTCATCCATATAACAGTGCTGTATGGGTGGGGTCCAGGCCAGAGCCCCGGAACCTCTTGATATCAAAGCCATTTTAAACCTGACAGATGGCCACTAATTTTAATCAAATTGCGTGTATATTTATATAGCTTTAACACAACACATAAATTCAATGCAGTTGTGTATCGTAACCATCCAAATATTGTGAGGGGCACACCATAGCAAATGTGTGAAAATTTGTAAAAAGTCGCCAGCGAGCGAAGCGAGCCAGAAAAAAAATGGCCTGTTAAAATGAAATTCTAATTATGTGATAGATTTTTACATCATTATAGCAAATATCATGTCATATATTATTTTTTTCATTCATCTCATTTCGCTGCCTCTTTTATTTTCTATTATGCCCTCTTGGCTGTGGAACCACCCCCCGGTACGCCAGTGCTTCAACGTAAAGCTTAATGCAGGAAGGGTCCATATAGGGGCCCGTTATAGAACCCATTAAAGGTTACAGATGAAGAGCCCCAACTGCACGGGGTCTTGACTCTTGGACAGAGCCTTTGGAGATTTAGCAAGTTTATGATAGACTTTCATACGACATTATGCTATGTACCATCCATTTTTCTTCCCGCTCCTTATCTCAATCCTCGGCAGCCCGGTAGTGTACGTTATCTTGTCCCTATTCTTTAATTTCCAATTTAGATTTTGGCTAATTCCATTCTGCATTTATTTCCCGCTTTTGTTTGCCTTTTTGTTATCTTTAATTTATTTCCCTGTCTTACTAATCATGCTAATGTATTTGTATATCGGGGCGAATTGTTCTTTCTCACTTGTTCTTTTTTCCTTCCTTTTCCCGTTATCTTTCCGTTTTCCCTTTTTTATGTTTTTTCTTAGTTTTCTTTTCCCTTTTCCTTCCCCTTTCCCCTTTTTTCTTTCCTTTACCTTTCCCTTTCTTCCCCCCTTTTTTTTTCTTTTTCCCGTTTCTTTTTTATTTTCCCGGTGAGCTCCGCCAGGGGGGGCAGCTTGCCCCCCCTGCCCCCCGCCTGTTACGCCACTGAAACCAGCTAGGCCATGGACTGTCTAAAAAAAACCCCTCTGCAGCTCATGTGCTCCACGCATGCAGCGGTCTCATGCCGCCCATGCCACCGGGAAGTGCGGCGGAAGAATGAGTCACTATTTCACTCGGTCCGGCTCGTTTCTATCGACCCGTATTCAAAGCTCGCGCGACATCACTTTTCTGACAGGTGGTGGCGTAATATTTTGTACAGCTGTCACAATTACTGAAATTAATAATATTCTACATCAGAGGTTTTAAATGCTGCTAGTTTATTAACGAAATCCCTCTTGTTAACAATGTTAAAAGTTTGAACGAAAAGGAAAAGGTTCTAGCAGCCGCCACAGGCTATCACGATCTGGAGCTGAGGATCGGGTCGATAGCGATACCTAGCGTTTCTATCGAGGTAGCGTGGCCGAGCGGTCTAAGGCGCTGGTTTTAGGCACCAGTCATTTCGATGGCGTGGGTTCGAATCCCACCGCTGCCAATACTTTTTAATTGATTTTTCTTAATGTCTTCCGATTCGAATTCATTGTCGTTTGCTTGTGAACAAATTACTCGCCAATGGACTGTTGACTTCATTATGTTTTCTAACTTATGAATTAGTTGTAGCCCATTGTTATTACACATATTGGCCTAAGTTCATGCACACAAGGTATGGGCCAGACAAAGATTCCATGAAGTCCAGTGTGGCTGTCATTAACTTTGATTTAATTTTTTTCTCTTCTAAATCATTCTTTATATGAAGAGATAGCTCAATTGGCAGAGCATCAGACTGTCATCTGAAGATGACATTCAAACTGTTTTATATATATGTCCATGGTTATAAATATGATGTTCATATAGCCTTTTTTAACTTTTGTATTTATGTTTTTAATAAGAATCAGATCAAATTTTATTTAAAGTTATTCAAGCTTTGCTTTTTAGTGGGATCCTCCATTATCACAAACCTTTACACATGATTATTTTGTATGTAACTTTCTTATAACATGTCTTTTTCAAGTTGATTCAATGACCTTGGTATATTTTTTTATTATGTTGACTTGTTATGATTGTATATTTTATTGGATTTATATTTTGTTGAAAATGAAATAAATGAAATGAAGGAGATTAAGGAAATAGTGATCACAACATTTGCAAAGACTGGAAATAATTGCGGAAGAAAAAGGAAAAAAGGAGGGAGAAAATAAGGTTATAAAACATAATCTGTACCCCTTAAACAGTACCAATGTAAACTTTATCATGGGTACGTGACATATGCGCATCAGTTAGATGATCATTTGAGGGGGCCAAATATGGCTGATGGAGCAAAAGTTTTAAAAAGATAGGAGTGAACAAAAAACAAGTAAGCAAAAAAATTCTGACCTTTTTTTTTTTTACAAAAATTGAAAACTAGTAGACTTTGACATAATATTAGGAAAGTAATATATAGTAACAGGACAGTAATATATTTTAATCTTGGTCATGCAACTTTTTTTCTTTTGGGGAGGGGCATGGCCCTGTATCTTTACACCATGGACATCATAGAGAAGATTGTAAATTGATGCTAGTCTAAAACTGTTGTCAAGTCTGTAGTATTGTTTCTTAATAATACAAATGTGTGTTCAGTTTGAGGGTGGCTGCATGTGGCACTTATGAATGCATGATATCCAATAATGATTTGTTTTACAAATGGAGGTAACTGAGGAGCAATGTCATATAACTGCATATGCAAAAGGCAATTATATAACATATTTTAATTCATTGAATTTATTCTTTGTAGGGGGGGGGGGAGGGGGTGGTTTCCCTGCCATTGTGTTATAGTGCCTGACATTAGTTTTTTATTACACCATTTTCTTTCACAAATATTTCCTTAATTGTAATTCAGAAATCCTACAGGTAGTCCATACTTATTTTTTATTGCATTTCTCACATAAACATTGATGTTTATTCTGAAATCCTACACATACATGTAGTCCATATGTATCAATTATTTTTATTGCACGATTTAAGGACGTTCCACAGTTAAAATGAAGTCCATGTCATTTTCACCAAATTTTGCAGAGAGTTACTCTGGTATTTATGCATTATGAAAATGCAAAAAATAATATAGGTTCATGTGCTTATTTTTTTTCTACGGGTCTTCAAAGTCGCCGTATTTGAATGATATGCAATCTTGCGCAATTTAAGAGAATTTTGCCTCTCTTAGACCTCACGAATTCACCAAATGAGTTTAAATCATCTTCACTCAGCGGATATCGCATCAAACTTCATCAAATTTTCAAGATATATAACAAAGTGTATACCAAAGTAAGAGAAAGCCTTTTAATTGGTAAAACTATATCTATCTGGAGTCAGCAGCGCCCTCATTTGGCAAGAATGGTGCAAAAACTCGGAAAAAGCAAATCTTCAAAGACGTGAATCTACTCAAAAATTTAAAAAGTATTTTGTAAGCTGCACTTTTTTCAAAATCCATGTCATTTTCATCAAATTCTGCTAATTTGTAGAGGAATGCATATCAAAGGTGTAGGGAAGTTAAAAATATGGGGTCCATGTGCTCGTTTTTTAACTATGAGTGTCCAAAGTGATGCGAGTTGGCATCGAAATCGCCGAAAATGCGCCCAAAACGTGCAAAAGTCTAATAATATCGTCTAAAATGCGAATGGTTCCGTAGTTTTGCTCCCAAACACTCAAAATCCATGTCATTTTCATCATACTCTCTAGATTTTTAGAAGAATATATTCTGAAGACATTAAAATATCAAAAATATGGGGTCTATGTGCTCGTTTTTAAACTATCAGTGTCCAAATTGTTGCGAGTTGGCTTGAAAATATTGAAATGCACCTAAAATGCGCCGAAAACGTGCAAAAGTCTATACCCTCTAAAATGCAAATGGTTCCGTAGTTTTGCTCCCTAACATTCAAAATCCATGTCATTTTCATCATACTCTCTAGATTTGTAGAGGAATATATTCTAAAGACATTAGAATATTAAAAATATGGGGTCCATGTGCTCGTTTTTAAACTATCAGTGTCTAAACTGTTGCGAGTTGGCTTGAAACAGCCCAAAATGCGCCGAAAACAAGTAAAAGTCAGATAATACCATCCAAAATGTCTAAAATACGAATGGTTCCGTAGTTCTGCTCCTAAACATTCAAAATCCATGTCATTTTCATCATACTCTCTAGATTTGTAGAGGAATATATTCTGAAGAAGTTAAGATATTTAAACTATGGGGTCCATGTCCTCATTTTCAAATTATCAGTGTCCAAAGCATTGCGGGTTGGCTTGAAACAGCCCAAAATGCGCCGAAAACAAGCAAAAGTCTGATAATACCGTCTAAAATGCGAATGGTTCTGTAGTCTTGCTCCCAAACATTGAAAATCCATGTCATTTTCATTATACTTTGCACATAGATACTTTAGCACCTGAATATTTCAAATATACAAAAAGTTACATGGGTCCATGTGCTTGATTTTTTGCTATAGAGCTTCAAAGTTAACCCAAAATGGATGATGTTCTTAATAATTGCGCATCCAAAAGAATTCGGCATTTTTAGACCTCACGAGATCACAACAATGAGTTTAAAGCTCTATTAATCAGTCAAAATCTATAAAGATTTCATCAAATTTTGCAATATGATTAATAATTGTATCCGTAAGATTGATAATTGATTTATATTGCTGTCAATTGTTTGCTCATTGAAGTTTAACAACACTCTCAGTTCTTAGAAATTGCGGGAAAGATACTCAACCTCAAAAATTTCAAATTTCAATAACAAACTTGAGAAGTAAAAGAAATGCTGCACTTTAGTCAAAACCCATGTCATTTTCACAAAACTTTGCAAAGTTGTAAAGGAAGGTATATCTAAGAGGTGCAAACATTTAAAAATATGGGTTAATGTGCTTGTTTTCAAAGTAACTATCAGCACTCTTATTAGAGCAAATTTGCTTCTTAAAACACCCGAAAACGCGCCAAAAGCTTTGTATATAATTATGTGAGGAAAAATTCCGAACCACTTTTCCATTTATTCAAACTCGGGGTCATATTCATGATACTTTGCGGCACTTCAGAGAAACTATTTTGAAATTGTAGAGGAATAAAAAAAATGGTCCATGGAATAATTCAAGTTTATTAGCTTCATAAAATAACACATCGGATCTGCAGTTAGTAAAGATAAGGAGAAAAATCAGCTCATAGTACAGCTGATTAATCATCAGTTCATCCATTGTGACGTCAGCGCGCAGAGTGTAAAATATGCGCAGATCATGATGCGCACAAACATAACTGTGGAACGTCCTTAAGAAATTTATTTGATCGTAATTCAGAAATCCTGCAGATGGTTCATTATCTAAGATTGTAGTATCCAATGACGGGTTGTTAAAACTGACACTTGACCCCACAAAGAGCAGTTTTTAAGGAAACATAATTTTGGAACTGAATAAAACTTATTTTGTATTTCAAATAAGTACCAATGACCTTATATGAGTGTGAAGATGGAATGTTGATTTATAAGAGGATGTCTTCTAAAATTACATATTTTCATGCATTACAGTTAATGAAAATAGAGAATAAGAACACTTCATGCGAAAGATGCTGTTTTGAAGACAATTTAATGATTTAATCATATTTTTTAAAATCTTCATTTGCATGACATAATTATATTTGTTTGTAACGGATGCTTACATTTAAGCCTGTATTTAGCTTTGGTAAATCCCCAAAAATGTAGTAATGACTATTACAATTCATTGCTAGATTATATGATTGCGTATTCCCTATAACAGGTATGATATTGGAGGATAAGATATTAAAATGTATTTTACATGATAAATATATTGCGATTATACATGAAATGTAATCTGAGCGGGTGACCAATCAAAAATAAAATAACGGCATGTTTTTTTTCTATTTGATATAAAACCTATTCCAAAGAATGTAATAGGTCAAAAATTTCAGCATAATTATAATCTTTCTGTGTAGCTTCTACATATCAATTCCCTTGAATTTGTAAGATAAATGTTCAAAGAGCCCTTTAGAAGGAAAACAAAAATATTGCCAATGGTGGGAGCTACACAGAGAATCAGCAGTTGAAAAGGGAAAAAAGGGCTACAAAAAGTTTATATAAGATTGGAATGTTTGATAATACTCAAGTACATTTCAAACAATAGACCCTTTATCAAAGTTGAAGACAGGCAGGGGGGGGGGGGAGGTCTTTTTCAAGTATTTCATCCATACGATCATGAAAGTGACTACATGGGTAGTAAAGTATCATTTTCTTAAAATGAATCCTGAAAAAGGGATTCGGGGTAAACACATACCAGGGGCCCGTCTTACAAATAGTTGTGATTGATCCGATCAATCACAACTATGGACGGCCAGCAACGTCAACATCTAAAATGCATGACTATTCAAAATGCTTTCTAGATATGACGTAAATTACGGAAATTCATTTTTTTCTTGACAATTTGGTGTGTTTGTCTTTGTTTACAAAGGACATTTTGAAAATTTTATGTAGAAAAAATTATGACACTGATGGATTTCCATAGAGTTGCGACTGATTGGATCGATCGTAACTTTTTGTAAGACGGGGCCCAGGAATATACATGTATACCAAAGATATGAAAATAGAAGAAACAGAAGTAATAATGTTCACATACGTCACACATGCACAATAATGGAAGCAGAAACATTGTTTCTTCATTTAATATGCCTGAAATCCTTTTCATAGAATTCAAAGTATACATCACTTACTAGAAATAAAATGTAAAACACGAAATGGAGAACACCATTTTCAATCAAACAAATATCATTTCTTGATTGTAAAAGCAAAACAAATACAATATTACGACAATAATCATAATAATTACTCAATAAAGCACATTTCCATTAGGATACAATGCCTATAATGCTGTTATACTTCATTTAAAAAGACACAAAAAGAATCATATTTCCTTATGTGATGATATTGCAAACCCTGATTTATGTCATAAACCTCGCTATCATATAACAAATGTTATATTGTTTTACTTTTTACAAATTAACTTATATTCATGGTCTATCTATTTATCGAACAAATAAAAAATACTAGTATATCTATACAAAAGAATATAGAAAGGACTTGAGCAGAAAATGTTATGTTTAATGAACCGATGTATATATATCACTATATTTAAGATAATATTTTGAAGGATTAAGACACAGTTGAATATTAGTGTTTGTACACTATACATTAACAATGTAAATAGAGATCATGAATGATGTGGGGAAAAAAATCCCAATCTGGCAGTAATAAATTCTAATGAATGGTATATCATATGAAATAGAAAAAGTATAGCCTTTATTTTACACCTACTGTAGCTTCAAATTGTGATCAGTGATGCATGAATGATTATGATTCATTTTATGCAATAGTGCATAATTTCAGACCTTGCTGTGAATATTAAAGCATATCATGCAATTCTTCAATGATCATGACATATTTCTTTTTTTTTTCTGAGAGATGAGATTAAATGTTCTCAGTTGATGTACAATTCTTTGTATTGTCTGTATTACGCATTTCTTTAACGATTTTAGACGAAAGACTTATGATTGCTGTTACATCATTGAGTTTTTTACAGGGGTGCAGTCAGATTAATTTTTCATATTTCATTTTCTGTCAAAATTAAAAGTATTCAAAATTCCACATTAACAACGACGTCATGATCACTGAAGCATTGCGAATTACACCTCAATAATCACATAATGGTCTGAAAATATGCATTATCTCACATAGTACTTCATAATCATTCAAGCATGACCAATCACAACTTGCAACTAGGTGAAAAACAAAGGCTATATTTTTTTCCTTCATATGATATACAATTCATTAGACTTCTGTAGTAGCCAGGTTATGAATTTTGGACTTCCATTATAGTTTATCTGATCCTTTTACCATGTTGTCAGTTTATATTGTACAAATTATTTATTATATTGTACAAATTATTCATTATATACTGTACATGGAAGATGAAACAAATCAAAGATAAGTATATAATTACAATTCACATACATGTATTCTTGAATGAGCTTGTCCGGCTCCCCGCAAGATGCTCAATTTCAGAAAATATTATTATGATGTTTTTTATTCATAGCAATGATCCACCACAAGTATGAGCACAATAATAAAACAAAATTTAAAGAGAGTAGTATCCAAACCTTCATCAAGGCACATTAGTACTGATTTTCATAGTATTACTGTAGACTAATAACATTATTTCTGATAAACACAGTAAGCAAAATATATTTCAATTGAGTAATTTCTAGTGATAGTGCAATAGAATATCCACCTGGGCCTACTTACACTAAGCTTATCAATCGATCACAAAGTAGATTTGAATGACTGATTGCTCATAACAAAACCAATACAACCAATAGCAAAATCAGCCCAATAACCAGGCTATATATGTCTATATATATATACTAAAGCATGTTGATAATATGACTACAAACTGGCTTCTTGCCCAACCATAAACCCAATACCATGAAACATGGTTTGGGATGGATTTTGAGAGGCAAGGAAATTCGCATACTAAGAGAGAAAAATGTTGGTAAATCTATCTCAGTAGAGCAAGACGTGTGGTAGAACTATAATGAATATGACCCAACAATAAAGTGTATGAATGTTTCTTTCATAAAAGATCCATTATTTGTTTATGATTGTAGATTAATCATTCCATCTCTTGGGACTGTGCTTCTCCAGTCAGATCGGTAGGAATAGACTCCTTCAGAAGCGGGAAGACATAGTACATCTAGGTATAAAAAAATATGAGACAAAATATGAGAAAAAAATTGACATTTCAACACTTGATAATCATAAAAGACTGCTTTTTATATCATAGCACCAAACAATCAGCGATGCATGTAGAGGATACTACCCTGATGAACGTATATATAGGAGGGCTCAATTGTGTCTCAAATCACACAATGGTAAAGGCAAACAATTTTATACTGTGTTGTTTTGCAAATTTTCAATGTACTGTGTATATCAAACACCATAATCTCAAATAAGGGGAAAATATTTCTGTCAAAATTAAGTGTTGTCATGACATTAATTCAATACAAATACTAGTATTCAATCAATATTTCATGCACTGTTTTAATGTGTAAATATAATAATATTATATTGGATGGCTCAGCATGGGATACCAGAATATTCTACAGGTGAAGACATACTGCACAAGTCGTAGATGAGGGCAAAACTGGCCCTAACGAGTTCAATATTTCGGGCATACCACAAAGGAAAATCATCCAACATAATTATATCTTTAAAAGATCATCACTGATTAACCTTACAATTCGGCATGATACTGTCACAGCAAGTTTGTATCTGGGCATCTTGCAATATGCTCTGACATTTCAAAGACGAATCATGCAGATGAAAATACAACAAGCAGGAATGCTTTTATCTTTGACAGTTCAAATGATTTATAAAACCAACCACCATTGGCCTCTAAATTTTTTTTACAACGGCTGACTGATGGAGAAGGCATGACTTACATACAGACCAGTGACTGCATGAGTAACCAGAGAAGGATAGAACATAGTCCAAGAGAGGTGGAGAGATGGGGGAAAAGTGATATCCGTGGTATATGGTGTTATATAAAATTCAATTGTCCCCCCCCAAAAAAAAAAAAAAAAAAAAAACACTTATGAATTTGTAATGTTGTTGTTGGTATACATTACATAAATCAGTGAAAACACAAATATAATTTTTGCATATACAAATGAAATAATCTCACCAAGTACAAATTTTCCACAAAAATCAAACTGGGTCCCTTAACACAAAGGTTAGCAGTTAATAGTACGCTTGATTTTCATGATTAATTGTACATTGTAGTCAATGCAATCAATAGTAATTTTTTTCTTCTAAAATTGCTTCACTCTGTGTTACGGGCCCCAGGTATTACCTTTTGCATTGATTTCAGGTACCCCTCTATCTTTTGTTTAACCTCTAGGACTCCCTCTATTGGTGGTTTGATGAGAATGGACGCTGTCTGGAGAAGCCATACATACATGAGTAGTCTATAAAGAGCCTGGTATGGTTTACTATGGCCTGTCCCTGCATAGAAACTATTGGCTGTAGTGATAAAAAAGGTGTGAAATACTATGTCAATATTCAAGACAATACCAAACTTTGAGATATTATTTCAAGGTCTCGGTATCATAAAATGATCACACAATGCACCACTTAAAATAATAAGAAAGCAACATATTAAATCTTTTGCGCATTTGAGCACAGTCACATTTTTTTTTTCATGTGGTTAAAGATTTGCTGTAAACAATATTCAAATTTGTTAATAGGTTTTTCTCTAATTGCCAGTATTCAGGTTTTTACAATATTGCTTCCAGTTGCAGAAGGGGCACAAGAGTCCAGTGTCCCCTTTATATCTTGAGAATCACCCATTGGCCATACATATTAATCAAGCTAAATCTAGGGAAACTGTATAAGAACTGCTATATAAGATTTATACAAAGATAGCACAGATACAAATAATAACAAGTGGAATGCCTCTGGCCGTCTCACCTGCATCACGCGATTCAATATAGCAGCAGTGCTGATTTTGAAAACTACTATAACTCGCACAAGATGTTCAGTGATACTTGGTTACTCTTATTTCCATGTTTTATGAACTAGACCAATACACTTATAGAGATATGATGGCAATTCAACAAATACCCCCAACGTGGCCAAAGTTCTTTGACCTTACATGACCTTTGACCTTGATCATGTGACCTGAAACTCGCACAGGATGTTCAGTGATACTTGATTACTATTATGTCCAAGTTTTATGAACTAGACCAACACACTTTCAAATTTATGGCTGTAATTCAACAAATACCCCAATTTGGCCAAAGTTCATTGACCCTAAATGACCTTTGACCTTGATCATGTGACCTGAAACTTGCACAGGATGTTCAGTAATACTTGATTACTATTATGTCCAAGTTTCATGAATCAGATCCATAAACTTTCAAAGTTATGATGGTAATTCAACAGATACCCCCATTCGGCCAAAGTTCATTGACCCTAAATGACCTTTGACCTTGGTCATGTGATGTGAAACTCATGCAGGATGTTCAGTGATACTTGATTAACCTTATGTATAAGTTTCATGAACTAGGTCCATATATTTTCTAAGTTATGATGACATTTCAAAAACTTAACCTTAGGTTAAGATTTTGATGTTGATTCCCCCAACATGGTCTAAGTTCATTGACCCTAAATGACCTTTGACCTTGGTCATGTGACATGAAACTCAGGCAGGATGTTCAGTAATACTTGATTAACCTTATGGCCAAGTTTCATGAACTAGGTCCATATACTTTCTAAGTTATGCTGTCATTTCAAAAACTTAACCTCAGGTTAAGATTTGGTGTTGACGCCGCCGTCGCCGTCGCCGCCGCCGTCGCCGCCGCCGCCGCCGCCGCCGTCGCCGTCGCCGTCGGAAAAGCGGCGCCTATAGTCTCACTCTGCTATGCAGGTGAGACAAAAATAGAGAACCGTCTAATAATTTATACCGGCAACAGGGTGCTTGTCTAGGTATTTGATAAGAGAAGCCATGTTGAATTCTATGAAGTGCCATCTGTCCTTTATCCATTCTCTCATGATGTCTGCTTTATGCTCCACTAAGACACTCATAGCATCCTAATATAATAAAAGGATTAAAAGCCATATGCACACTTTAGGAAACCAGTATTCAATTAAAAAAAAAATTAAACATCTAGTTTATTGACGTTGAAATAAGCTTATTTAGTAAAGATTTACTTAGTTGTAGACAACATATTTTGAGAAGTATGATAACCTACTGTTGTTTTCAAGCAGAGCTCATTCAATTTGTTGAGTTCCAATATAAAATAAAGTAAATAGTTATTAAATTATACTTTTGAAATATTTTATATTCAGGTAGCATAAAAAATATGAATTTTTCAAAGTATAAAGAGAATAATATAAATGTAATAGTGGAAATATTCTGTTTTTCTTTATACTATTTTACGTACATATACTTGCATTTGATGCAACTGAATACAAGTATTTATATATACAATGCTAAAGAGTGGAATTGGTACATTCAATTTGCAAGGATGTTTTTCAAGCTAATACACACTGCTCCCTCAAAATGAATGAAATCAAAACAAAAAATAGTAAGAAATAATTTTCCCTGTTGTTTGTAAGCTTTCATTTGAAAGGCTGTAAGCTTCATTAGACCTTCAAAAACAAGTAAAATTTCTTCATTGTGGGAAAGGAATGTTTTCTAATGTCATCATAATGTATTAATTATATTGTAGATTGAGAAATAAAAGTTGAAATAGCCAACAATGTGAGCTTACCGTGAGGGCATGAAACACAAGGTTAGCCTCCATAACCCCTTCGGCATACATGTTCACGCTTTCTTGCTCAAAGAGATTCAAAGAACTGAACAGGAATTAAAAGTACAAGCACCGTTAACTTGCCATAGAAGTCAACCCCATATGAGTTGAATAATCGTCAAAGTAAATTTTCAAGCTACTGACTTGTTGCATAACTTAGCCATCCAATGACAACTACAATGTTCAACAACAAAATATAGGTTTACATACAAGATACCATTGGATAGCTATATCATAATAATAGTAATTTTATTCTGTTTTAAATTGAATTGAATTACAGGGCCTAGGTTATGCAGAAAAAAATCTGTGCTTTAGAACTTTTTCACTAAAATGTCATCTGAGTTGAAAAGGTTTTTGAGGTTCCAAGAGATTTCAGCTTCAAGTTACCTGTACATGTATGAATACTGTACTCCCAATTCAATCTCCAAAGTTACTACTCATAACATTTACATTGTCATAGCAATCAATATGAAAAAAAGTATAAACAAAAAGAGTTGAACAACAAGGGGAAAAATCAAGAAGTATAGGGAATGGAATAAGACAGAGATGAAAAGAAACACCTTCTTTTTAAAGGCATTTGTCTAAAATCTTCACTAAAGAGAAGTCAAATTCTCTCTCAGTCAATCATTTTACTATTCTATTAATCTCTCTGGGCTGGTATGAAAAATAGTATCATGATGTCTTTCATCAAATTCTAATTCTAATTGTCATAGCAACCAAACATGGGTTACATCACTGCCTATCATAGCACACCTTTGACCTGCCTGAATACACATGACAAATCAAGCATGGTTCAAACCAATCATAAACATACCTTTTATTTCTCTTTGGTGACAAATTGCAGGAATGGGGATACATATATTCTGATGACATATACGTACTATATTTTGTGACAAAAAGCAAGAGAGGAGGGAAATGTATTTCTTTTACAATAATGGCCCCTAATTCTTGGAGAGTGGTTGAGGGATAAATAATGTTGAAAGGCCCCTATCCAAGGACATCTTTCTCCTTCGATTTTTTTTGGTAGATCAGAATTAATATATGGTTGATATATTCAATGGAACCCTTCCATTCAGTTCAACTTACTCTCTGTGAGTCTCTTCATAAATAAGATCTTCAACTATGAAAGCATCACCGATGAGAAGACTTATAACAGTATCCAAGAAGTTTATATTGACGCAGAACTTGGCACATACAGAGTCTAATAAAATCTGAAGAAAATACAGACAAATAACAACTAAATGTAATCTAGTTGGAAAATTACTTAACATCATTTAAATAAAATGAACTGCTTTTCTGAATAAAAAAAAAAACTTTCTCAATAAGGAAAAGAAAAATGACATACAGCTAAAATTGCTTATGACAATTCATAAAATACACTTAGTAAAATTTAGCTAAAATTCTGAATAAACGAATATATTTTGACATCGATGTCTGTCATTGATTTAAGACATTCAACTCAAGTGAATGTTTGAGATAATTAATGTGATTTACATCAAGTTAGTTTAGAGAATAGTTGCTTAATAAAAAAAACTTGATTAACTTTTAATTAATTAAAGGGAAGTTCACCCAGACAAAACTATTATTGTAAGAATAGAAGAAAATAATAAATGAAATATTGGTGAAGATTTGCAGAAAATCAATCGAAGATTAGAAAAGTTTTTATAATTTATTATCTTTTTTATTTATGACATCATATGTGAGCAGCTCCCCAATATATTGTGTAGTAAAAATAAATGAAATGTCATTTTTATAAAAAAGAAATGAAAATGGTGTTAATTGTACTCTTCATGGTATCAACAGACTAATTATTTCATACCTGCTCCTGAAAGTAAAATAAAAATAGACATCATGAACCATTAAAAATTCATGCATTTTATATTGTAAACATAAAATAGAGGCAGTTTAAAATATTTGAAATTCTCATGACTTTCTTAATCTTTGATGGATTTCCATCACACCTCATCAGAATTTACAAATATATTTTCAAGTATTTTAACAACAAACTTTTCTCGAAGGTGAACTTCCCCTTTCATGTAATTTGGTTTTAAAAAAAGAATGGTGTAATATTAATGTCTCTCATTATTACCTTCAAACCAGTACTACAATGGAGATGATTTCCATGAACATCATTCAGTAGAGCTCCCTCTCTTGGTATCAAGGATGCAAATCTAGCAGCTTCCTCTCGGATTTCAGGCTGCTCATCTTGTAGCAGTAACATTCCTGCTTTCATTATCCTATCAATCATAATATCAATATAATTAATATTTTGAACATATTTTACAGGGTTCTTTATTGTATTTTAAGGGCCCTATGAAAGTGAAATTGGGGAGAGATTGCAAGAAAATGTCATAATTCAGAATGCATACAGTAGTCTAAAATCGGAATCCCAAAGAGTAAACATCATTGCACATTAACATGTATAAAGCTCTTGATGATTTGCTCTATTCTTAACTGTACAAACTAATTTTACCGTTCCTGAGATTTTCAACACCAACATTAACAAAACACCGAACTTGAAATCACAATATTTCCTGGAGGATGGTGGTGATGATGATGGCAAAATTACACCTACATCATCAACACCACCCACAAGAGATTGGTTCAGTAGACAACATTCAATATCAGTGCTCAACACCAACTACCGGTAATGCATCATATTAATTGCAACACCAGCCTCATTTCAAGTATGTTGTTGGGCTGGTGTTGGCATTGCAACTACACCACCAACAGATTCTAACATCATACTTGAAATCATCCAATGTCAAAACAGGTTCAAAATAATACCTACCAAACATCAAGATTTATATCAGGCATCGACGGAATGAATATAAAAAAAGAATTCAATTAACAGCAGAGCCGCCAACCTCAACAAGAACATTTCAGTATTTTTAAAGTAGAAAATCATTATTATGGTGAGGAAATCAGTATTTTCAATGAAGTACCAAAGGAGAACAGATGAAACTTAAATCAGTATTTTGCATGAAACCATCAGTATTCTTCTCATTTTTGTTTATACTAAATACTGAAAATCAGTACTAGTTTGCAGGTCCGTAATAGCATTAACCAACATTAAAATAATACGAGCATAACAAGCATGAAAGTGACTTACATAAAGGCAAAATCACAATGTGTGATGTTGCTAGGATCACATGTGTTCAGAGCCTGAACTCCACTATGCTTCAATGACTTTGCTGCAGACAGACGCACGGTCTCACATTGGGAGGGGTCACTGCACTTTAGAACCAGGTCACACCAATGTGAGGTCATCTCTAGATTCATACTGACGGAGGGGGGGGGGAATAGTAAACATGAGAACAAGCAATGTAAACCACATTTTCATTTTCTCATAATTTTAGCACATGTTTTAATTTTTTTCTTTTACATCTCTATTATTTGATTTATAAATACACATATATACATGATTTGAAAGTCCAAGGCCCAAATATGAACCTGTTTGAATACAATAATCATATTATAATCAAAAATGAAAGCAAAATAATTCAAAATAAACTAGCATAATAATAATAATAATATACAATTCTTGTATAGCGCATATCCAGGGAAAAAATACTTTTTTTTTACAGGAGCCATTTTTCTCACTGGTCACAAATTTATGGGAGCCATTTTTCAATTTCCAAGAGCCATTTTTTAATTTGCTAGAGCCATTTTTTAAATAACAAAAGGAAACATATCATTTGTAATTATTATCATTTTAGACATGTTAAATTTGAAGTATTGTTTGTTGTATTTTAATGTGCCATGCGTAATATTTCTTTATTTCTTTTACCAACAAAAGTAATGATTGCAATAATGCCATTTGATTTAAAGGAGAATGAAACCTTTGGAACAAGATAGCTTGTGTGAAAACAGAAAAATCAAAGAAACAGATCAACGAAAGTTTGAGAAAAATCGGACAAATAATGAGATAGTTATGAGCATTTGAATATTGCGATCACTAATGCTATAGAGATCCTCAAATTGGCACTGTGACAAATATGTGTGATGTCACTTGTGAACAACTCTCCCCATTACTTTAGTATATATTCCCCTTAAATTGCCTCTTTTATCACATCTATCAGTAGATCATGTGTTCTTTCTAGAGGAGGGCATGTAATACAGATTTTTGAAGAATAAATCATGGATAAAGAGTTTGTATCACCATAAGAAAAAGCAAAAAGAGACATTTGGAGGGTATTTTATAGTCCATCAAAGGAAAAGTTGTTCACATGTGACATCACACATCCTTGTCGCATTGCCAATTAGAGGATCTCCATAGCATTAGTGATTGCAATATTCAAATGCTCATAACTTTCTCTAATTTGTCTGATTTTTCTCAAACTTTCTTTGTTCTTATTCTTTGATTTTTCTGTTTTGACACAAGCCTACTTGTTCCAAAGGTTTCATTTCCCTTTAATGTGCCATCTCTACTATTTTTTTTTACTAATAAAGGTAATGAATGATTTACTTAGATATATATTGCCATTTGTCTTTATTCAGTGCTATTGTAGAAAAATCTGATTATCAAATTTTTAATGTGGCTGTGTGAGTGATCCTGAAACTTGAAAGAAGAGATAAAGAGAGGTTACTATACAACTGTAAAATAATACATGAAAGGCTGGTATTCAATATGTTTTGTACAGTATCCAATAGAATAGAGTACACTTCTCATGGATTTTGATTAGTAAATAAGCATAATTTGGTATGCAGTTTCCTTAGGAACAAATGCTTAATGCTCATAATAAATGAGGAACGAGGTATGCCTCATAGCTGAATGCTTTTTCACGTGACTAGAGCCTGAAAAGAACTGATCACCAAAGCTCACAACTACCCCTTTCCGATGGGGACCGGAGCGAGCAGCATACGCACGACAGGCCTGGCAGTAGACCAAAAGCTTTAGTCTCTGTATTTTGGTTGTTCTGCTGAACTTCGTTGGATCACTCACCAATACATAGACTGAAGACCTTGGAGGCCCATACGTACAGACAACGTATTAGCAGTAACGTTAGATCTAATATACAGAAACCCGATTTTCCGATCGTTTTTTTGTACATAAAATGTCACATTATGAAAAAGAAATTACATCCATATTTACGAAAAAATGTATAAAATTCAGAAGTATCGTACCTTAGACCGCAGTTACCGCTAATTCCTTTCAATGATATCGAAACATCGTCATCTTCGATCCTTTCGTTGGTCAACGTAAGTTGCCATCTCGGATGACGTCATCATCCTCACAGACGTATTTACCAGTCGCTATATATCGCGATTTGTGCCGCTTCTTTGCGCTTGTAATCTACGTGCGTGCGTTCGGAACTTGTCACTCGCATTGATTCGCCAGGATATCGAAAATTCTAATCAGAAAGCCTTGATAAAAGCACACCTCATTGAACGTAGAGGGCAGCAATACACGGCTGCCATTTTTTCATCTACCGTACTAGTGCGCTCACTGCGCTGAGCTTTGTGAATGTGAATGGTACATTATGTGCACGTTATAACCCACGCACGAAGGGAAGACAGCGGACGTATGGCTGAACTAGTTACTGTACACAAGATCACAGGAGCGATTTATTTTTTCCCGATCGCTCTCTCTATTGGGTTTGCAAGTGCGATTTCAAAGCTTACGAGAGCGAAAGCGCTCAGCGCTCCCGTGTATTTTTTTCGCTGCGCATATCACATTATGAATAATGTCTCTATGTGCTTCCAAAGGAATTGGATATTATTACCCCAGCTGTAGCTTGGTAGCCGTCATTACTCAGATTACAGCGCACACGCATTTCAAGGAATAAATTCCTGCCAGGTACCCATTCACCTCACCTGGGTTGAGTGCAGCACAACGTGGATGAATTACTTGCTGAAGGAAACTACCCCATTGCTGGGATTTTAACCCACGACCCTCTGTTTCAAAGTCCGGAGATTAATCCACTGGGCCACAACACTCCACACGATATAGCATAATATAGCATAATATGGTATAAGTTTAGGAGTGTACTGAGGTAGGCAAATACACCAAAATACATCCAAACTAGAAACGTACATGAATCAAGATCGCCACAATTAAAAAAAAAAGTATAATAGCTAGGGAGAATTTACTATAGGTGGGGGCGGAGTGACGTCACATCTGCTTAACGATGACAGAACTGACCTTAGTGCGATGAAAACAAAGTATAAGAAACACAATGAAATAATGTCAGAAACAGCACTGAAAATTTCAGAAAGATTTGTAAACTTCCAGATAACGAAATGGGTAAACTCGATTATCATGACGTAAAGCGCAAAGTATGAATGCGATGTTTGTGTATATGCATTGTAGGCATGCCAAAACAGCAAGCTGCTGTACGGGTCGCTTGTGCATTGTTTTCATAGGCTGGTCAGTTGCTAGGGCTCGAGGTTACAAAAATGCGCAGATGTTTGCCCTGGCCTATAATTTGAATCAAGTAATTCATTGTAATATTGCAAGACTTATTTTCACAATCTATACATTGTATTACCAAGTACGCTTGTGATTTATCACATCACATTTTCAAAGATAAAATAATAAAGTTATCTGTCGTTTCACTTACTTCTTGAAGTTATCTGAATTAAGCCGAAGAGCTATGCTCAAAGCTGGTAAGACTACAGCACAGAAACTCATCTCACGAATTTGAGTAGCTGTCATTCCCAACAGACATTCCAACAAAGGCTGTAAATCACATGCTGCTTTGGCATCAATATACTTGCTCAGTCCCACCCATAGATCAAGAGCAAGGGTAACACAGTTCATGCTATCCTCTTCAAGAAGTAGTTCCAGGACCTGGAATTGGCCGCTGGCTTGTGTCTCCATGCTGAGCTCTGCTGCGGATGTCATATTGTCAATCATGTACTTCAAGGCCAATTCCCTGACCTCTGATAGGTCATGGGTCAGAAGGATGTGGGTCAGGGATGAAAGGTTACTGATCTGGTCAGGAATGAACTCTGACATGGAGATGAAGGAAGCGGTCATTTCTTGTCCCAGATATGACAGCCCAACCTAAGAACAGACATATTAGGAAAAGTGTGGATTGGTTGAGATGCATCTTGATATGTTCATCAGATTCCAAAAAAAAAAAAGATTTTCCCAAAAAAACAGATAAAATGTTCATATAAATTAATAAGAACAAGGTACGAACATTTGGATAGCCTTTCATACCAAATAATAACAATAAATGTGACTTGTAAGGCACCACATTCATTTGAACTCACATGCTCAATCAAGGCTCTGGAAATCTAGACGACACTTTGAAATTATATGATAATTAAATTTATTATGACATATTAATGTAGTTCTTCATTTATGTCTTAAGTTTCAGAAGAAAAAAAATGGTTTCCCAGGAGAAAAAATATAATTTCTGAGTCTTGTTTATTTTTTTTTAAGAAATAGATCACAAAAGGTACATATATATAGAAATAAAGATCTTTAATTAGATAATATATATACCTGGAATGAAGGCGAACTAGTAAAGAACTGCTCATGAATATTCATAGACTTTACAATGAGTGATGTCACACAGTTGGGTTTGATAGGGAAAGCATTTTCCCACCAAAGGGTACAGATCTTCATGAATAGAGCCCTGGTGATAGGACAAGGGTTCCGGCTAGACCCTACCCAGAGGCGACTCATGAATTTATCTGTCAGTTCTTGAACCTTCTCCTCTTGCAGGCTGAGAAGATATATATGAAAACAAAGAAAACCCTTTAGTTTGAATTTAATAGAAATAAGGACAGTTGAAGAATATGCTCTGCGATTAAATGCACAATGATACTTTATGACATTATAAACAGCAACATGTAAAGTCGCATATATCTATGATCATTGATTTTATGAAGTAGGGTCATATTGACTGATTGTGATAAGTGAGATGAATTGCTCAATCACTTTACTTTTTGAGGGAATAGATAATAATTATAATAGTGGATGGCATTAATTCATGAACAACCAGATATATTCCACACACTAGGGCCAATATTGCACTCATCTACGATTTATGCAATATTCGTTGTAACTCTTTGACTATCTCTTGTAACCTATCTTGAGCCATTCATTGAAATATAATTATTGGATTTATTAACCAAGTCAATAATGATCTGATATGATAGGTTTACTTCAAGTACAACTTTACAGTTATGGATCATGAAAAGGTGAGGAATCATTCAAAATGATATGAAACTTCAAAACCTTATTCAAATTAAAAAACTTATTTATATATTTTCTAGGCTTTAATAGGACTTTCAGTGTGGATCTAGATGTGTGTCATTGTTTTATCTCTGCACCCATGCATTGAAAGCTGAATGCAGGCTAGAGAATACTCACATACATCCAGATATAGGCTAGGTTTCCATTCATATACAAAAGTTGTGCCTTTTCTTTGATATTTTGAATTGCATTATGTTATATTTTGTTTTATGTTATTGTTACAATTGAATCATTTCTATTGTCTTTTTGTATATTTATACTTCGTTCATTCGTAACTGTAAAGCGCATAGAGAACTATACTAGTTATTATGCACTTAATAAATACCCTCTATTATCATTATTATTAAGCCATAAAAGATAAAAAGAAAATCACCTTTTCTTATTAATACATGATGTGAGTAGCCTTTGAATCAATAGTAGGTTGCCATGGAGACGATTCTGACTTGCGATAAGGGAAGTACTTGATGGGGGAATGGTGTCTAACAGCTGGGCGGCCATGTTGGAGACTTCTTCATTTTGAGCCAACAGTGGTAGTATGGCCCTTGAAGCAAGGTCCCTTACCGAGTATACCGGGCTTGAGGCAAGGGAGCAGATAGGTTCTATAAATTCCTCGAGCTCCCTGTATCGATAAACAGAGAAAATAAATAGAAAACATTGAAGAAATAATAATAATAATAATATTCCGCATTTATATAGCACTTAACACATCGGAACGACGTCTCTAGGTGCTTTACAGATATATTATTACCCCGGTCATCGGATCCTTGCATGCCCGCATACAATGTATGCACCTTCTCCACTCACTGGGAGCATTCCAACAAGAGTTCCAAGACTCAATTGCTAGGCATACTACATAGGCTTTCGCATCCTACCGGGTACCCATTTAACACCTGAGTGGAGAGTGGCAAATTGTGGATTGACGCCTTGCCAAAGGATGCTAGGCCATGGTGAGATTCAAACACATGACCCTATGATTACAAGGCAAGTGTCAGAACTGCTACACCATGGCGCTTCCACGGAATGGAAATGGAAATAAAGACCCATTTTCATGACATATTAAGGTAATCAAGATAACAAATTTTTGTTCTTACAACCGTAATATATTTTACATTTCAGAGAAAAAAGAACCTTTCAATTAAGAGTTTTGAGACTATCAATTAAATTTAAAATAACAGATTCTCTACTGTAAAGAGTTCTGAAATATATTGTACCCGTAACTTCTAAAATTTTCTTAAATCCACTCATGACCAAAGTTTGAAGCAGTCAAACGTTTCTTTTAGTGATCACAAGAATTAAGACACAACGAATGATCCAAAAATATAATGCCACCATCCACCACCTATTGGCGGCAGATGAATAAAAAGTATCTGTCTTTAGTCTTCCACTTGGTTAAAAACTAAATAATATTCTTCACTTTCAACAAAATGGATAGAACAGAACTCAGCATCAAGAAAAGGAATTCATATGTGGACAGTTCCCTAAAGTGTGTACATGTATGTCCAGATTCCCTATATGTGAGAACTTTCTGAAATGATTTGTTTCTGTTTTGTGATTAAAACAAACATATTTAATGCTATCTAATCACCATGGCTTGAACTATTATAATATGAAGTAAACTGGATTAAAATGGAGTTAGGACATACAGAAATATTGATTATTTTTATGGAATTGCCTTATTGCATATATGCTAAATATCGCTGGGTCAAATAACAGATGAACAACTGTCTATGTACGTCAAAAATATATATACCCAATACAATAAGATGATTGAATAGACGAGTGTACTATTGTTTCTAATACTAATAATGGAACTTAAAAAAAACACATATCCACCATGCAGAGTGATTAATCACTGTTGTCAACAGCCAAGATGGCCATCCTGTGGCTCACAAGTACTCACGGAATAAATATTGTTGCCAGTGCGCCAATATGGGGATAGCTATTTACCTTTTCTGTCCCTCCGTGGTAATACCACTACCTAGCTTGGTCAGGACAAGGAGCACAGGATGAAGGGTCGGAACGAGAT
The DNA here is from genome assembly GCF_037042905.1 of Lytechinus pictus. Taxonomy (NCBI): domain Eukaryota; kingdom Metazoa; phylum Echinodermata; class Echinoidea; order Temnopleuroida; family Toxopneustidae; genus Lytechinus; species Lytechinus pictus. The sequence goes on from NC_087251.1 coordinate 31,319,434, forward strand.
GGAGCCTTCCTCCTTCAGGAGCACTGCTGGATCCACGCTGATGGAGTGCAGCAGCCTTCCTCACCTCCTGTAGGAGGTAGAGGCGGAGCCGCGGATATCGCTGGAAGAACTCTGAAGCAGAGAGAGTGTTGACCTGAGAATGTTCGTCCTGGACCTTCTTCTGTCCAAAGATCCGGGCAATCAACGATCCTGCGATTTAATCAACACAGAGTTCTTAATTATCACAAGTTTTTGTACAACAGAGAATTATTTCATGCATCTGCACAAAAGGAATAAAATTAAGGCTCCACATGCATGTGCACCCTACCTATAGTATATAGCATATTTTCTTATTCCACTGAAAGAATATTTCAGTATGTATGTGCAAAACCTATGATGCACAGAGATTCCTTGTTCCTTGGAGGTTTCTGATAACTACATGTATAAGTTTATCAGTTTTCCAGAGTAGAATTACTTATCATAATCATTGCATAAAGATCTCATATGCACTGGCGAAGCCAAAACAATAAAAATACTCTGACAACAGAAAGCAAGTGACATCTTACCTGAAGATGTGGTTACATCTAAAAATATTGACTTTTTTTTTCAGGTAAAATTTAATTGAACATACTGGTGCTGCTGGTTAACCATAGTTTTGACGTTTCATCCAAGCAAATCAAATGTACATTCTGCTCTTCTACAGGAAATGACTTTTTTTGTAATTTGTTTGCATTTTGTAAAAGAATGGCAAAATAATGACAATGATAAAAACAATAAGTGGAAAAATTCTTATTCTATCTTCACTGCTTGCAAATCAAGAGGTGAAAAGAAAACACACGGATGTACCCAACAACTGCATGCTCGAGTTTTGCACCATCCAGTTGCTAGATGCAAACCCATCAATGGCTAGTTGGATAGCTTCTTCTGCGTATGGTAGTACTTCCCATGCAAGGGACGAGTTCACAAAGAGTGACTTCATGATATTCAATGCATGGGACTGAGGCAGATCTTGCTTAGCATCAGGCTGAGTAGGAAGAGGTTGTTGGGCTATCTCCATGAGTTTGGTCATGACGTATTTCAGCAGGTGTCTCTGTACAAGAGAAAAAATAATGGGAGATAAAGAAAAACACAATGTACGGTTACCATATTGTTCTAAAGCTCATACCATCAAAACATAGACTTTCATAACCTTCAGCGATTCCTAAAATCATACATCATCTTTTTTTTTGTGTTACCACTGTAATTATTATTATTTGAATTACTTTCTCTTATTTTTGTTGTCGCTTATTCGTTTTATTTTGATATTTGTGGATTACTTGTTTTAAGTTTGTCTTCTGTGTCCGTCTCGAATTTTGTATAGAGTTGTATATATAGTTTGTTTATAATTAGTATTGAAACTAAGTTTAGGGGCTTGCCTTCTCTACAAGCTTTTGCTTTTCTTGGCAAGTCCCTCCGTTCATTTCTTGTTTCTTTTCATTGATAATATTAATGCAACAAATTGTAGTTTTGTTTAATTGATATTCAACATTTGTTACGAAATTTCACTGATTTGTCTGTATTATCGATTATATTGAATATGTATTGTTACTTTGATTATATTTTGAAAAAATTGTTGAACGGAAATAAAATCTAAATCTACATAGCAAATCCAGACAGTTACAGATAGTTAGCTTTTTCTAATTATTCTTTCATCTAACACTGAAATATCCGATCAATTCTTCCTCCCTCTGACCAAATACTGATACATGTCTAAACATTGTTTGCAATGGGTATTGCACTGCTAAACCAGTCAATACACTATTTCTTTGATATCATACCTTTTAAATGTAGTCTTATAATAACTACAGTGACTAATATTATCCTTCTAATCTTTATAAGGTTCATACGATAATATCTGTCAAGATATTAAATGTTTATGGTAAGCTTTCTGTAATTTCTGTTTTTCAAAAGAGATCAAATGACCATCATCTGAAAAAAAACCCAAATTGTTTGATGAAAAGGTGTATTTATCAAGACAATCTGAATGTAAAAAGGCCTCTAGCACGAAATTCACTGTGTTCTATGTTCATTGCCCCTTTAACACTATAGGGGCAATGGTATCAAGCCTAATTGACTTACCTCTCTACCCCTGGGCTCAGCTACAATGATAGACTCTACCAATGGAGGCAAACCAGCACTCTTCTTGGTGTAAGATGTAGAGGAAGCTGTAGTGGTTATGACAGTCAAGACCAGGTCCAGGAGGGACTTGGGTATAGAGGCTATGTCTGAGTCTGGGCAAGATAACATGGCAGCACAAACCTTGAAGAATCCTATCTTGCATCCTTCCAAAGCTCCCTGTCAATCAGAAAAATTGTTTTATTATCAAAGAGGTTGAAATGTGATAAAAAATAATAATACAGCAACATTGCCGATTTATTAGATCTTTAAATTCCAGGATGAACATGAATATTTTATATATTAACAGCTTTATGCTTTGACAATTATTTCATATATAAATTTAGTAGTTTTACTAAGTTGCTATCTTACTTTATGACGGCACTTTGTGAGTATCTGCACAAGTGATTTGGACATAAGCTCGAACTGCTGCCTGTCTAGAAGCCTAGTCTGGTAAGCTCCAGAAGGGGAAGAAACTTCAGCAAGAGCACCCATGAGTAAACTAGATTCCTGAGGGGAACAAGTACATAAGATGCAAATATTGTGTTACTTATAATCAAGAGAAATCTTGTGCACAGAACATAAAATCACGTAAATTAGCATTTTTAAAACATATAATTCATTTAAAATAAACTCTCATTATTTCAACTATCATGGTCTAACCAACTTTAGTGACCACCTATATAGACTGACAATGTGTATGTAAAGATAATTTAGTTTGGTTTCCTTAAATAGATTTTCCCATTGAAACATGTCCAAAAAGACTGCTTTTCTTGTCTCCCTTGGGTGGTCTTCAAATATAGATTTCAATGGACTAAATTTCATTCCATCTGAAATTAAAGATTTGTAAGTGAGGGTAGAATGAACAAAAAGGTTGATGATTATGTGGAAATGCAAGAATTAGGTTATCAAAATAAACAAGAAATTATAAAATATTTCTTACAGCATTTTCTAAAATACTGCCTCCCGAAAGGAACAGTAAACTTCTTAACCAAGACAAATAAAGAAAGATGATACAGAATATCACAATCTAAGGAAAAATAAGGGAGGGAAGGAAGTGGAAATTAACTTTGAATTGTCTATCTATACTTCAAGCAATTCCATGATGAATGTCTACTCACCTTTAGAGTAAGCCAACAGCATGAGAGAATGAGTTGATGTTCCAGAGACAATGCTCCCGCTCCATCATCGTCATCTTCTGTTCCAAAGTCTGTCACCAGCTTCTCAATCTCCTCTCCCATCTTACCAAAGGATGGTGACAAGTGACTCAGTTCCCCATCCTTGGAAGCTGAAGAAGGCATCCCTGGTGCTCCCTCTCTCAATTCAGATCCTTTATTGCTGGTAGGAGCGGTGTCCATCACTGTGTCAGGTTCATGGGTAGGAATGCTTACGTCTTGCCTGGCTGAAGAATTTTCATTCCCCGTTTCCATGGCTACACTATCCGCCTCTTTTGTCTTTGCACCGACATCCTTTGCTACAAAATCTTGCAAGATTAATCCTTCATCTTTGCTCTCTGATTGCTTTGTCCTTCCTGCTAACAGATCAAGGATGAACATGATGATCTGATGTAGCATTGTGTTGAGTTCCTTAACGATAGCCTGCCATGTTTCAGGTTCATCGGTGACAAGCCGATGAAAGATTCTGGTGTCTTCTGTAAGGCACTTCCTTATTGCCATAATAATGCCTGAAAATAGTACAATTAAACAAATTGTGACTCAATACGCTTAAAAGACCATATCATTCAAGCTTTCCAAGATTATTTGTTCTAATTTTCGTCATCAGGACACTGGTAAGCATATTTCAATTTTATGGAATTTCTACATCACACAATGTGCTAGGATGTGGATGAAAAAATAAGAATTCTAATTATCAGATAGACAAACAAAGAAGATGATAAAATAAGTATTTTATGAATACAGAAAATCAAATAAGTGTAGTGATATGCTTTTTGAGATATAACAATTCCATCCCCCCCCAAAAAAAAATAAACCCAAACCAAAAACAAACACCCACATTTCTCACTATAGTCCGCAATAATGAACCTATTTAGTATCAACAAAATGATGTTGACTGAGAAGCCTTTTGTGTACTGTACACAAGAGTAACATTTAGACCACATATTTTCAAGCAGTGGTGGAGTGTGGCGTAGGAACTGGTAAGAAACAAAGGTAAAACATGGGGGAAAAAGTTTGATCTTCTAATAACCTGAAATTGAGGTTTGATGATCATTTTCAAAGGGAAAACAAAAACTTGGCTAAACTTGAACAGATGAACGTTGGTTGGAGCAAGCAGAAACAATTTTTTTTCTTCAGTCATGTACTGCAGAGAGATCTTCAAGACCAATTGATGATGAACTACAACTACACTCCAATAATCAAGATTTTTGGGGAAAAAAATTGAACTGTAATGGTTCTCCCATTCTTAGATGCATGTCAAGCAAGATTCTCACCATTTTTTGGATCAAAATACATTTGTGAATGGTGCTTTTCAAACATGAACTTCATCAATAACAAATACAAAAACAGAATAACAAACATCCATTTGAGCAACGTTCTTTGTGTTGCCATTACATCACTCGTTTTCAAAGCCTGATTTTACAGCCCTAGCAAAATCGGGGAAATGTCACTCTAGTCACTAGATCTGGTGCAGAACAGTCTGAACTAGAAGTATCACTGGTATGTTGTGAAAAGCCACTAATCATGTTTTTTTTTTAAATTATTTGTGTAGTACTGTTTTCTTCTATTGATATGAATTAGAACCCCTCTTGGCCATTTAAAAGGCATCATATTCTAAACCTTCAAGGGGCTCTGCCCCCTCAACCCCCCACCAGGGGCCTCATAAAAAGCTCTAGGACCCCCCGGCAATATTTCGCTCGTTCGCATGTTGGATAGTGGAGCCGTCCAGGGGACCGTTTCATGAAAGTTGTCAGCACTGACAAGATGTCTTTCTCCGACAATTACCATAGTAACAGTCAGAGGCCAGAGCTTCTCAGCCAATCACAAGCAAGGATTTCACTTAAATAGTCAGCACTGACAATTAAGTCAGTGCTGACAACTTTTATGAAACACCCCCTGATTCTCAGCAAGAAATGTGGAGTTTCAACAAAAGTAATTAAGGACTGAATTAGTCATTGCATGAATATATTTGTAAGGACAGCTAATACAAAATATAAAACTAAAATAAAAGAGGTAAAAAAAATACAAATTTAGAAAAATACCATAGTAGTTTGGTGAAAAAGGGGCCGAGTAGTGTTGGGGGGAATTGCCCTTCAAGTGTGTCCCCCTCCCACCTTAAAAAAATAATAAAAAAATGTACACTCACCATGCATAGGTGTAAGAGCAGCTGCTCTGAGAATATTAATCTTTGCACATTTAACTTGATATCTCAGACTCTCCATCAAACTTAATACAAACTGGACAGGACTTTCAAGAGTGGATGATTTGGTGGCTTTGCCAGAGGTAGTTGACTTATTCTTAGATGGTTTGACGAGGTCATCTAAACCTTCTCTCTCAACAATTTGTCTGGAGAAAAAAAAATCACCAACGCAGCTTGATTGAAGAATCATCTTCTTTCTTACATATCAAATTTTTGTTATAAAAATCAATCCACACAAAATATTTGTTGTTTTGATGTACATACCGTATACTGTATGTCAAGCTCTACATGTATTTTGTTTTGAATCTTAAAATGTTTTCTGTAAAATTACACTATCTCTCTCAGTTTGGAAGGCTGAATATACAAAAATGTCATGGTGCTCACAAACGGCAAATCCCTGATAGTCTTGATAAACGAAAAGACATCTAGGCCTGTCTAGTTAGACTTAATGGGTCATGGTCTTGCACTGAACTAAACTTATGGGAAGCCCCAAAAACATCAAAATATTGTTTACACTGCATCTTTCCTATGTTTATTATGCCATGTCCCCTTTCTTTGATACATAATGAAGAAAACTATTTTAGTTATTATTCTGAGACAGTTTTGATTGATAGGAGTATCAAACAAGCTGTTATGTGGAACCTGTACTGCAACCTGTACTGCAAGTCACAAATGGCTATCCATAGTTAAACCACAGCTTTGAGCCATGACTTTAAACATGAATACGGACGGGTCATTGAATCATTTAACGATGTATTTCTAATACATCACGCACTTTACATAATTATCTTTTAAATCAAAGTTGGTTAAATACTGTTAAATACTCAAGTGATATATTAATTCTTTCTGAAGCATTTCTGACTGTTTGAAAAATCAATAACAAAATTCAGACATACAAAATTAAGCCCCAATTATTCTGCATATTTAAAAATCAGACAACTCACCTGTGGAAGGAGAGTTTGCAGAGCATAGCCCCGGCCTCACATTCATGGAATTTCGGACTACAGATGAGCTTCATGCCTTGGACCAGGATCTCTGATGGTCTAGACCAGGGATAGGCTGGTGATGAAGGGAGGGGCCACGGAAAGTACCCTATCAGTAGGTCGTAAGCAGACGACCGAATGTCATTGGAGGAATCCAACAGGCTGTTCACTAACAGAGATGCATTCCTAAAGTAAAAATAAGCAATGTCATAGAAACAATAAAATTAGTTTGAATAGGGATTCCACTAATTTCCTTCAGCAAGATATTCACTCACACCATGCTTCACATGTTACAGGTTAGATAAATGGGAACCAAGAAGAAGAAATTTCTCAAAACCTGTCAGAACAGACATCGGTAGCCTAAATTAGCCGGGGGTAATATAGGAACGACTTAACAGGGTGGCTATGTGCATAATATGAATACTATCGGTACTACTATTATCATTATTAATCAGGAAATACTTTTCCTGGTATCTCATTGCAATTTGCTCAACATGATTTAAAGACTGCCACAAAAGAAGTATTTCGTGTAGCAAACTGTTACAAAGCACTGTACGGAACTTAGTTGAGATTTTTCTCTTATGACCAAGATGTTTATCAAATTTGGTATGCTAAATCATTCACTGTTCATGAAGAACTACATTTTTCATTTTCATTTTGAAAAGGATTGAACCTCCCTTTCATCAAACAAGAACCATACAAATCTAGTCTTTCACCATTGTCAGTTAAAGTTTTGGTACATCCCAGTATTGCAAATGTGAGATGTACCAGTCACAATTTTTCAGAAACATTGAAGATACCTTCTCTTGACAATGTAATATAACACAACATTCCAAATTTTTATAAACTATTAAAATATGTAAAATATAATAAGAATAATGATAAATTTACCTTTCAGAAAAGAGATCCACTTTACCGATATCCCGACTCCATGAAAGAAGTTTCTTGGATGCAGCTGTATTAAATAAAATTGAAAATTCTGTCATATATTTATATTGCTTTGATGATTGACCTTTACATGTGTAAATCGAAGATAAATCACAGATGCTTTTTAAAAACATATTGCAAAATATATTATGTATAATAAAAAATACAGACATTTCATACGATTAGAAATTTTCTTTCTAAAATTCCATCAACCAAGTTGCCAATTTCATAAACACAAAGCTTCTCACAAACATAAAAACTTGGTAGATCAAGCACAATAACTCAGGTTAATCCAAATGCCCAGAGTGAAAATCAAACAATACCTGAAAGTGCAGCACTGCTTGGATTATTCAACTCGGTCTGTTTGCCATCAGATAGATTCTCATAGATGAGACGTAGGAGATCTAGTGAAGCCCTTTTCCTCTGGTAGCAAGCACCAGGGAAGAGGGAGAAGCTCTCCTCTAGGAGCCAGTCCATCAGGTCTACTGCTGACTGGAGATTGGTCTGGAGAGCTTTAGTTGCTGGTGACAACTCTTCAGTCCCACTGCAAATAAGTACACAATAAGAACAAAATGACTAAAGAAAACTATATCTATAATAACACAGACTCTGAAGAACCGAAAAGTGTTTATGCAAGATAATTTTAGTCATCCTTGGCCCAATAAGAAAAAAAACAAACAAATAAGACTTGCAACATCTAAGCACATGGTTTGGGAGAACTGGCATTTTTACAAGTTGAAAGATGCATTGCGGGTACATTTCTAAAGGAAATCCAAGTAAATTACAATACATTACAGGCAATGGTAAGGACTTTATAACAAGTATTTCTAGCATTTTAAGAGAAAAAAATATTTAAGTACGCAACAGATCAATTTCATGAAATAACTAACTCTTCTTTACGTCTGACCCCCATTTTTCACCATTCTTACTTTCCTTCATTAACTGGTCATGACATGATAATTTGAAAGCAAAGCAACCTTTCATATGAACAAGAAAACAACAGGGCCCCATCTTAGAAAGAGTTGCGATTGATCCAATCGATCGCAACTATGGATTGCCAGCAATGTCAACATCTATTATGCATGTTTGTTCAAAATATTTTCTAGCTATGATGTATATTCATGCATTCATCGTTGTCTTGAAAATTCACTGTGCTTCTCTTTGTTTACAAAGGACATTGTGCACATTTCCTGTAGAAAAAATTATGACACTGATGGATTTCCATAGAGTTACGATTGATTGGATCAATCGTAACTCTTTGTAAGGCGGGCCGAGATCATTTCACGTAGTAACCACATATTGAGGGTAGGACATACTGTTCAAGTTCAAGTTCAAGTTTATTCAAAACCAAAAACATCACATCATAATCAAAATAGATACACATACAACGTAAATGAGTACATGAACATACATCAATTAGATTATAGCATAGACGAATTGGTTTTAGGACCCTACATACTAGATAGAATTGCCCAGGAGCAAGTTTCCCTATGTCGCCTGCTGATAATTGAAATCCACCTACCTGTCCACACTGCTTGCAGCAAAAGCCATAGCAGAATTGATCTTCTTGAGCCAAGCAAGACTGCTGTCTCTCAGTCTAAAGATCAATGCCTTCATGCTGATCCTCAACTGATTTCTCAGTGAGGTATCATCCGTGGTTAGGCAGTTCTTGACCAGGGTCTTCACGAGCCGGGTCTCATCTTCGTCAACAGGTTCAGCAGTTCTTGGTGAGTGGCATACCAGATAGATAGTATCACCTCGGATGTCATCGTTATGATGGTGTGCTGCTTCTTCTAAGGTGGCTAAGTGATGTTGCTATCGAAAGAGGGGATGAAACAAACCAAAATCATAAAAAATCATGATAATAATAATAATGTAAATTATACGGGAATGAGCACGTATCCACTCTGCAGAGAGCTCAAGACACTAATTGTTCAGCTCACAAGCATTTCAAGGACTAAATATCAGGGATGCCAGTGGCAAAGGGTCCCAGGGCCTGAACTTTTTTGGATTGTAAATTATGCGTGCGAAGCGCACATGACGAGCGCGAAGCGCGAAGTCCCATTCAGCCGGGGTCCAGCTCTAGGGTTCTAAATGGTCTCTGATGCACTCTGAGCCTATTTTAGGGATCATTTTCCCAAAAATTTAGCTCAAGTTTTGGGCATTTTTTTATGTTGCAGAGCCTCAACTTACAATTAATTCATGAAAAATATTTATGTCTTGATGAAGTCTACAACTAAAGAACATAATTAAACAATACATCGTGCTTTACCAGCGACATCGATTTTGCGAAAATAATCCGAGAGAAACGTTCCACTATTGTCTTTGTTCTCCAACCACTTCCACTGGAATTTGTTCTTGATTCCACTGTCTATTTGCTTAATGTTGGTTCCTCTTTCAACATCCATACTTGTTGAAAAATTGTGATTAAATCCACAATCGAAACGGAGAATCAGCTCAAAATAACAACGTGAATTGAACGGGAGCGCGAAAACACCGTGTACGGCCAGTGTAGGCATACTCATCGCGCAGCGAACGCATAGCCATGCAGCCCATGCCACTTATCACATTGCTATTACACTAGACCGTCGTTTTCTCAAAATTCAAAGTTACGTTCACAATCCATACACGTTATAATGTACGGCGATCAGTCAACACCAATCACATACATACAGTGCAGTCTAGCGTAATGCGACCATATACACACACACGCACAAAAAACCTTGATTAAAACTAGCGTTTAACTGACCGGCTCGTACGAGTCTAATTCCATTATATCACAGGATTTTTTCTTGCACAATAGCTTAGGTACATATAACGGCCGTACGGAGCATAGACTTCTCATTGAACGGCCGGATCTGGCCGTAGGCAGTTCTGTCCAGCCTGAGAAAACTCGACCAGCCGGAACTTAAGGTCGGAAAAATGAAAAAGCCGGAATTCCGGCTATAGCCGGAACTCTGGCATCCCTGTAAATATTATGTGGGTAGAGTACAGCATAATGTGGATGAATCTCTTGCCAAAGAATACTAACATGGCTTGGATAAGAACCCTAGACCTTCTAACTGAAAGGGGAGAGTCAGAGTCACTAGACCACAATGCCTCCACAAAAGTCTTTGAGATTAAATTGAAAAGAAAACCAGTCATTAATTAAAAAAAAAATTCACACTGTCCATCATAAATGTTTGACCCCCCATGCAGAGAGCATATAAGTAATTCACATTTGAATATGTAGCATTCCCACCTACTATAGCCACCTTTTTTTCCTTAGCTGATTAATCACTTGACAATTATAATCCTATTCACTTTCAAGGCCAATATAATCATATATCAATTTGAAAAATGCATTCAAAATATAATTTGGCAGAATACTCATTCTTCTTCAAATAAAGAACTCAAAATCACACAGAAAATAACAATCAAATAAGAATTTATCAAAGTACCGGTAAAAAAAAAAAATCATATTTCACGCTCCTTACCATCCACTCCTGCCCTTGTAGAATCTTGCAAGTTCTAGCTTGCTTGAGTAGGATGATCTTTCTATGAAGATTCCGTGCCTCTTGATCGTGACCACCTCTCATTATCACATTCACATCCAGCAACATAGGAAATGTTTCAGGAAATATTTTGAAGGTGGCTGGCAGCCAGGTATTGGCAATGTTGTTCCTGACAAGTCTGAAGAGATGAAGGATGCAGAAAAGGTAATTTTACTACAAAAAATATCTGTAATCAGCACATATATCGATAATAGATATCATCATCTTCATCAGATTTAACCAAGAGATAGATAAGCAAAACATTGAGAATATAATACTTTTAAAAATATTTTTTCATGATTATGATAGTCAGAGGTTTGCACACATTACACACTACACCAATAGGCAATCTGAGATATACAGAATCTTTAGAGCACCTAAATTGTAGTTGGCCTGTCTATTTTTTAGTCCTAAAAACATTCAACACCCCCCTCTATTTTCAGGGTTTTCAGAATGACCAGTAATATTTAACAGGAAATATATCATATTTTGTGGGACCATCACTAATTGCTTGTTATTAGATCTAAGAGTTTATGGTAATAATAATAAATTACACATATAAAATGATAAAAGAGCACTTGATTACAAAGATAAATCTGACAACACTTTCTAGTACATGTAGTTTATTTGACAGGTGATGTGCCAATCAAGTTTGGTCAATCAATGGCCTAGATACTTTTGCGGCTCAATTAATAGCAGAGTCTTGAGCGGTAAAAAGGGTTAATTCTAAATAAAGGACTACAGCACTGCAACAAAACAATAATGAATATTATTCAGAATAATGATAATAATGTTCACAAATTTCATTACGAGTAAGTGCAACCAAAATTAAAACGCTGAATCCATAAAAAGAAAGAAGTGAAATTGTTTAGTTCTTCATACTTACGCATTATTACTACAGAGGCCAGTAATAACAACCTCTTGGAAATGTTTTGCCCAAATCTTTAATGCAGTCTCCTTGAATTCTTCCTTCCTTTCACCTTGGACCACAGCCGGGTCCTGGGCTAGCTCTGACTTTATCCCTGATATAAGTGTCTTATATGTCTCATTGGCTGCAAAGACTAGATGGTGTGTATCTAAGCAAGATAAGAGTTCCCTTGATAATCTTGGATGAAGGTCCAGGACAGCCGTAGCCCCTAGGTGAGGGATCAGGGTAGATAGAAGGGTGTAGCGACCTTTCAGATGAATGGGTGATCCTAGCAGTTCTTGGGCCAGGTATGTCAACAGCTGGTAATATGAAAAGGATTGAAGATTCAAGCTACTAATTAAAACTTAGAAATCTGAACTACAACATTTATCATCTTAAAGAATTCTTCATTCATATCTCCATATATATAAAATTGTTGATTAGTAAATTGGAAAAACTATTAATTGCATGTTAAAAGAGTACATCTTTGTATCTATAATTTATCTGATACAAACACTGGTGATAATTGCTCTGTGGTAAAAATCCTACAATAACTTTTATTTTTCAATGACGGATATTTCACAGAAATTATTCTTTTTTTTAAGAGGATAACACATGCTACTTCAAATCATACACTTACCTAAAACTCAACTGCACCATTTAACATAACCACTTAACAAGGAAATATTATTAAAGTATATATTGGCAATTCCAACCCTCTTCATGTGTGACCTACCAGAAATTATTTTTAACTATTCGCTGGTTCTTGTGGAAATTTTTAATGTTCTAAAATGATCATTACTTGAGCAGCTCATTAAGTGGAGTATGAATGGCGAAAATGGGGTAAGACGATAACAATAACATCAATATAGAATTGCCAAATTGAAGATGAGAACAACGGTCAACGATTTCTGCTACAACCTACCTGAGTATCAGAAGAGTTGAGGAGATGGCTTTCTGCTTTATAAGAGTCCAATAGAGAACTGAACAAAGCTCTGATCTGTTCTGGCACTCCATCTATGGGACTATGCCAATGTCTCCAGATACAGCTGAGGACTAGTTGAACCACATCAGAAGACCTTGTTAAGAACCTCTGGGCGTTGTTGTTCAGGAGGGACCGCAGATGCTGAAGGTGACGCTGGACACACTGAAGCCAGAGAGTGAACACTGGAGATTTGGAAAATGAAGAAATCATTGCAAATTATTAACACTTAGCACCTAGTACACATTTAATCCAACTAATAATTGGACAATAAACACTGGCGATGAATAAAGTAGCTGCCAGTTGTAAAATTGAAGAGATATCCCATTGCAAACTACATTTAAAGGAGGAGATGAATGATCAATGACCTCACTATACCACTCACACACACTTACATATCTGCAATGATCTGCAGCAAATAAAGATGAAGATTTTTCTACAAAAATGATTACTCACACTGTATGGAGTGAAATTCAGGTGTATCTTGGCTGCTTAGGAGTTCTTGAGTAACGGTCAGGAGAGGTCCAATTAAGAAGATTTGACCCTTTGTGGACAAAATGATACAGACAGTATAACAAATTTTATAAACAATGCCTATGACAATGACCCGTAGAGCAAAATCACAAACAAATACTTAATTTGATACTTTGATACCAGTGAAATATAATTATGTAACAAGAATTGCCAAAGATGTTTAAAAGTCAGAAAAATAGAGGTACTGAAGGTATTGAAGAAAAGGAACACATCTTGAAAATTTGATATCCTTTGATTAAGCAAATGAAAAAAAAATTGATGCAAGACACAATTCATCATACAAAAAAGCAACACAATGCATTAAAAGGCAAACTCACTTCATTATCACCCTCCCCTGTGGGTATTCTCTCCAGAAGAATTTTGACATCTCCACATGTGATGAGACCGCGGGCAAGGCACAGAGCTCCAAACGCCTTCTCTGGTGGACTGAAATCCTGGAAAGGAGGGCCTACCAGTCTGTTGAAGAAGCCTAGATCTGAGTTGAAGTCCGTGATTGACTGCGAGCTTCCTTTATTTAAAAAAGATTGGGTCAAGGATTAAAAAAAAAAATTGTTGTCAAGTGACCAGGCACCACAAAACCACCCAAACTATTTTCATGATCAATTTAAAGGTCAAGTCCACCCAAGAAAAATGTTGATTTAAATAAATAGAGAAAAATAAAACTAACACAACACTGAAAATTTCATCAATATTGGATGTAAAATAAGAAAGTTATGACATTTTAAAGTTTGGCTTATTTTTCACAAAACAGTGATATGCACAACTAGGTGAGTCAGTCGATGATGTCCATCACTCACTGTTTCTTTTGTTTTTTATTGTTTGAATTATACAATATTTAATTTTTTACAAATGTGACAATAAGGACCAACTCGACTGAACCATATAGTATTAAACAATGCTAATTCCACATGTTCGGGAGGAATTAATCATTGTTTTACTTGGCAATGAGGAGAAATTAGAATATTTCATATTTCATGTAATAAAATACAAAAGAAATAGTGAGTGGATGACGTCATCAGTCTCCTCATTTGCATACAGACCAGGATGTGCATATAACTGTTTTGTGAAATTAAGCGAAACTTTAAAATGTCATAACTTTTTTATTTTACATTCGTTTTTGATGAAATTTTCAGTGTTATGTTTGTTGGATTTTCTCTTTTTATTCAAATCAACTTTTTGTTGGGGTGGACTTGTCCTTTAAATCACTTATGGGGTGTTTATTTTCAATTACTCCTATGTCTTGCAATTAATTGCAAATCTGTGATTGATTTGTAATCTGCTTCTCGAAACATGGAGTGTGATCTTATTTGCTACAATTAAACTTGATCTATCAGTTGTAAAATTGCAACCGAATATTTGCAATTGATTGCAAATATTTTCTTGAAACACCCCTTTAGAGAGATTATACACTTAAACATAATGACCCCCCCCCCCCAAAAAAAAAAGGGAAAAAAAGAATAGCAATTACTCCTAAATGTATACTTGGTTCAAGTTTGAAGTCAATCCTATAAATGGTTCCTTAATTATCATGAGAACGAAAAGGGAAAGACGGACAGGCAACCCAGAAACATAATCCTTACAGCAACAACCTATGGTGGGCTGAGGCATGAAGATGTTTGACACCACAGAAAGTTTGAATTCAATCCATTAAATGGTTCCTTAGTTATCATGAAAATGAAAAGGGAAAGACGGACAGGCAACCAGAAACATAATCCTTACAGCAACAACCTATGGTGGGCTGAGGCATGAAAATGTTTGACACCACAGAAAGTTTGAAGTCAATCCATTAAATGGTTCTTTAGTTATCATGAGAACGAAAAGGGAAAGACGGACAGGCAACCAGAAACATAATCCTTACAGCAACAACCTATGGTGGGCTGAGGCATGAAAATGTTTGACACCACAGGAATTTACTTATGGGATCTTGGGGATTATAGTTTGCCAATCTATTGAAGCACTCAGACTCATCCACCATTGTGCAACTTTAAGGTGACAAAAGAAGGCTAGAATTCAATAGAAGGCTAAAAGTCAATAGAAAATCTATAAAAGGGTCATCAAATTATAGTGTTGGTAAAGTAATAAGGCACATCCTGTATATTGTTACTGACATGCCTGATCAATGCAAAGGCTTAACCATTTAAAATTTATGGGAGATCAAAGCAAATTAAATATTTTTGGTCTTCAGAAAAATTAAAAATACAATACAAAAAGGATAAAAAAGATGAGATTAAAATATCAGAATGGAACTCAATGACTGATGTCATACAGAACATTCATAACCGTAACTGCTGCAGAGATGTCTTGGAGACCTTGCTGCCTGACGGCCAAAAAAACAGAAAGACCAATAAGACATCTCCATCTTTGCAGTTTTTATTCGTCACAAAAACAATCAAAATATACAAAACATTCATTGCACTTCAAGTAAACAGAACATTGATACAAACTGTAAGTACATAAAAAATATCCTAAATAAATTATTCTGTACTGTAATTCAACTTGTACCCCAGTCTCGCCGACAGGACGATCCATAAACCAAAAAGAAAGGGAGTACGGTATTACCCGTTGGTCCACGATCGTCTTGGCGGCATCGCCGGGGTATAGCACAACCCCAAAAATATGAAATTCTCATGTATTTACATGAACGAACGTATGACATAAAAGAACACCACTACAACATGAACAGAGGATAAAACAAACTCACAAAAAGACGATAAAAAAATACTAATCTACAGTGGTTACAATTTATGCGATGGGAAAATATTAATTTACGTTTTGCCATTTTACATTGAGTTTATTAAGTTTGTTTTTCTTTTTTGCAACAATTTCCTCAGTAACTTTATAAGATAAAATATAATAATTAAATTGTCTCAAACTAAGGAGAGTTATTATTTTTTTTGCTGCGACTGACAAGTTAGAGACATTGCAGTGATGTCCCTGTAAGTGAGATATGGCTCAAGTTTCTAACAGACAAACAATATTACTATATATAGCTCACCTTGGTGGAAGGAATGAAGAAGATTTATTGCCATGGAAACAGCATATTTAGGAGTGGGTGAGGAGTTGAAGAGCATTCCAACAGCACAACCAGACATTAAACCATTCTCTCTGGAAAATTTCTAACCATAAAATAGAAAAAAAAAGAAACACAAAATAGAAATTACAAATCCAACTGTTTCCTTCTGCAATTCATTCATTTGAATACACAAGTAGAGGCAAGAAATCATTGGAGAGATTAATAACCTCTTTTACACATATATAATCAGGGGACACATACAAGGATGTAGTAAAGGCTGGCTTCAAGACCACATTTTGCCCCCCTTTGGCTTTGGCCGGGGGGGGGGGGGGGACACATGAACAAAGTCTATGAGAGATGGTTTTCTCCAGCTGCCTCCTGACTCTGAATTACCAGCCTCGACTACATCTCTGGACACGTAATATATCATATACATGCTGGCAGTTAAGAATTATTTGTTCAGACTAAAAATCAATTTGATACAACTACCAGTAAGACTAACCTTACTACACATCATGATGACAAGATTCCCAACCAGACCCGACAGCTGGAATACCAAATCTCCTTCCTGTCCACTTCCAACCCTGTCTTGGGCACCATCAAGAATCCCACCAAGCTGCAGAGGGACAAGCTGGCACATCTGTAAGGCTAGTTTGGACAATGTTGAGCAGCATGCCGTCACATCGGGGTGTAGGGCAGTCCCAGGGACATTGGATGAAACCTCTGCTATCAAGGATGTTGTCGTGCGGTTCATGGCGGCAAGGAATTGTGGGAAATGTTTTGCAAGTGGGCTATGTACTAATGGGCTCCCTTCTAGAAGGTTGGATACTGAATATGAAGAAAACATGGACATTTTGCATCAACAACCTCTCTCAAAATGGAAAAAATATTACTTTGTTGTACAATAAATACTATCTGTTTTTTTTGTATTAATTTCTCTAAAAAGAAAAGAAAAATTTATCAACAATTTTTATGTTATCATCTAACTCATCAGTGAATTAAGCATGAGTTTTAAAGAGTATATACGAGCGCATTATAAGTTGCATAACTAGTAATATAAATCATCATTATTATCAGATTTAAAAAATACTCATAATAGAAAGAGAAAACTGAAAAAAAAGCCCAATAAGTTCTATTTACCTTTGGATGCTTGAATGTTCTTCATCAAGCCACCATTCTCTGAGACTAAAACCACAAATTGACAATCAATGACATCAGCTAACTTAGGACAAACTTCTGATAAAGCTTGAGCACCCTGTAAAAAAATATCAACAGTATGCAAAGATAGGCATACATAATTTTGATAATGCTACACAATACGACAAGAGGCGTTGAAGCTTTTATCCATTTATTTAAAGGTGGAATATGTCTCGTCCTTGTAAAGTCACACTTCTAACTTAGCCACCACCCTAACAGAGTAAGATAAGGTAGAAATATAAAAGGCTTATCATTTCTAGTTATTTTTCATATGGTAGGTGTTTTTGGTAAGGAAAACTTCACCCATTTTTCCCCTTTGATTTTTCTTTTTTTTTCTTTCACTAAAACCGTTATAATGTTTCAAGTCCAAAATAGATAAATACCCCATCAAAAAATTCTAGAAAGAAGTTAGCCAACTTGAAGTTGATTTATCATAAATCAAAACCTGTTTATTCAAGAATGTACTTTTTTTTAAAGATGAGAAAAAATTCAGCTTGGATTCATAGCAATGAATCAAAATAAAATAATATAGATTCTGGTGTTTAACTCCTCTTACAATATCTCGACCCTGAAACCTAGAAGTTATGAAAAATTCTGAAAATTACATTAAACTGTAAATATATCAATCGTATCTGTTTTATCTTACACCACCTGACCTTATGCAGTTTCCTGACGAGCTTGACATCAATGGCTGCCTCAAAGAAGACCCAACAAAATCTTGATACTAAATCATCTAGAATACCCTGACTGGGTCTTTTGTTATTTGAGCTGTTCCGTGAAGCAGTACTTCCTGAAATTCCTTTTACAGCTTGTTGGGTTTTTGAAGTGATGCTGTCTGCAAGCACTTGCCATTGTTTGATATTTCTGTCATTCCTGAATATAAAAGGACAAGATCAAATATAGCCTACTTACTTTACTATCTTTATATAAAAAACTAATGTGTAATTTTGTGTATTATGACTTGAAGCAAGATTATCATGTGTTTTCATGGAGAATTTGACAACATTCAGACATAAAGTTTATGACCAGCAGACATTATGTAATGCTACTGGAAATTACTGTATGGTCAATCATTATCTCACTATTCTCTGGCCCATCAGTTGCACACGGTGAAGCAGGCTTGGCCACAAAATTTCTGGGAGGAACACTGGCAGGGTTGGCAGTTTTTTTTAATTGTTTAAAAAAAATATTTTAATAATCTGATTTATTTGATTTAAATCAGATCATTTTAATTCAAATTTGATTTTTTTTTTTCTTAAACAAAATATTTTAAAACAATCTGTAAACACCCAAAATATAATCCTTTACCTGACATGAACTTTGAAATCATACATTTCACTACCCGTAAACTGGGGTGGGGTGACTTTGGACACAACAGGGAGGGGTATTGTTTCGTTTAATAGTAATGGTGGCGATAGTTACATTTATATAGCACTTCATATGTTGGTTTCTAAGCGCTATATAAATGTGACTATCACCACCATTACTATGTTAAACGAAACAACACCCCTCTCTGTAGTGTCCAAAGTCACCCATGTGTCCAAAGTCACCCCAGTTTACGGGTCCTAAAATAATTCTTAGCTTTTTATTAACATAATTAAGTCAAGTCAAAATGGAATTAATAGAAAATATTAACATCATGAAGATGCTGAAAATTTCTGCTGTGTCTGCGTCCTCTGATGTAGGGAGCTCCTACTGACTGGTTCAATCCAAGTTGATGAACTGTCTTGGTACAGCTAATGCTGCATAGTTGGTGTTCCTATTCAAAGCTCTTAACATGAAATGAAGATCAGTTTCTTTGAAAGCATTCCTTGACTCTGAGACTAACATTCTCCGAAGAGAAACATTTTTTTATTTTCAAGCCAAGGACTGAAGATCATATATGTTAAAGACAAGTGGAACGCCTCTGGCAGTCTCGCCTGCATTACGCGATTTAATATAGCAGCAGTGCTAACTTTGAAAACTACTATAAAATAATCATTCACAAAAACTCCATTCATATAATGACATAATACCACGTTCATTGACCATAAATGACATTTGAACGGTGACTTAAGACTTGTCAACTACATCCATGTCCACATTTCAATCACTCTATCTATAAACTTTCAAAGTTATGATGGCAATTCAACAATTACCCCAACATGGCCTAAGTTTATTGACCTTAACTGACCTTTGACCTTGGTTTTGTGACCTGAAACTCACAGGGGATGTTCAGTGATACTTGATTACTCTTATATCCCAAGTTTTATGAACTAGATCCATAAACTTTCAGAGTTAGGATGGTAATTTAACAAATACCCCCAACACGGCCAAAGTTCATTGACCTTTAATGACCTTTGACCATGGTCATGTGACCTGAAACTCGTACAGGATGTTCAGTGATACTTGATTACTCTTATGTCCAAGTTTTATGAACTAAATCCGTAAACTTTCAGAGTTAGGATGACCAATTTAACAAATACCCCCAACACGGCCAAAGTTCATTGACCTTAAATGACCATTGACCATGGTCATGTGACCTGAAACTCGCACATGATGTTTGCTAATACTTGATTAACCTTATGTCCAAGTTTCATGAACTAGATCCATAAATTTTCAAAGTTATGATAGTAATTCAACAAATACCCCCAACTTGACCAAAGTTCATTGACCCTAAATGACCTTTGACCTTGGTCACGTGACCTGAAACTCGAGCAGGATGTTCACTAATACTTGATTAACATTATGCCTAAGTTACACGAACTAGGTCCATATACTTTCTAAGTTATGATGTCATTTCAAAAACTTAACCTTCGGTTAAGATTTTGAAAATAATTCTCCCAACATGGTCAAAGTTCATTGACCCTAAATGACCTTTGACCTTGGTCATGTGACCTGAAACTCAGGCAGGATGTTTAGTAATACTTGATTAACCTTATGTCCAAGTTTCATGAACTAGGTCCATATACTTTCTAAGTTATGATGTCATTTCAAAAACTTAACCTTAGGTTAAGATTTGATGTTGACGCCGCCGCCGCCGTCGCAAAAGCGGCGCCTATAGTCTCGCTCTGCTATGCAGGCGAGACAAAAACTGCATTTATTTTTTGCTTGTTTAAACCTCCTTTCTTCTTCGAACCATAGTTGGAACTCTTTTGACTGTTTCAAAGCACTGACTTGCAAAGCTCTGACCAATTGGGTAAGAAGTTGCAAGTTGATCTGAATGATTTCTTTTACAATAAACCTGAATTTGGCACTTCTTGACAATTTTGCTAAAAATGAGAAAAAAGGTTCTACAGCTACAATACTAGAGAGTATGTATTTAAATACATTTAAAATAATATAATGTTGAAATAAAGGACCAGGGACAATGCAGGTTTTATGTATTATTGCACTCAATTCAACACATTTACTGAGAAATTTACAAAAATAAATTCTCACTTTTGGCATAGGGCATTAAATGTATGGTTGTTGCCAAGATTTAGTGTCATTTACCTAGAGCAAGCAAACATATTTTTTTCGTGGATTACTGAACCTTTCTCAGTGTACCCGCTGAATGAAGCACAATCATGTACAGAAAGTCTGAACAGGCCTTGGTTCAAACTCATCCTGGTAAAATTCTCTGATGGAATTCAACCTTATAAGTTCATGTTTTCTGTTTTTTTAATTCCTCTTTTTAAATTTTTTGTTCCGAAGTGCTATTGCTATGGATAGATATGAACAAATTGTTAGTGTTGGAGAGCAATATGTAGTAGTTCATGTGTATGATCAGAATAGACGAAGTGCCAATAACCCTTGACTTACTCTTATATTTTCTTAAAAATTGTCCTCTAAAAACACTTTGGGATTTAGACATAAAGAAACAAGGACTTTCTTTACAAAGAAAAAGTTTACATGGAAAATTGTGTAAATCCACTTATTAAAGTGAAGTAGGGGTCTAAGTGTTAACAGCTTGTAGGCTACATGTACATCTTTGATTTTACAAGATTAACTTGATTTTATTTACTTGATTTCAATTACTTTGAGTAGACATGAAGGGTTTATTCATGCTTGGATGATAAAAAGTTGATAAAATCTTTTTCTTTTTAGAGTAAACAACTGTAACTGCCACAACAATAAAAAATCATCAATCGTGGAAGTGATTTAAATCAATGATTTTTTAAATCAGAGTGATTTAAATCATGATTTAAATCATGATTTAAATCACGCTTTAAATCAACATGAATTTTATCAGCCAACCCTGTACACTGAGGGCATCTTGCATGAAGCTTTTGCCAGGCAAAAGAACAAAAAATCCGGCAAACAAGATTATGCCTTTGCAATAACATACTGAAAAATGTTGGCAAAAATTGCCAGAGATTTTCTTCTAAGTATCAGGCCCTGGGTGTGCTATCCCCCGAGAAGTCTATGTTTTGGACATCTCCAATGCTATTCACAAAGTCTGGAGTCAGCAAGTATTAGTAAGTAGCAACTCCCCATGAAAGCTGATGCAAATCTTCCTTTAATAATAAAAAATACTGTGTATGAATTTACCAAATAAATCAAATAAAAAATATTCCATGACTGCAACAATTAACAGACTTACAAACTCTGCTTTCCAATTAATCACTAGAATCCTATACAAACTAAATTTATATTGCCTTTTTTCATTCATAATTTTGCTAACAATGCATCGTATCAACATAAGACAAATATCAACAAGAACATATCTAACTTTTCAGGTAGGTATTTACATTCTCTATCATGTCTACAGAAAAAAAACATTTACATATAATAAAATGAGATAAATTGAATTCAATATTAAATTGAATATTTTCCAATTAAAAAATAATGACATTAACTGACTTACATTGTTATTTGTTATGGCTAAAATGTAAGCAATTACATATCAAAATTCTAGATGAAAAGGGAGATGAAAAAAAGAAAATATATATATAAGAATTTCAACAGTAATGATATTGGCTGATGAGTAAAGACTGATAATACTGTCTAATACTTGAATACATCTTACATTATCAAGGAGTATTGACATGAGAATGAACAAGGCAACTAAACTTCTGTTGCTCCAATACCCACCTTTCAATCTTCTCTGCAAATTCTTTCAAACTTTGAAGAATTTCTTCCCAGCAAGAAGTTTTTCTAGCAGAGTTTTTTACAGACTTACTTCGGCTTTTAAATAGAGATAAATGAGCCATCTTGTACCTGGAGAATCAAAAGAAAAAATAAGAAACAATTAATAAGAATTTAATATCAAAGATATTATCTCATAGCATAGCGAGTCAGTGCAAACTAAAAATTTTAATTTGGATGACTCATGGATGATCATCCTTCATCAACATATCACTAGAAATGAAGCTATTAATACTAGTGTGAGGTTTAATTTCGACTAAGATGATTAGTTTATTTGTAAACTACTATTGTATGACAAATTTTAATGATTCCGAAATGCTAGATTTTGTATAGGGCAGAGATGAACTACTTATGCATTGTGATGGTCCCCTACCTTAAAAATAACTTTGTTTTCAATTATCTTGCAAAGCAAGACAATTGGGAATTTGGGATTGACCTTTTAATGAATAATGTCACCATCAAAACCACACCATGACCATTCACCACATGCCCATGCCTGGCTACAGCTCAATTTGTAACAAGCTTCCCCAGTAGGGCTATAATATACGTAGTCGCTTATCTTATACAGGTGCACACTGCAAAGCCTAACCTAGAGAGAGCGCCTGACCGCGAAGTGGGCCACGGGCGCTCATACTGGGTCATGCAATGCCCAGTGCAGTTCTCCTTTCATTGGCTTTGCATGTTTACTAGCCAGAATCGACTATTTTTGCCAAAGCCTTTTTTTATGATGTTTAATAGCTTCTTTCATTAGATGTTTATCTTTCTCCTTCATTTTATTTTATTCCTTTTCTTTTCTATTCTTTTTTTTCTCGTTACCTATCTAACGTTAGACTATCCCTTTTTTTTTTAAAAACAAGTTCACACCTAGTTACCAATAATGCATATAGCATTTCCATTTATTTGAAAGCAGGATAAAAGAGCATTGTACATTAAATGCCTCGCTCACCTGCTCACGTACATAGCTGCCGCGGCCGGGGATCGAACCCCAGACTTTTTCATGTATTAAGCCAGGCGCCTTAGACCACTCGGCCACGGCACCTCTTTCCTCTTTTCTTTTCCTTCTTTTTAATCTTGTTCTCTTTACCTATCTTTTCCTTTTTTATCATTTCGATTCTTTTTTCCTTTCCTTCTTTTAAATTTTGTTGTTTTCTTTTCTTTTCATTTTCTTCCCTTTTTCTCCTTCCTTTACAATTTTCTTTTTCCTTTTTTTCTTCAAAAAATAACAAAACTGGTCAGACATACTCACTGGAATTAACTAATCGTAACCAGTTTCGTCAATGCTTCATCAATTCAACTTCTAACCGTTATAGCCATATAGGTTGGTCAAGCGCTGGTCTTCCAGGCGAGCTCCCGGATCCCGAATCCCATCCCATTGACTTTGTACACAAAACTAAAGGCTAAGCGAGCACAGCTCAGAGTCACGACGAGCGTATTTTATGCATGCATGTGTTTACACTTCGGAGTCCCAAACTTCAATGCATGATATCACTACAGCAAACACAATCTTCTGATTGTCCTACAAATTACTTCCTTACGAATACGACAAGAAACAGGGCAGAAATTTAGTCGAAACTTTCCTTTCCGATAATCTTTCTTTTGCACCAGATCGTAGCTATGGAACGCTAGAAAAGTTACGCAATGTTAGCCAGCTTGTATATGGTACGCGAAAACAATACAATAAAACTTTGGTCACTCTAAAAAAAAAAAAAAAATACAAGAAGAGCCAGAGGCGTATCCAGGGGGCCGAAGCGGCTGCGGCTTCCCCGAAAGGCGATGCAAACAAAAGAAGAAAAAGGAAAAGAAAAGAAAAGGGAATTAGGAGAATTAAAAAAAAAAAAAAAAAAAGGAGAAAAACTAACGAGAAGGGCGATTCCATACGTGTCGGGACATTTTGGCTAGCCGAATTCTTGAGCAATAAAATAGTATTTTTTGTCAATGATAAAGCTATAGTGGGTAGTCATGTGAAAAACTAATAACCAACACAAAAAATTGATCATGGGTAAAATATAGGTGAAAATGTTGTGTGTCGTACGGGACGCAGAAATGTCCCGTACGACTACACGCAACATTTTAAGCTCTAATTCACCTACGGACAACATATTTTTGTTGGTTGTCAGTTTTTTGCATGTCTACCCAGTAGTACTTTAATATTACCACAAAGCAAATTGAAGTTCTTCGTTTGTTTGGTCAGCAGGTTGAAAAATGTTGTGAAAATGGCTGATTTTTCTAGCATGGAATCGCCCAGAAGAGGAAATCAGCACTCAAGAAGGGCCTTAAAGGGGAATCCAACCCAAATAAAAACTTGTTTTTATAAGGAAAAGAAAAATCAGACAAGTTGATAGGTGAAAGTTTGAACAATATTGGACAAACAACAAGAAAGTTATGGATTTTTAAAAGTTGTATATATTGGTAATCACTATACACATGGAGACTTCAAATTGGCCACATATGGGATGTCATAGTGATGTAAGGCAAGGACTACTCTTCCATGTACTCCAATACATATTATGGCTAAAATTTCATTTTTCCCAAAACTTTTATTTCAAATTATATTTTTGTTTCATGAGGACATAAAACAATATACTACCTGGGTTATATTTAGATTACTGCCCCAGGGGAATGGGTACTTAGGAGAAAACCACAAATCCCTGATAATAAAGTACATGGCCTATGGGAAAGTTGTCCTTGCCCCTTGTCATAATTTACTTACACAGTTGCCAATTTGAAATCTACATAGTATTAGTGATCTCAATTTTAAAGCAGCTATAACTTTCTTATTGCTTGTCCGATTTCTTTCAAACTTTCACCATTCTGTTTAATTTATTTTTCTCCTTCCCAACACAACATTTTATGGCCAAGGCTGGACTCCCCTTTAATTCAAATCAGTATGTCCAAATTTCTGCTCTCGCATTGTTTATTGGGTTAAGTTATAAAAAAAGGTGCGTAAATTTTCAATTTTTCACTGGATCGGAATATTAAACTCTTTCGGCTCGCACTTCGGGCTCGCATCATTTTAGGGTCTAAAAGTCTAAATCTAAAAAAAATATATAGATCAGCTCTTCGCACTCGCATGAATAGTTAATTAGATACAGTGGCATACCTAGGATTTTCCACAGGGGGGGGGGGGCAAAACCGTCCGCCAAAAAATTTAACAAGCAAAAAAAAATAATAATAAGTTCTTCAATCACATATGAAGGATTTCGTAACAGAAAAAATTTGACAAGCCAAAAAAAAAAGGTCTTCAATCAGAAATGAAGGATTTCGTACCAGAAAAAAATTTGACAAGTAAAAAAAAAGAAAAAAAAAAGCTCGTCAGGGGGGCAATAAAGGTCTTCAAGCTCGTCAGGGGGGGGGGCAAAAAGGTCTTTCAAGCTCGTCAGGGGGGCAGGGATACGTCCTTTGCACGGGGTTGTGGCTCGTCAGGGGGGGGGGGGCAGACTGCCCCCTCTGCCCCCCGTAGGTACGCTAGTGATTAGATATCAATCTTACATGTTCATGAAAAAGATGCTTATATAAAATATCGGGCTTTCAGGTCAATAATTTGACGCTACACTTGATCCTTATATAGTTTGATCAGATACACATCCTGATCAAAGTTACATTAAAGGATTGAATGTCCAGTTTTCAATATAGGGTAAAAAGATTAGCTCACGCTTCGTGCTCACATCACTTGTAGTAGTATACAATAAGTGCTTAAAATGTCCAGTAAAAAAGTCGGGGGGGGGGGGATGAGCTCGCGCATTGCTCCCTTGCTCTCACAGCGTTTATTTAAATAAATCTATTTAAATATATATCCTATGCTGTCCATAAATACAAAAACTACTTAGAATGTCAAGTCAGAAAATTAAAAGAAATTAACTTGCGCTTCGATCGTGAGTTAGTTTCTTATTTTGTTCATGGTTACAAAACGTGCTAAAAATTGCCATATTATATTTCAGGTCGGAAAAGCAATAAGTTTCTGCTCGAATTCGCGCTCGCATTATTGGATTGGTGAAACATGTATCCTTTTCATGAGTCACTGCAAACAGTCAGCAGAAAATATCTAGCATTGTTGTTAAGTTGGATATGCATTTTTTTAGGATTACAAAATGTACCCACTATATTCGATTTTCATGTCAATATACATGAAATATCGATGTTTTTTGAGCCGTCGCGCTTCTTGCTCGCATTCTTTATTTAGACTTTAAGATAATACAAAGCTAAGATGTATTACAATTTTTAAATCTTTAATTTAAGTTAGGAAAACTCCATCAAAAAACAACAAAATTCAGCTTTTAGCGGCCGATGTGGAAAATGTGGATGAAAATATTTTTTCGCCCTCCCATTGGTGAAATTAAGCTGAATCCGCCTCTGAAGAGCTTCTTTTTTTCAAGTTGATTGGTTGAAAGTAAAGTAATTGCAAAAATATGGTCTCTTTAGTTACTTAGTCACTCTGAAGTTAAGTTTGTAACTGATTTTCAAATTTTGACTCAAATGCACTGACCTAATCCTGACTTTTTTCTTTTTTTCTTTTATTCAATTATACCACTCATTTTCTACTCAAATTTCAACCAGTTTTTAATCGTTGATGTCATTGGCGTACATAGGGATTTAGGGGACCATGGACCCTCCCACCCCCCCAAAAAAAATCACGACTAAGAAAAAAAAAACGGAGAAAGAACAGAAAATTGAAAAGGGTGAATTATGAAATCATTTTTTTGAATATTGTATCAAAATCTGTCACAAAATTAGATTTTTGTATTGGAAAGGTAAAAAAAATTGCTTTTAGTAGCATATATATATATATATATATATATATATATATATATATATATATATATATATATATATATATATATATATATATATATATATATATATATATATATATATATATATATATATATATATTTCTCTCTCTCAGCTCTTTATAAATTTTGCCCCATATAGTCTGTACCATTCATTTTTGTTTTGCTCATTACGCCAACTGTTTTTATAAGACCCAATGTTTATAATAATTATCCTGCATTCAGCATGTATAGATCGATTATCCATCAACCAGGTGCGGACCCACGGGGGTGGGCAAGTATGATCTACTTGTCCCCCTCCATCTTCAGAACAATTTTTTTTTTTTTAAAGAGGGTGACACAATTAAAGAGAGTGAAAATAAGGAGAAGGGAAGGGGAAATAAAATCATCAGAGCTAGGGGAAGAAAGATTCCTTACGAAACGGGCCCTGCACCTCCTCCCCCATTAAAAAAAGCGAAATGAGGGGGGGGGGGGTGAAGGAGTCGGGGCCGAAACAACCTTCATGCGAGCTCATCATCTGGGGAGTGTTTCATGAAAGAAATGTCGGGTGTTTTATCCTATAAGTCCCGATTTATTCGACCATGGAGATAACACAGACAGTTACCAAAGGTTAAGTAATAGTGATTCTCAGCCAACCAGAATCAAGGAGAGATGTCAGATTTGACAACTTAAATTGTCCGACAAAAATGTTGATGAAACAATCCCCAGATACCAAGGAAAGAGAGAAGGAAAAGAGAAAGGGAATAAAGAGAGAACTTGAAGAGAGAAATAAGGAAAAAAAAATAGCCAAAAGAGAGAGCATGAAAAAACGAAATATCAGTTGTGATTTTTTTCTCCACAAAACAAAATTTGTGAATCTATGGAGCCTAAAAGGCAAATGTAAAAATTTTATAGGCATATCAAAAGAGGGGATGGGCGAAGCGGCTATATTTATATACACAGCTCCCTATCGGCGGCATAGAAAATGGAAAGAGACGAGATAAACGGGAAAAACAAAAGAAAGTGAATGAAAGGATAAAGAAAAAAGCGGAAGAAAACATAAAGAAAAGGAGGGGAAAATTAAGACAAAAGGAGAAGGGGAAAAATTAGCAAATAGCAATCATTTCAGGTCATTATTCGCCCTAACATTGTCCGTATTATTAAATACATATCCTGTTTGATTGCAGTGCACTTAAAATTTCTCGTTTTCAAGTCAATAAAAAAATAACAAATTCGTTCGTGCTTTGCTTTGCTTTCACTGTTTCTTTTTAAGATACACATCATACACCACTGCAAACAAGTGCTTAAAATATCCCGTTTTCAAGTCAGAATATAACAAAAATTCATGCAAGCGCTTCGCGCTTATATTATATATATAACCCATGCAACAATTCGAAGAAAGTCCTTGTCATGATGTCCTAGAAATTTTTTTCATAATGATTTGATAATTTGTTCATTTGAACAGGGGCCGTTGAACTATAATGAAAGATTGGGGAGCAGGGGCGTAACAAGGGTCGGTGCATGGCCAGAGGGGGCAAGAGCCAAACAATTTCCCGGTCATATCATTGAACAGGCAATGGCGTCATGAGGCAGAAATATGGTGATATGGTGTATCGGGCAAAAAATAAAAATGCGAGCGAGCAAAAATTTTGACATTTTTATTACAAAATCAAATTTTGTGATAGATTTTGACTTAATGTTAAAAAAGATGATATCATATTTCACTCTTCTCTCTTTTTTTTTGTACGCCACGGTGAATAGGATTTTTGTTATAATTGTGCGCATCAGGGCGAAGCTCTGTATGCTCGAGGGGGCCCAGTATGGCATATGTGGCAAGAAGTAGCTTAATATAAGTCCCGAGCGAGCGAAGCGAGATGAAAAAATCACCTTTACATGATAATCCAACATGAAGATAGATTTTGACGTGATATTTAAAAAAATATAATACACTTTTTCTTTGCTTTTCTTTCTTTCCTCATTTTTTTTTGGTTTGGTTGTAGAACTTTTGGGGGCCATGGTCCAAACTCATCCATACAACAGTGCTATGTGGGTGGGGTTCGGGGCGGAGCCCCGGAACCTCTTGATATTAAAGCCATGTTAAACCTTACAGATGGCCGCTAATTTTAATCAAATTGCGTGTATAGCTTTCACACATAAATTCAATGCAGTTGTGTTCCGTATTCATCCAAATATTTTGAGGGGGAACACCATAGCAAATGTGGGAAAATTTGTAAAAAGTCACCAGCGATCGAAGCGAGCCAGAAAGAATTTTTTTTTTTAAATGAAATTCTAATTCTAATTATGTGATAGATTTTTACATCATAGCAAATATCATGCCATGTATTTTTTTCTTTCATCTCATTTCGCTACCTCCTTTATTTTCTTTTATTTCCCCTTTACTGTGGAACAACCCCCCCCCCGGTACGCCAGTGCTTCAACGCAAAGTTTAATGCAGGAATGGTCCATACAGGGGCCGTTATATAGCCCTTTAAAGGTTACAGATGAAGAGCCCCCACTGCACAGGGTCTTGGACAGAGCCCCGGTAGCTTTGGAGATTTAACAAGTTTATAATAGACTTTCATACAACATTATGTTATATACCATCCATCTTTCTTCCCGCTCGTTATCGTCAATCCTCGGCAGCCTGGTAGTTTTATCTGGCCCCTTTTTTTTATTTCCAATTTAGATTTTGGCTTATTCCATTCTACCTTAATTTCCCGCTTTTGGTCATCTTAAATTTATTTTCCTGTCTTCATGCTAATATATTAGTATAACAGGGAGAGTTGTTCTTTCTCACTTGTTCTTCTTTCCTTCCTTTTCCCGTTTTATTTCCGTTTTCCCTTGTTATGTTTTTTCTTAGTTTTCTTTTCCCTTTCCCTTTCCTTTCCCCCTTTCTATTTCCTTTTCCCCTTTCCTCTTTTTTCCTTTCCTTTCCTTTTCCCTTTCTTTCTTTCTTTCTTCCCCCCCTTTTTTCCCCCCTTTTTTTTCCCCCCGGTGAACTCAGCCAGGGGGGGGGGGGGCAGCTTGCCCCCCTGCCCCCCGCCTGTTACCCCACTGTTGGGGAGAGGGCCAATGCAAAAAAAATAAGATGGTAAATTTTATTTTGAAAATGTGTGTGTGTGGGAGGGGGCTGAAGCCCCCAATTAGCTTACCGGTTTCGCGGCCCATATATTTATGCTTGGATATTCAGGAAATATTCTCTGCTAGGGTGTTATATTAAATTTGTGCTGAAGTATTACCCGTGGCCGCAGTATGCAGCATAAGGGGGAGGGGCAGGGGACAGTTTCCCCCACCCAGAGAGTTTGAAAATTACTTTTTTTACTGAAAATTTTCACCAAATCAACCAAAATTGTGCATAAAATTTCACTTTAGAAAATACAAAAGAGTCCCAATGACGACCTCTGTCACTTCGCTCCTCGCCTTTTACTTTCTTCAACATTAGTGTTTTACACGTGTGCCCCCCGGAAAAAATGTATGTGTATATTACATCATCTCGCCCACTAACTAACTCAATAGAGTTATAGGTGGAATGATAGGTATATATACTTATACTTTTTCAAAATATATTGTTCCTTCTTTCTTTCTTCCTTTCTCTCTTTCTTTCCCCATTTTCCCAACAACTTTAAAAGTAAAAAAAAAAAAATGGTCGGTCCCACTTGCTCCCTGTGACACCACCTATTCGTTCAGTGGCACCTTTTAAAACGACTTCTGCTCGCCTTAATCTTAAGACCCTTTCCTATCCGAGATCATAATAGAATGGTGCCCCAATGTAAGGTCATTTTGGCGTCCCCATTTTGTGCCCCTTATTTTAAGACCAATCTTGCGCCAACTGATTTTCCGGTCAATTTAAGGTATATCCTTTCTAAGTTCAACATCAATTCGACGCCCCAAAATAATATCCATTACTAAGAATAATTTGACGCCCCTATTTAAATTCAAATTCTAATTTTATGGTGCCCCTAACGTTAAGTCACATTGGTCAATACCAAATCAAATCATATGGTCAATTCGACGCGGCTCCTAGAATATTTGCCCCCTTTTCATCTCCATTCTCGTTTTCTCTCGACCTCCCTTGGCGCCCTCTTTTCTCTTACCTGAGAGGCCATGTGCCATGGCCAGGAACACCCCCCACGGATACGTGCATGGCTACTTTTTCAAAAAAAATCTAGCTGATAAGTTTTATTTTTCAGAAACAATTAGGCCTATGATATACAACACGCAAAAATTAATGTCCAGCTTTCAACTCTGATTGGTTCACTGTACAGCGGAAGGAGGGGGGGGGGGGGGGGTCGTTTTGTCAAAACTTCTATTCTCGTCGATGCAGAGACCCGGTTGACTATGGGCGTAGAATGTGTCATCAGTTGCCTTCTCAAAAATCTGACAAGCAAGCAGCGGGCTAAAAAGAAATACTAACAATAATAATAATAAAAAAAAAACATATGAAGGGGAGGCGAGCCAATCGTTTGTAACCCTGCATGGACTTTTGGCCTGGATATAAAAGCGAAAAAAATACAGTAACTGAGATATATACTTAGGCTGGCTCTATTTACCAAATACGGCAGGCTTGACTTTCAGGGGAGGATCCAGCTCCCGCCAGTAGGGGGGGGGGGGCCTGAAAAATTTTTCACCCATATTCTCCCCGATCGGCTGCTCAAATTTGATTTTTGTTTGTTTCTTTGAAGGGGTTGTCCCAGTGGCGTAATGAGCAAAAAATTTTGAGGGGGTTCGATACGGCGTATCGCATAAAATTAATAAGAACCTAAACAGGATGCCTATGTAACAAGATAAATACTGCGAGCGCGAAGCGCGAGCAGTAATTTTTAATATGGGTTCTGGCTTGATTGGAAAGGGGTCTGTTAAGGACGTTTTGCAGTTAGCCATTAAGACAATGCATATTTCAACTATTAAATAATGCGAGCACGAAGCGCGACTTGAAATCTTTTTGACATTCCGACCTATAAAATTGACATTCTAAGCACTTTTGGTAACCATTAACGGTATAGGTATAAAACCAAACAATTGATGTGAGCGCGAAGCACGTGTGGAAAAATTGAGATTTCAGACCTAAAAGTGGGACACTCTATTCATGTTTTGTAAATCTTGAAGAAGGATGGGTAATTTGGTATCTTCTTATATTAATAATGCGAGCGCAAAGCGCGAGCAATTTTTTTTTGATATTCTGATCTGAAACTGGATAATTTTAGCACGTTTTGAATAAAGATCAAGCTACGTAACGCAATAAACATGTGTGCGCGTGTTTGAGAGTTAGATAGAATCTGGGCATTCTGAATACATTTCATTTTTTATCATGAAAATCAATAATGCGAGCGCGAAGCGCGAGCGGAAAATACTTGATATACCGGAATGAAAAGGATGAATTTAAGCACTATCTAAAGCACTGTGTAGGGAACTTGTGAAGTAGATGTATATAGATATCACTTAATAAATGATGCGAGGGCGAAACGTGAGCTGATATTTTTGTTATCATTTTCAATTCAATTCTTTATTCCATTTCCATTAAAAACATAATACAAAGCACGGGCGGAAATCCCAGGGGGACGCGTCCCCCTACCATTTTGGAAAGGGGGGACATAATATTTAATGTCCCCCCTACTATTTGTGGTCTTTTATTATGGAAAAAAATATATAGTTAAAAATCGAAATTATACACATGTATCCTCGAATTTCGAAATATATATAAACAGATAGTTTTTGTTAAGAACTTGGATAGGAAAAGAAAAGGCATACCGGCCCGACTATTCTCGAACTCGCATCTAGCCCTATATGCCAGCCAAAGAGTGATGACATTGATGACATCGATGGCCATTGTCAATTTCATAACTAATAAAAATGACGAAAAAAAATCGCCCCTGGAAACTTATAAGTAAATTTAGTGTATAGATGGTAGACGAGAATGTTCCATACCCCGTAAAAACATACTTTTGTTAAACCAATTCATTTTCCCTTTATTCCAAATTTACTTAGAATATAAGAATATTTTCATTGTTCGCGTACTCAGTAAAAAGAATAGTTTTCATGAGTTATGATTTATCCTTCGCAGTTAATTTTAACTATGTTTAATCCCCAAAATTTGTTTTTAATTAACGAGACTTTTATATTCCATTTTTACCAAAAATCCCTGCCGTACGTGGGAGGGGTTATCATAGGTAGATCCATGGGGCGAAGCGGCGGCCCGCCCCCTTTTGGCGGCGCAAACTAGGAAGGTGAGGAGAAAAATAAGAAGAAAGATAGGACGAGGAAGAAAATTAAACGATGGAAGGGGATGGGGATAATTGGAAAAAAAGACAACTTTCAGGTCATTGTATAAAAATAAAAAATTCGCTCGCGCTTTGCTTTAATACACAGCCATCTCTTTATTTCAAAACGTGCTTAAATTTTTTTCACTTTTTAGATCGAAATATATAAAATCAAATCATTTATTTAGGAAGATATCCATCGTTTTCATAATTTTGTAGGTTTAAATCTTTAAAAAGAATTAGCTCGCGCTTTGCGCTCGCATTGTTTATTGAGATAAACTGCTTGTTCTTTATTTCAAAAGTGCTTGAAAGATCTAGTTTTCAGATCAGAATATAAATAAAATTCATTTCGCGCTTCGCGCTCGCATCAGTAATAATATGGTTGAGTCAGATACTATCCTGTTTATTGCTATAATAAGGTGAAAAGAAGATGACTTTTTCGGTCGGAAAATAACAAAAAAACAGGATACGCTTCGCGCTCACATCAATTAAAATTTAGTTAGATAGCTACCCTGTCCCTGATTTCAAAATATGCTACACTGTTAGAAATTGCCGTAATTTTACGGACAAAATTTAACAGAAATCGTCCGTAAACGATAAAATACGGAATAAAATTGTAAATTTACGGATTTCTACAGAAAATCCGTAAAAATTACATAATAATCAGGTAAATGATCAAATTTACAGACGTTTTCTGTAATTGTACAGAAGATCATTATTGAAAGGAGACGTTTACGATACATCTTGTAAATTTACTGTAAAGTAGATGTAAGTTTACGGATAAGATTTAACAGATTAATTTGTATTACGTGTAAAGTGCAATTTCTACGGAAAAATTTGTAAAATTTACTGAAAAATCAGGTTAATGATACATTTTCTGACGTTGTCCGTACCCTGATAGCAGAAACTGGTAAAAATGACGTCATAATTACGTCAGTTTAACGACGAGTGTCACGTCATTTTGACGTCGTAACATGACGTCTTATTGACGGGATCTTGCACCCGCGAATAACGTCATTATGACGTCGTATATTGACGTCATTATGACGTCTCCAAGATTGACTACGACGTCTTAATGACGTCTTTGCAACGTTTTTACAACGTTTTCCTGACCAGTATCAAGGGTCAGCTTGACGTCGTGTATTGACGTGATTATGACGTCTTCGAGAGTCGACTACGACGTCGTAATGACGTCCGTGCAACCTATTCCTGACCGGTTTTAGACGTCATATTGATGTAATTATGACGTCTTTAAAAGTCAACTACGACGTCTTAATGACAACTTTGTAACCTATTCCTGACCAGTTTCAGACGTCATATTGCTGTAATTATGACGTCTTTATAAGTCAACTACGACGTCTGAATGACGACTTTGAAACATATTGCTGACTAGTAATAGACGTCATATTGACGTCGCATATTGAAATGAATATGACGTCTTTTGGAGTCAACTATGGTATTTTAACGTATTCTGACGTGATGACATAAACATTTAAATTAAATTCTACATGTAATGTACACACACCACTTCAAAGACCTTGTCATTGAGGATTATCTATTGTTGGTGAATACTGAGGTGGTCTGACAATGTCCAGCATTCCCAGTAACAATATAATGATCCTCCATGCCAGGGCTTGCATAACTCGACTCAGTCTCAAGAACATGACCCCCCCCCCCCCCAGAAAAAGAATATATACAAAAATGGAAAACGAAATCAAATACAAGTACGCATTTCAATTAGGAAATCATGACAAATATTCTATTAATAAATAAAAGTTGCATAACATGATATTACCAGCAAAAAAAAAAGAAAAGAAAAAGTTTAAAAACTCTAAATAGATTTTAAAAAAAACACTTTTCTATGAAAATGCAGTATTAGGGTCAAAGGAATGAAATAATTACAATGTTTGTTATACCAATACATAGATACACATTAATACATAACAGAGGCATTATGAATAATAATGATCTCGAAGAATATAGCTTTTTTGTTGAAATTGTAATTAAATCTACCTTCAACTTTAGAGAACTATGTAATGTAGGTAAAAATATACTGTATGTAAAAAAAAAATACCATGATTTCAGGATTTATGGAAGCTTGCATTTGGGTGAAAGAATCATACATGTACATTAATTCTTATGAAAAGTTTGTGATTGTACATGTATTACATTATCACTTAGGGGTAAATGCAGCAAACAAATATTTCTTGAGAAAGTCTTTTAAATTAAGGTTAATTGTCAAAATATTGTACATGATCTAGATCTGGTACATTAATGTAAACTTGTTTCTTTGTAAAATCATGAATTTTGAACTTAAAATCAATAATTCTGATGATCACTAACACAGAAAAACATATGTGAGACAGGACAGTGTATTATAATTGATTTGAAAAATACCTGACATTTGATAGATTTACATGCTTATTTTGCTCATTTCTCAGCAATTACGCATTTTCTCCTGAGCTATTTGGCACGTATCTGTTACATACAAACACTTTGCTAGTAATTTTATTTGATTATGTTCGAACTCATTTGAAGATTGTTACTACAACTGGTAATTTATCTTTAAAGGGGTACTTGTATATGATTCGGGCTCAACAATTATATCTATGATAAATAAAGTAATTTTTACCATGCAAAATAGTGAAAATTTTATCAAAATCAGATAAAAAATAATTACAAAAATATTGGTCATTAACACATGCAAGTAGATAAGTTTATGATATCATGCCCACATTTTTATTGTTCTGTTACCAGATGAAATAATATTTCATGTGTGTAATAAGTATGTCTTCCAATCCCATGTAGCAAAAAAACCTTCCAGCAATAATCAATACAGGTAAGTCACATCAATGCAGTTTACAATCCAATTTAAATACACAATTTCATATATACAAAATAATACGTTTGGGATACATGTACGTGTACGTCTGTATGACATCATCAGCCTGCTACTTGCACATGCTTAGAGGTCTTTCACCAAAATAATGCAGAGCTTAGAATGCCATACATTACTTTATTACCCCTTGTCCTATTTTGATGAATTTTTCAGTTTTTGTTAAAAAGTAATCAAAGGCCATATCCATGGTTACCCTTATGCTTGACCTCAATGCCTGTTCTCTTTTACACAACACATTATTTGTGAGATACAAAGCACTTTCAGATGCCATCCTAGTCAGCACATGAGATTAAAAAAAATTAAATTACCAGGCAGTGACAGTGTTGTTCCAAGTCCAGAGCAAAGATGATCAGGAATGTGGTAGGTCTTCTCAAAGTATATTGATCCAAGGTTGTTGAAAATTGGAGGAGAGGGTGGAGCTAATTCCATGGCCTTGGAGCAGTAGTGGAGAAAGTTGCATCACCAGTAGCTAATTTGTAGGTGCATCGTAGACTAAGGATCACAAAAATAAAAAGGCAAGTGCGCCTAGAATGAAAATGACGCACAAGGCATTCCTTTTAATACATGTAATCTGGACCCCTGTCATTGACTTTGAAAATCAGTAGACGGACACTGATGTTTATGTATATCCTTTCCTTGACTTGCAGCCAGCGAAGTGGGCGTATGGCAAATGGCACAATAGATGCAGCATTCTGTACTATCTGCAGTCGGTCCAGATCACCCTAATTCAAGCACGAAGAGCTACAATAGTCAAGTTTAGATTGCGCTAAACCACGGACTGCTGTGCGGCAAGTAGGGGTATACAAGGCACTTCCCATTGGCCTTTATTCTTCCAATCTGTTCGATGTTATACTGGTAGGGAGCAGGTTCCAATAGCGCTATAAAAGGTGTTACGAAACCAGATGACTGGGTACACTTACAGCATCTGCAAAAAAAAAAAACAGAAGAGAAACATAAAAACCTTTCCTACAATAACTACTTAATATTCATTAGAAACTAAATAGTTTCAATATCAATTTGCAAACTTTTTAAAAAATGATTCCAAAACAATGTGGGGTGCGTTACATATTTTATACAGTACTTCAAATATTAACATGTAAAGTCAAGTTGGGGGAGGGGGGGGGGCTTGATGCCCTCAAGATCTACACCTCCAAACCATCTCTGTAAAGGGAAGGAAATTTTAGAGTAAATTTGTTTGAAAAAAAAAATTTTAATTCATGCTTTTTTATTTGTTTTAAATGGTTATGGGATAATTCCATCAGTTTGAATAAGAAATTACAAGTTGCCAATTTCACATAACCAAGATCAATTCTGATGTAATCATAAATGCACATGTTAAAAGACTCGGGGGGCTGATTCAGCCCCCCCCCCTCAACATATTTCGCGATAAATCCGCCGCTCAAATTTTTTTGACCGTGTCGCTTGCTGACTTTTTACTTTCAACTCTCGTGCAACTTTTGAGACCAAAATTGTGACCCCCGGGTACGTGTTTCCGAAATTACGCAACATTTTGTAAGTGCATGCAGACCCAAAATTATTGAAAAACGTGAATTTGTGTACAAATTCAATGCAAATAGTGTTTTTAGCCAAAATTCATAAATGTATCATTATTTTTCCTTTCACTGCTTAAAAGTTAAAATCAATTAATTTTATCTTGTTTATGGTAAAAATAAAGTCCCCGACAATTTCCATTGAAAAAACACTAAAAAACAAAAAGTCGTAAAACAAAGAATAGAATACATAAGAAAATAAATGTTTTTTTGAAATTTTTGAAAAATAAAAATTGATCAGATGCCTTTCTAGAGTATGTGAAACAAAAATTAGCATTTTAGGGGTATTATTTTATTAATTAGAGCCAACTTAATGAGCAGTGAGATTTTTCGCAGAATTTGATATTATAGTTTTGTAGATAATGAATGCCATGGGTAACGAGCATGCCAATTTTCGTCGCGATCGCCAGCCAAAATCATAAGGGGGGGGGGGCTGAATCAGCCCCCCCCCCAGTCTTCTTAGGTGTCGAAATAGCCCAGTCCATTTAGGGTTAAGAATTTTTTATATTTAGAATACAAAGGCTTACAAATCGGAAAAATTAAATGTTTGCCCAAAAATTATTGAGGGAAAAGTGGATTTTCTAGGGAAATCCATCTTTGTGTACAAAGTTCTACAGTCAACAGAGACTTGTCTAGGCTCCATGAATGAAAATACAATGTAAAAATGATAAAATAGCATCACAGAGTCCTCTTAGTACAGTTAGGACCATTGACAGATATAAGGTGCCCCAAGATTGCGCACATCCGAATCTGTGCGATTCTGATAATAGAAGATGCGCAACGACTCAAAACAAAAAATAAACTTTACACCTGAAATAGCCTACTGTACTGACTTACCTACTGCCTGATGCCGCTTGGCACGTAGGGCAACAACGAAGGACCTCCACTCCTGGCGGCCGGCGGTTCTGGGCCTTCTGGAAACTCCCCCGGGCTAGGTCATATTCACTGACTTCATCTCCTCCTCAAGTGTGATGCCAGGACAGGGAGTTTTGGTTCTCCCTCTCTTTCCCCTGAAATGTCATAAACAGATCTATTCATCAAAAATCTGACTCAAAATGGTGGGAAAATAATGAATTTAGGGCATTGCCAAGAGTTCCATATGCACCCCCACTGATATTGAAAATAAAAACACGAAGAAGGATCAGAATAATATATATCGAGCCCATCAGCCCAATATAGAACATATATGATGGGGAAGTGGAAATACATACTAAAATATGGCTTTATTCCGTCAAATTTTGAGCATGTATAGAGTGTGTGTAATTGTCCATAGACTAAGACATCGGTTTATTTAGTCAGTAAAGGGTCTGAGTCAAGTCTAGTTGAACTATCGGCTATCTCGCTAGCATAGCAGACTGCAGTTGACTACAGATAAAACGAGGTGAGTTCAAGTTCCAACTAAGGAAGGTGCCAACATAACGATAACGGTACAAAAAAAAAATTATTGAAAAATCTGAACGAAACGGAATTAATTCTCAACAATCTTTTCATTCTTTTGTTATTTTTGGTCATGTTGGTGGGGGGGGGGGGAGGGGTGCATTGGATATGGAACTCTTTCCAGGGCATTTCATGTGACGGCCTCAAAATGCAGCCTCGGTGCTACCTCGAGCTAAGTTCGTGCAGGCTCCACTCCACTTCACTACCGCTACGAGTGTAGTGTAGCAGCAGTAGTGAAGTGGAGTGGAGCCTGCACGATCTTCGCTCGAGGTACCTCGGTGCTTGCTTTCTTATCAAAATCTTCACACCGTGTGTAACAGGCCTGTGCAAAGTGAATGAGTGCGCAGACATCACACATCGGGCACTGCCGCTGCCACTACCACTAATCATTTTGTTCAATCTGAAAATGACCATGACTGGCCAAGTTTTTTTCCAAGAAAATCAATTATTTCTCTCATTTTTTAATGAGACTTTTTGCATACTTACTCATAAGAATACAAGGAACATCATCAATTGAAAGATTTTGTAAAATAAAAGGAAATTCACGTTAATTCTGAACTCAAATCGTTAGATGTGCAGACTTGGGGTTGGCGATCACCAGCCGGCCGCCAGTGCAGTGGTCCACAGCAGCGAGCGGGCGCTCGGGCCGGGGCGAGCCGGCGGTACCAGGATGGGATTGCCAGCGTCATGTCATTTTCAGTGACGAAGCTAGCTGCAAGCCGCGGCATTTCACAAAATACGAAAATAAAATAATAGAAAATGGTTATCTAACTTACTGTTTAGCCTACTGCAAATGTCTTCGAAGTCGTTGTCCATATCTGACCCGTATTCTTTAAAAGAATTATTAACGGCCTTCTTCGTCGCACTTCTCGATCGAGCTCAATAAACTGCAACTCCAACAACGCAACGGAATTCTTTTCAAATGTTGGCGGTAAGTGCGCATGCACAAGCCTGTCGCCGCGCCGCCCCCCCCCCTCGGCGAATTTTTATAGGGGTTGAGCTGAGGGGGGTCTAACACCGCGAGTAAGAAAAAAGTTTTTAAAATAGATATACAAACTTCTTTGGCATAAGAAGCTTCTTCTTCTTCTTCTTGTTTGGTTATGGTTGGCAACCAGTCAAAATGAT
The DNA here is from genome assembly GCF_037042905.1 of Lytechinus pictus. Classification (NCBI taxonomy): domain Eukaryota; kingdom Metazoa; phylum Echinodermata; class Echinoidea; order Temnopleuroida; family Toxopneustidae; genus Lytechinus; species Lytechinus pictus. The sequence goes on from NC_087251.1 coordinate 31,360,161, forward strand.
ATTTTTGCCACTGCTTTTGTAGCTTTTTTTTTAAGATTATATAATTTCCTATTTTTTTTGCATGTACTATTTTACTTTTTTTTCTTCTTCTTTTTCCTTTTTTAAAGAGAAAACATGCAGCCTCGCTAATAACATGGCAAGGTTGAAAAAATAGCAAAATAAAATTGTAAATTTCTTGTTGATTGGCAAATAATTGATGTCATAATCACGTCGTAATTTGGTCAAATGAAAACGCAAATTTCCTCGTCGTTGATTGGTAAATAAATGATGTCATAATCACGTCCTAATGTGGTCATATAAAAATGCAAATTTACTTGTCGTAGATTGGTCAGTAAATGACGTCACAATCACGTCATAATCTGGTCATACAAAAATGCAAAATAAAGTTGTCGTTCAAAGTCGTCAAAATGACGTCGTAACGACGTTGTCCAAATATACTATGACGAGATTTACTAGTTTCTGACCAGAAAATGACGTCATCACGACCGTGTCTGCTATCAGGGTAATTGTAGTGAAGATCATTCTTGAAAGGAGACGTTTAGTGGTTTACGGTACAAATCTTTGTAAATTTACTAGAAAGTAGCTGTAAGTTTACGGACAAGATTGAACAGATTAATTTGTAATACGTGTAAAGTGCAATTTCTACGGAAAATTTGTAAAAATTACATAAAAATCAGGTAAATGATCAATTTTACAAACGTTTTGATCCGTATAATTGTACAGAAGATCATTATTGAAAGGAGACGTTTACAGTACATCTTGTAAATTTACTGTAAAGTAGATGTAAGTTTACGGACAACGTCAGAAAATTTATCATTAACCTGATTTTTCTGTAAATTTTACAAATTTCCGTAGAAATTCCACTTTACACATATTACAAATAAATCTGTTTATCTTATCCGTAAACTTGAAAGGAGATATTTAGTGGTTTACTGTACAAATCTTTGTAAATTTACTAGAAAGTAGCTGTAAATTTACGGTCAAGATTTAACAGATAAAGTGCAATTTCTACGGAAACTTTGTAGAATTTACAGAAAAATCAGGTTAATGATAAATTTACTGACGTTGTCCGTAATTGTAGTGAAGATCATTATTGAAAGGAGACGTTTACGATACATCTTGTAAATTTACTGTAAAGTAGATGTAAGTTTATGGACAAGATTTAACAGATTAATTTGTAATATGTGTAAAGTGCAATTTCTTCGGAAAATTTGTAAAATTTACAGAAAAATCAGGTTATATATGGTAAATTTACTGACGTAAGGAGACGTTTACGATACATCTTTGTAAATTTACTGTAAAGTAGATGTAAGTTTACACGATTTAACAGATTAATTCGTAATATGTGCAAAGTGCAATTTCTACGGAAACTTTGTAAAATTTACAGAAAAATCAAGTTAATGATAAGTTTTCTTTTTCGAGCATGCGCACTTGAGAAGTTTGTGAAAAGCCCGCGAAGCAAAGAGAATTTTCCTTGATGTCTTGGATGTGTCAAGTGATCTTCTTGATCAGAAATTCGTAAGTATTTTGCTTTGAATTCGTAAAAGAAATTTCTGCTATGCTTCTCTGGAATATATTGATACGTTTTATGCAGTTATATGAAATTAATAGTGTTGGTTTTCATGATTACGAACAAGGTTTTGGCATTGACAAGTCCAGACGATGCAATGTATCGTCGCGTACGCGCTGCTACAGTCCCATTGGTGCATTTGAGTGTTGGATATTTTGACACTGTGGTTGAACGAATTGAATCGAAGGTGCGAAGCCGTGGGCCAAGCTTGTTTTATGAGCTTCACAAGGATATTTATATTTTGATGCCATTTATATATTCATTTGTATCTTCATTTGTAAATGTCAAGATGAAAATATAAACCTCAAAATATTAAATTTGTGCAATTAAACTTATTTAAAGGGGTGGATTAGGCCTAGATTAGATCTAAATCAAATCAATGTCAATGTCAATGGGTGATTTCAAGTACGGTGTTGAAATCTGGTGTTGGTGTTGTGACAACACCGTACTTGAAATCAGGCTGGTGTTGGGATTGACCTCGGAAAATATGACGTATTTCCGGCAGTTCGTGTTGAATGTCGTCTGCTGAACCCAGCACTGCGGCTGGTGTTGACGATCTACATGTACGTGCAATTTCCCCATTCACCAACACCAACCCCCAAGGATTGGGAAAATCATGGTTTCAAGTTCGGTGTTGGTGTTGGCAATCTCAAGCTCGTGAACAGGCGGCAAACACGATGAAACATCCCCGTAAAATTAGCTTTTACAGTTAAGATGAGCTAGTACTAGTACTAGTAGTAGAACAAATCATTTGAGCTGTAGGGGCCTATATATTTTGATAAAGAATAATGTTCACTCTTTCGAATTCTTGAATTAATTAAAACATTGGTAGGATGGGGGGTTGGGTGTCCGGACACGTAACAGAAATGAAGCCTTGTTTTTATCTCAGGAATAAACCAAAAATATAGGTTGAATAGTTTTTTTTCACCATCAATATTTGTTCTTTATAATATTTTCTTATATTCTGTGCTAAAAAGAATTAAAGACATTGCTTGTAAACTTTTCAAAATTGAGAGTAAAAGTCATGTGTCCGGACACCCAACCCGTCCGGACACACAACCACTGGGTATACATGTATTCTGTACGATGAGAATTTAATGCATTTCTTTCCGATTTCATTTTCGTCGTCGAGACTTCTCGCGTGAAGTTGAGATGATTTAGCAGCGCAGCGCAGAGGCGTGACGTCATGTGCTATCGATAACGCAATTGGTATCATTCCTCTGAACCCAGTCCCAGCTCGGTGTTGGAGCTCGGTTCAGCGGCCTTTTTACGCTCTCAACACCAACACCGAACTTGAAATCACCCAATGTCAACTACAGTTAGTTAGATCTAGTATACCTCGAGCGAAGTTCGTGCAGGCTCCACTCCACTTCACTACCGCTACACTACACTCCACCTACCCAAACTTCGGGACGGTGATCTCGATCGGATATTCCGAGTGACAAAGGTGGGGTGGCCGATGGAAATGTTATTTATTGTAAAAATCATAACAAAAAATATAAAGAGAAAGAAAAATGGCTTAATTTCTTACTCTTCACCCGTATTTCACTCCGTGTCCATCCTCTGGTTATCCTCTAAATTGTTGATTTTGAGCCAGTATCTATTTCCTCACACGTCACTATTCATGGCCGATTTAAAAACATCGCATGCGATCGGTCGCAGGTCAAACAGCATAAATATTTATATTATTATTGGATGGTTCAGAAAATACCAAAAATATTCTACGAGTATGGGAAAATGTTTTTTTTCCTCATTTTATTTTTTTCTATATTTTTTACAATAAATAACATTTCCATCCCACCTTTGTCACTAGCGGTAGTGAAGTGGAGTGGATCCTGCACGAACTTCGCTCGAGGTAGATCTAGTAATGACTTAGTGCTGGCTAGCGACCGACGGGTTTCCATTCTCAGCCATTCACTGATAATTCAGTTAAGACAGTGTGTTCCATGTGTGTATGTGTGATGCGAAGCTACCTCAGCTCAAGCGATGTAGACGACCTTGTTGGAGCGTACAGTGTAGCGGTAGTGAAGTGGAGTGGAGCCTGCACGAACATCGCTTTAGGTAATGCGAAGCGTGCTGTACATGTGTCCTCTGGACGTGTGGGCATTGGTTTAGTGACAGTGTGCATGTGATTGTGAAGGGTTGAAGCCCGGGTTGAAGTTTCTTACAGCTCTGTGGGTTTATCTATAATTAAATGATTCTCTTTTCAAGCTTAAATTTTTATAATGATGATTGCTACATTCCAATTATTTGATTAAATTGTTTGTTTTAGAACAGGTCTTTTATTTTGTCCTCAGTCTATTTCTCCCATTACATATCAATTAAAGAGAGTCTTCACTTGTGTTTCATTAAATTATTATACAATGTCCACTGTAATGAAAATGGAAACATGCCGGTCAAATGAAAGTGCAATATAAGTGGAAACATGCTGGTCTATTGACTATATGTTGACCATATAGTAGAAACCAAAATTTGTTCTCAGCTGTAATTATTCTTCTATGGGAACTTGCTTCTCATAGATCAAATAAAATTTCCGAAGACCCCATATAATTTTGTACTATTTGGTGCATTTAAAGAGGAGAAAGAAATGCTTTTTTTTTTCAATTTGCCTAAATTGCATTTAAAAATATACGTTTCTTTTGCTTTCGGCACAGGCCAATTTTTAGAGGCTGAAATATTAAAGAGTTGATTACTTAAATTTCGTTCTAAAATCTTTTTCATATCACTTGCAAATAGAGAAAATATAGCGCCCCCCCCAAAAAAAACTTTAATTTTTAAAGGCATCTCGCACAAATGATTACAATGTTTTTGTTTTATTTATCATTCACTATGAGATCTGTATAAAGTGATAAACCAATGAATTATTTTTATATGTATATGTTTCCAATTATTTGCCTACCGGTATTTATTAAAAAATAATGTTTGTGTTGTTATTTGACAATTGTTTCACAGAATTACGTCGTCGGTTGACATCTACCTATACCCATGGATTATCTCCATCACCTTCACAACCTTGAATTGCTAAGAGAGGTATGATTGATAAATTTGGTTTACATTGTTTTAATTTGTTTAAAAGTATTATTGAAATGATTTGATGAGATAACAAAAATGAAAACTTGAAATAACATTTTGAATGTAATTTTTGTTAATCTTGGGAAGACAATTAAGATTGCAGTTATTATGTTGGTAGATGTGTAATCAAATCTACATGCACATGTTCACTGTTTGGAACGTTTATAAAGATCACAAAATAAAAGAATTAAAAATAATATTCAACTCTTCTGCATACATGTACAGCTACCTTTGCCAAGACCACGTCGTGGGCTACGGGATGCTAGAAATCCATCGGAATCGTACGAGGATGGGCCATTTCAAGATCGGTATCGACTGTCAAAAGAAACCGTCATTTACATCATCAACATGCTGGAAGCCGAATTGAAGAGGGACACACAGAGGAATGATCCACTTCCCGTTTATTTGCAGGTGTTGACGGCTCTCCGTTTTCATGCAGTGGGTGAGTAATTGAATTAAATGATTATTGAATGTTTCTGGGCACTGTTAAATCTATTTGACTGAGGTTGTTTCTATTAATTTTAGGACTCCAGACAAAGTTGATGATGATGACAATATCTAGAAATCAGAGAGGGATCACATAAGTAAGAGTATCATTTAAGCAAACAGTCAAGTACCTATGAATTGCATGCTTAAAAATTCCAAAACTACCACAGCAGGAGTGAAGCTCTGCTGTTTCTGCTGTTAGAACTGTTATGTCAGGTTAGAGTTATAAATTTGTCATTAACCCTAAATTGGCAGATCACCCCCACCCCCCCCCCCCGAAACTTGGCTGTGTTGCGATGAAAAGCTATGAAATTTGGCACATAGATAACAACTCGAGATGAACATACACACAAAAAACTAGAGCTGCAATCGTATCAGAACAATGTGCATGCATTGACGCCTGTGATTTTATGGAGGGCAAGAAACAGAAGGAGATAAAGAGAAAACTCCTGAGGATATACATTTTCAAAATATTAAGAGGGCGCTATTTTTATAGGCAATGGTCACTGATGCGTAAAAAAAACATTTTGCATATGAGGGATGATGCCATTAGCAAACCCTAAAAAAGTGATACCAAGATAAATGGAAACAAGGAAGTGATGGCCATTTTACTGTTTTCCAACTTTTTAATAGAGAGCGCTATTTCTTAAAGGTAATGGTCACTGATGTGCGTTAAAAAACATGGATTATGAGGGATGATGCCATAAGCATACCCTGAAAATATGAGACCGAAATAAATGAAAACTAGGAACTTATCGTCATGGCCATTATAATATTTCTTTAGTTTGCAATAGAGGGCGCTATTTTTGAAGATAATGGTCATTGATGTGTGAAATGAAAAAAAAAACAATTGAATTTGGACTATCATAAGTCAACCCTGAAAATATGAAACTGAAATAAATGAAAACAAGTAAGTGATGGCCATTTTACTATTTTTGCAATAGAGGGCGCTATTTCTAAAGGTAATGGTCACTGATGCGTAAAAACAGATGAATACGGAAGCATGTTCCCAAATCAGACCAAAATGAATAAAAACAAGGAAGTTACGGCCATTTTATGATTTTCCTACTTTACATTTCAATAAATATTAATTTTTTAAATGTAGACTATTTCGGATTTGAATTAAGGGCATGAAGACGGCATTTTCAAGGACAAGTCATATTTTCATATGAAGAGCAACTCTTAAACAATCTACAGCAATTTGTTAGAAGTGTGTAGCATGCAGGATAAGAGAGTAAGGATGGGATTAGGAATAGTATGCAAATGGACTAGAAATTTACAAAATGGCGCCTGGATGGTCATGCATTGCCCCTGTCCGTCCGCCCCCCCCCCCCACTTGGTTTCCGCGCAATAAGTAAAAAAATATGTAATGGATAAAAAAAAATTGGTGTGTAGGTATAGGACACCAAAATACAGGCTCAGTTCGAATTCGGAGTCCGCAGGTCAAAGGTCACAGCTCATTAGATATGCGAGTTGGTTTCCACATGATTATCATAAGTTCCAAATGAATATTTAGAAATGTTTTTTTATTTGAATTATAATCATGTGAATGATCACACATAGACATCTACTATGTATGGGAAATACCATGTATGTTGTGCGCCATGTTATATAGTGGTACACTTTGGGGGTACTGACCAATTTTTTTGAACTTTTATCAATAGATGTGCAAAAACATCAAGGTAAAAAGTCAAAAGCACGGGGCAGAAAATAAACATTATTCAATAGCTGTTTTTTAAGTCAGTACTGCTGCTATATCGAATCGCGTATGATGGCGACACTGCAAGAGGCCTTCCACTTGTTAAAATGAATTGCAGAAAATTGTCTGATATTTGTAAAAGATGAATATTCTTATGAAATATGTGCTTAATTTTTTTTATCATCAGAAGTATCATCTGTATGTGTAATGAAATGTTTTAAAATTACCTCGAAACAATGACCTATCAACCATATGGTTTGTTTGATTTTACAGGATCATTTCAAAAGATGCATGGTGATGAGGCAGCAATATCACAGTCATCAATGTGTCGAATCATCAAAGATGTGTCAGAAGCTATAGCAAGAAGGAAAAGGCAATACATGAAGTTTCCTTCGACAAGAGAAGAAGTTGAAGCAACTCAGCGACAGTTCTTCCAGTACTGCAGATTTCCAGGAGTGATAGGTGCAATTGATGGGACACATGTCTACATCAGGAGCCCTGGTGGGGATCAGGCAATATACTTCCTCAACAGGAAGAATAGATACTCGATCAATGTTCAGGTTAGATTAATTATACCCTTTCTTAGGCCCTTTTCACAATTAGTGCTGAGACTGCTTGCAACCTTTGTGATTGTGTGCGACATATATTGTGATCAAATGATTGCAATTGCTAATACAAGCAAATGTGAAAGCCACTTAAATTACTATAACTAGAACAATGTACTATTTTGTATAAAGTTTGGCCAAAAAAAAGAATGTGACATTAATTTTCTTTCCTAGGATTTCCTATCACTTCAGTTTCATTTATAGTAATTATTCGATTCGTATTTGATTGGGCAATTTTTAAAATGAGTAGTTAATTCTGTAGCATATATATATATATTTTTTTTGTGCAAGTACTGAGCAATTGAAGCAGTGGAAGGGTGGGGTGATTGTTGGATAAATCAACCTAACATGGAAAGCACACCAATAATTTTTATGTGCATGCATGTTAAAATTGCATTCCAAATATGTGATAAACTTGCAAAACTCAATTGTTGTGTGCTCCCATTGGATGTCCCAAAGAAAATTGAAAATTAAGTGCCCAGAACGATATAGAGACAGTTATGAATGTAAGATTTGATATTCCTCTTTTGTCTTCTGCTAGGTTGTTTGTGATCAGGCTGAGAAAATAACAAGCATCGTTGCCAGATGGCCTGGCAGCACACCTAACTCCGCAACCGTAAGTCACTTTTCAACCAAACTTGGATGGTAGATGTACTTAGGCGACCTGCATATTATGCTGCAGTCGGAGGTCACATGGTAAGGTCAAAGTGTTCAAAGTTTTTGTAGAAATGTACCAAACCCGACGGTGCTCTCACTCCATGATGTGTCACTGCATCGTAGCAATCCAGTCGGATTTGAAATGGTCTACACACGTTGAATATATGGTCAAGAGCGCAAATAGTCGTTTATATGTTCTTCGCACTTTGAAATATCATAGTCTGTAATTTCAGGACCTTATAGTTGTATATACTAGTTTCGTGAGACCAGTTGTTGAATATGCTGTACCTGTATGGTCAGGAGCACTAACAAAACAACAAGTACAAGTCATCGAACGTATTCAGAAACGTGCCCTTAGAATCATTTTTGGAGCAGCATATTCTTCATATGAGCATGCTTTACTCCAGTCAGAACTGATGTCTCTTGAAGATAGATGGATCAAACTCTTTGTCTTGCGTTTGCGAAGTCTATGCAAATCCCCACGTCTAAACTGTATCACCTTCTACCTCAAAATAGGACTTGTCAATATCAGACTAGAAGCTTGGCCGGAACAGTAGAGATGCGATGTCGAACTTCACGATATAGAAATAGCCCCTTGCCCTCGTTGATTCGGCACCTTAAAGAGAAATTCCAGTAGTTGCAGTAAACACTGATTTCATGAGAAAGTCTGTAAAACAAGGCTTAATTGTCAGTATATCATCGAGGATCTAGATCTGGTACAGTTACATAAACTGAACTTTGTGAAATCTTGAAATCTACGCTGAAAAATGTTCAGGCTGAAGATCCCCAACACAGATAAGCGCACGTGGGACAGTGTATAATTATTGCTTCGAATGTCGGGCCCGACGCTCTACCCGAATCCTGTGCTTATTTGCTGATTTCTCAGCAATTACACAATTTCTTCCAGAATCCTTTGGCACATATGTTTTATTTATACAAACAGACACTTTGGTGGTCATTTCATTGGATTCTGTACGAACTCATTTTGATATCGTTACCAAAACTAGCATTTACCTTTAACTCTAAAAGAATTGATTACAAGGAGTAGTTTTTTTTGTGTATATATCTTCCCCTATCGTTACATGTATAATAATATCAAACTACGAATGGCTGAGAATTAAAGAACTCATCATTCATTGGACTCTCAAAATGTGATATCATTAAGAGATTGTTTTTTATAAAATGCAGATTACATACTAATTCTAATGTTGAGTTCTCTTTATGTTGGCGAACTCAAGTTTCATTTCATTTCATTTTACTTTGTTAATCAAAATATTTTTCTTTCATATGAGCAATTATTCACTGATATCTAGTCGTAAACTTAATATCTGAATTGAAGTCATAAAAATTGCCAAAATATGTATTATTGCAGCATATTAGATTATCGTTTTTTCCCAAAGTAATGTAATTCAGAATTTAATATGTAAATGTGTTTATTAATTTCTCTTTGTATATATGTTTAATCGTTTTATGATTTCTGTATACAGTGAATACTGAATCATTTATTTTTATTATTATTTATTTATGTTTATTTGTTTATTTTTTATTCATTTTATATATATTGTTTATTTCTTAATTTTATCTTATTTTTTATTCATAAAATTTACTTATAAAAGGGGGCCTTCACCCTACAAGCTCTGCTTTTTAGTTGGTCTCCTTCCCTTTCGATTTCATGGTATTATTGTATTATAAAAAAATGATTTAAATGTTATATTTTGTTATAATGTATATTGAACTATCATTGTAAATGTAAAAAGATTGAAAGAGAAAATAATTGAATTGAATTGAATTGCTTCTTCACCCTTTTCTCTCTGTTTCCCTTCCACCATCAATTTCTTCTCTTCTCTCTCTCTCTCTCTGCCTCTCTTCTATAATAAGTAATAATATCCAAGTCCTTTGGAAGCGCATAGAGACATTATTCATAATTGTGATATGCGCTATACAAGAACTGTTTATTATTATTATTCTCTCTTCCACTATTTCTATTCCTTTCTGCTTTCCAATTCATTTCCTCTATCCACTCATATTTACATGTATTTTGAATATTTTTCAATTTTTTTTATTGATCAGTGAGTATCAATTTAAATTTATTTATGATATACTTTGTTACATATGTCTATATTGAAATTTGTTCGTAGTACTATAAGTTTTTTTACCTTGTTATTGATGATTTTGTTTGAAATGTAAATTTTCGCAATTCGGCTTTTGCCGCAAAGAAAGGATTTTTAATAAACCATTTTGAATTGAATTGAATTTACAGGTCAACATTAAAGTTTATGTGCAAGGCTCTATGACAAGTGTTATTCCATCCCAGTCATTTCACAATGAAGTTTCAATACAATTATGTTGTGTGCCCTCGCAAATCACGATATTTCTGGTTATTTTCATGAGTGGGCGAGACACAATCACTGTTGCCATGTTTTATTCTAGAAATAGTAAGCTTAGTATGAAAAAAATTATTGAAAAAAGCTGGCCCGATTTGTCCAGGTCAGAAAAGGGCAACACAATTTTTGTTCAGGCCTTAAGTGAATGCATTCATACAATCTACCATGTGTTTGGGAGTACATGTTTAAATAGCAAATCAGCGTTCCTATTGTAAGGTATCTACTGATTAAAAAATATCTGTAAAAAATTTAAGAATTCTGTAAACTTGTTTTTTTACGGAAATGTGTAAATTTACATGGGAATTTTGTAAAAGTACGGTAATTTTACGGAAAAGGAATCCGTAAAATTACGGATTAAAAAAAAAAATTCCGGCAGCAAAATTTCCGGACAAATTTTTTTTTTCCGTTAATTATTTATACGGAATCATGTTAATTCACGTAAATTTTCTGTAAAATTTCCGTAAATAATATCCATATTTTACATGGGAATTTGTAAAAGTACGGTAATTTTACGGATTCCTTTTCCGTAAAATTACGGACAAAAAAAAAAATTCCGGCAGCAAAATTTCCGGACAATTATTTTTTTTCCGTTAATTATTTATACGGAAACATGTTAATTCACGTAAATTTTCTGTAAAATTTCCGTACATAAAATCCGTATTTTACATGGGAATTTTGTAAAAGTACGGTAATTTTACGGAAAAGGAATCCGTAAAATTACGGACAAAAAAAAAAAATTCCGGCAGCAAAATTTCCGGACAAATTTTTTTTTTCCGTTAATTATTTATACGGAATCATGTTAATTTATGTAAATTTTCTGTAAAGTTTCCGTAAATAAAGTCCGTATTTTCAAGAATTGTAATTTACGGAATCTTGTATATTTTACAGAACTTTTCCATAAATTACCACTTTCTGTAAATTTACGGAAAAAAAAAAAAAGTCCGGAAATTCTGCTGCCGGACTTTTTCCGTTAAAAAACGGAAATTTTTCTAACAGTGTAATGATACCAATTTTTAGGCCGGAAATGACATATCTTCAGCACACACTTCGTGCTCGAATCTAATATTGTTTAGTAGAATTCCTATCCTGTTCATGATTTGAAAAAGTGTTACGATTGTCCAGTTTTTAGGTTGCAAAATCAAAAACTCTCAGCTCGCGCTTCGCGCTCGCATTATTTATTGAGGCCTTTCATCTTTAGTCAGGAATACCTCCCCTCTTCGAAATGTATGTATATATATATATATATACATGTATGTGTGTGTGTGTGATGGTGTGTGTGTGTTTGAATTAGTAACTCTGTAGACCATAAAAAACGGAAAACTCAATTGTGTCCCCCCTGCCTTTAAGGAGAGATTTCCGCCCATGGTACAAAGTAATACAAATCCAATACAATTTTACAGACGAGCATTCTTACTTCGTAAAACAAAAAACAGTATAATATTGAGCATAAATGGAAATTGAGGGGGGTCCACTAAAAAGCAAAGCTTGTAAAGTGTGGATCCCCCTTGGAAATGAAGAAAATATAATCGACTTATTCATATATGCGTTTATATACAGGAAAGAAAAAAGAGAAGAAATAAAAAGGTCGAAATCATATTGATGTAAACATAATTACAGAACAAATGCAAAGCTATTCACACAAAGAGGTCTTCGCTGTGAAGGATATGTTGCGCAATAGAAAGAAGAAAAAAGCAGAAAGAGAGAGAGGGAATGACAAGACATAGAAGACAACACAAAACAAGAGACAGGACAGTACAAGACAAGATAACATAATAAGTAAAAAAATAAAAATAAAAGGAGGAAAAGTCAGAATGGGGAAGGGCTGACCACAAACCAGCTTGATCTGGTGAAGTAACAAAAGATGATATAACTGGACGATAAAATATGAAAAAAGATAAAACAATAAAAATGAAAAATGTAAGGATGATAATCAAGATAATGAAGTGTTAGTTCTTTTGCGAAGAATTATATGAATGAAGCAGGATAAGTTTGAGTTTACGTTTGAATGAATTCAAAGAGACACACTGTCTTAAACATTATTAGATAGGGAGTTCCAGAATTTAGGACCGTTGAATAGGAATGTATTTTTTGCCAGTAAAGTTTTGTAAAGTGGTGTATGAAGTTCGTCAGAGTGTCTCGTGTTGCAGTTATGATAAAATTGATTTTTAGGGAACATGGCATCAAAAATATGGGGAAGTGCATTATTATTATAATTATACATGAAGTGCCCTAACTGTAGTAAATACAGGTCTTTGACTTTCAACAGTTTACTTTCTACAAAAAGTAGGTCCGTATGAGAACGGAAAGCTGAACTATAAATAATACGAAGTGCTTTCTTTTGCAAAAGTAACAATTTATCTAATAAATATTGATGGGTATTACCCCAAATAATAATCCCGTAGTTTAAATAAGGAAAAATTAAGGATGAGTAAAGCATGATTAATGATGTGGAGGGAATGCAAAGTTTTAGCCTATTAATAATACCTATATTTCGTGAAATTATTTTGGATATATTTTCAATATGATTTTTCCAAGAAAGTTTACTGTCAACTGTTATTGACCTATATGACCTGGACATTCTAGGCCTGGGCCTAAGGAAATTTTGTCATCATAAGAAAATGATGACTATCTTCCTATTCCTCTTCCTAATATAATAGCGCGATATGAAACTTGTCGATATTCCTTTCTGAAAAAGGGACAATTTAGTTATTAGGAATTCATGAAAATTTTATTATCATATCTATGAATGTAATAAGCCTAATGAGTGAGTAAAATTTGTTGACATTGAGGCCTGAAAACTTGATATTTTAAGCACTTTTGTAATCATGAATAGGCTTTATGAGTTAATATATTTTCAACAATAATGCGAGCGCAAATCGCGAGACGAAATTTTTGATAAACTGTCATAAAAGGGGGCTTTTAAGTAGTTTGTTATAGAATTGATATATCAAGAATCTTAACAAAGACAATATGTAGGCCTTCTTGGCAAATCAAAATAAAATGCGAGCGCACACCGAAAAAAGCTGCAAATGATATTCACACGATAAAACGGACATTTTATAGAGCACTTTAAAAAAAAATCAATTTGTAAATCATGAATATGCTTTGTATATTGACTTCAAAACTTGATGTTTTAAGCTACATATCAGCCTATTGAGCAAGATATGTATCTCATAGAACAGGCTATTCAATTCAATTCAATTCAATTTATTTTTCATTCTTCAACATAATATAAATAATTACATGATAAATCAATTCAATTTAAATAAAAGCATGAACAAATTCTACATTGAATAAATAATATACATATTCAATAAGTGATTCAAATATAAATTAACATGCATGTCAAATTTAAATCAATATAATCAAATATAATTAAATCAATATAATCATATATCATGAGAAGAATGGAGGGGTCCACTGAAAAGCAAAGCTTGTAAAATGTGAACCCCTCAAAAAGTTAGGATAGAAAGAATATTGAAATCTTAGTAAAACAGCTGGGGTAATATAATAATATCCAAGTCCTTTGGAAGCGCATAGAGACCCCGGGATAGAGACATTATTCATAATATTGTGATATGCGCTATACAAGAACTGTTTATTATTATTATTATTATTTTCAGGCTCTTTTTGGAGATTAATCTTCGATGGAAACGCACATTGACAAAGTACACAAATACTCTCTATACAGTGCGTATAAAAAATCGGGACAGTTTTGAAAAGTCTGTAAAAAAATTGTTTCATAATATTATATCTATATTTTGATGTTAATAGATGCTCTGAGACCTTATGTGAAACAAATTATGTTATGGTACCTATATAAAAGACATGAATCCTATTTTCAAGGGGTTATTGAATCCTTCACCAAGTTTAATTATGTGCTTGACAGGACAAACAGGAGAGGGTTCATGTCTTTCAATGGCAATGGTGTATTGAGTCAATTTTGAAGGGGCAGATCGGGTAAAATGTATTAAAAAGTTGTGAAGCGAGCAAGCAAAAATTTCCACTTTTTATTAAAATATCAAATTTTGTGATTTTATAATATTCAGAAAATAATATCATATTTCCCTTTTTATGTTTTCTGTTATTTTCCTTTTCACTTTTTTTTCTTGTTCATGATTTTTTTTATTTGGGGGCGGGGGGGGGGGGAGTAACCCGAGCCCCCACCCATCAGTATGCCACTGTTCAAAGGCATCATAACCTTTGTAGCACACAATGAAAGGATTTGAAAAAAACACGCTCTCCCATACTTCGGTTAAAAAAAATTGTTCTTGCCTAATAAAGGAATATTCAAAGCTAAAAGAGAACATATTAAAAAGAAACAACAACAACAGAAATATTCAAGCAGATAAGTAGATTTAGAAATCAATTTTCACCGAATAATTCGAAAATTATGGCAAAGATAATGAATAGGTTAAGAGGATATATGCTGATTAGCAAGAAGTCTGACCATCATTTTATGCCATTTTGGCGCAAGCCTCCTTTTTAACCCCAGACAAAAACATTCCGTGTTCGCTGAAGCATGAACGAAACTAAATTATTTTAATGGCATTTGAAGGATAAGACTTCAGAGCACCTATTGACACTAAAATATAGAGATAAAAATTATAGACTTTTCAAATCTGTCCCGTTTTTTTTATACGCACTGTATAGGCCTACCCCCGCTCTCCCAAAAGTGATTTGTTTTAACATGCACCGATTTCCCGGCAAACACATATAGGCCTATTTCTCTCATTATTGTTGTTAAAATAAAAAAAAATTCTTCTCAGCTTAAAGAGTTAATATTCATAAATATACTCAACACTCTCCATGCAGTGCCTCCGTATTGATAGGGCCAATGACAGGTTTTGAGCTATTGAGCTCCTGTTATACTACAAAGTCCATTTGCGCATTTTCACGGTAACTGACGTTACAAGGCACAATTTTACAGGGGCGGAAATCTCTCCCAAAAGGTAGGGGGGACACAGGGGCGGATCCAGCCTTCGCCAATAGGGGGGGGGGCGGAAATTTGTTTCAGCCAAATTTTCCCCGATCAGCAGCTCGAAGATGAGTTTTGTTTGTTTCTTTGAAGGGGTAGTCCTCATTAGTCACTTCTTAGCTTTATTCTTATACATTAATATATAATATCATCATCCTTATTCCATGTATTTATATGATTCGAGCGCGAAGCGCGAGCTAATTTTTTTGGAATTTTTTTGTATTTTTTCATAAAATTTGAACTGATTCTGGGCAATGTTTATCCTGAAAAAGATGTGTATGCAACTTAATAATTACTACAAACGCAAAGCGCGAACAGAAATGAACTGATGGAAAAGATACCTGTTAAAGTAGCATTTAACAATCAAATAATGCGAGCGCGAAGGGCGAGCTGAATTTTTTTTGACATTTTCACCTAAAGAATGGAAATTCTAAGCACTTTTTGTAACTTAAGCAGAAAAGGCATATAAGTAAACAATTATTACGAGCGCGAAGCGCGAGCGGAAAATTTCGAGATTTAGTCCTTTAATATTTACTGAACGAGACACTCTATGTTTTGTAAATCCTGAAAAGGATGAGTATTAATAATGCGAGCGCAAAGCGCGAGCAGAAAATTTTTATATACGTTTTGAACTGGTACCTGTTGAAAAGGTACCTGTTAAGGACTGCTTACACTTAGCCATGAAGGCGTTACATATTTCAACAATAAAAAAAATGCGAGCGTGAAGCGCGAGCTGAAAATTTTTGAACTTTCTAAAGATAGAATGGAAAAACAGGATAGCTATATATTTTAACGATTGATGCGAGCGCTAAGCGCGAGCAGAAAAAAATATCGAGATTTAGACCTAAAAATGGGCCAGTCTGTTCATGTTTTGTAAATCATCAAAAGGATGAGTAATATGGGGTCTTCTTACATTAATAATGCGAGCACAAAGCGCGAGCAGAAAAATGTTGATATTGTGATCTGAAACTGGATAATGATTTAAATTAGAGGACAAGTTGAGTATCTGAATAAACATGCGCGAGCGTGTTTCATATTTAGACCTAGAATCTAGGCATTCTAAATATAACTTTAATCATGAAAATCATGAAAAATTTGATATTCCGATCTGAAAAAAGAGCAAATTTTAGCTTTATATTTCAAGCACTTTGTAGAAAAATTATAAGGTGGATATGGATCGCATTTAAAAAAGAGCTGATATTATTATTACTTTGAGTTTTGACATAGGACAGGGACATCCTTACATGTCATATGAAAATCTTCCTATTCCTCTTGCTAAGCGCGAGATGAAACAAAAGGGACAATTTAATTATTAAATTAATATCATATTTATTAATGTCTAATGAGGGCGCGAAATCTGATGATATCATGGCATAAAAACTAGACATTTCACTTTTGTGATTATGAATAGGATGCATCAGTTAATATATTTTTAACCATTAATGCGAGCGCAAATCGCGAGCTAAAATTTTTGGTAAACTGTCATGAAAAGGGGATTTTAAGTAGTTTGTTGTATAATCAATATTGAAACATTTATATAACTCGCCATTCAAAATGCAAGCGCGCAGCGCGCTAGCTGATACGTCTTGACAATCAGACCTGAAAAGGGATATTTTGAAAACTTTATGGAATACACGAAAATAATAGGTACCTGATAAATGAAAATTTGCGAGCGCGCAGCGCAAGCAACATGTTAACATTCAGACCATAAAACTGACATTTTTACAGAGCACTTTTTAAAAACCAATTTGTAAATTACACAAAATAATGAAAGATCGATTTCCGAGGTGAAATATGTTTTATATATTGACTTCCAAACTTGATATTCGAACTCCATATTGAACAAGATATGTAAATCTTTATATTTTATTTTATTTCAGTGGCACGAAAGATTCTCTTTATTTTCCAAGTCTTCCCCTCATCTTATTTTATGCAGTCGCCGTCCTTCTCTTCTTTTTTCCTCTCTTTTCCCTCCCTTTTTACTTCTTTCTTTCCCTTTTTTCTTTTTTTTGCTCCGCCAAGAGGGGGGGGGGGGCGGGCCCCTCGGCCCCCTGGATCCGCCTATGGGGACAAGGGGCGGGAAAATTTGACAAGCAAATAAAAAGGTTATCATCGTCAAAGTAAGGTCATCTCGTCCCAAAATATATGTTTTATTTCGATTTAGAATGATGTATTTCTTACCATCATAAAAGACCAAAAATAGTAGGGGGGACATTTGATATTGTGTCCCCCCTACTATTTTGAGTAGGGGGGACACGTCCCCCCTGGGATTTCCGCCCATGCAATTTTACACACTTTTCATTGTATGTACATATATGATTATCTCTAAAACAGCAAATGATGGGAGTTTGTTTATGGGAGTTTGCTTAAAAGCAAACTCCCATCATTTGTTGTTTTAGAGATAATCATACACACAATGAAAACTGTGTAAAATTGTGCCGTGTAACGTCAGTTATCGTGAAAATGCCCATTTAGGAAAATATAATAATGGAATAGAACATCGATCGCTTGCTCAAGACAATTTTTGGAAAGGTCCCAAACTGTGGAATTCTGTTACAAATGTTAATGCATGTAAACAAAGATCCCCTGAATAGTTCTAGGCCTATACTACAGTGCGTCCCACAAAAAAAAAACGAAACCGAGATTTATCGATGAATTATCATAACTTAATCACAAATACAATAGACAAATGACCTACCATTGTAAAGCTTAGAATCTCCTCTTTCATATGAAATTACTTAGATTATTTCTCATTCACGCATGAGTGAGCAAAAACAATTTGAAGAGGGGATACCAAAAAGTCATTTGGCGGGCTGTATCTGGGTTTCAAAAAGAAAACCACATTTTAAAAAAGTTCAATATCTGCTCTTTAATTTGATACCTCAATTACAGAAAATGGTCAAGAAGTAACAAAGTTCTGGTTATTTGAAATAAGGCTTGAATTTCAATAATTTCATAAAATGAAGAGGTTTTACAGGCTAGCGTTCAAACTCACTCGACACTCCGTTTTGTTGACGATCAGCCATGCATTAAGTCTTTTGTTAACCATATGCGATAGCTTCTGTGGGAAACCGGTGAAAACACGTTTATTAATGAAATTATGGAAATACAAGCATTGTTTCGGGGGAACATAACTTTTTTACTTCTTGACCATTTTTTGTGATTAAGGTATCAAATAAAAGAGCAGATATTGATCCTTTTAGGCATGTGATTTTCTTTTTGAAATTCAGATACCCCCGCCAAATGAGTTTTTGGTATCCTTTCTTCAAATTGTTTTTGCTCACTCATGCGTGAATGAAGAATAATTTAAGTAATATCAGATGAAAGAGGAGATTCTAAGCTTTACAATGGTAGGTCATTTGTCTATTGTATTTGTGACTAAGTTATGATAAATCATCGCTTAATCTCGGTTTCGTTTTTTCTGGGACGCACTGTATAATATTGCATTGAATGCAATATTATAAACCAAGATACATTCCCCAGTGGCGCAATGAGCCTAAGTTTTGCTGATGTGGCCAGATGTGGCGGATGCCACTTCAAGTTCTAAGAAGATGTAAGAGAGTGAAGCGAGCAAGCAAGGTTCGACCTCTTCAATCCAAAAATTATTAATTTTGGATAGATTTTGACATGATACTCAGAAAATTATATAATATTTCAACCTAGGCTTTCTTTCTCTTTCATTTTCTCTTTTTAATTCGTGGTAGTGAAAGTTTTGTTTTAATTTTTATTTCTATTTATATATAGTTAGATATTAATTGTTATTTATTTATGTATTCGTTTTATTTATTTATTTATTTGTTTATTTATTTATCTATTTTTTTTAAAATTCATTCATTCATTCATTCATAATTTGTATTTACTTTTTATTCTTTTCTATTTCGTTTATTTTTATCATAATTTATTTTCTATTTATTTATTTATTATTATTATCATTTTTTTTTGGGGGGGGGGGGCATAGCCCTGCAAGCCCATCATGATGGTCTATACGGCAGTGCCGGTGTTTCCCAGTCAAATATGAAATGTACCAGGGACTATAGGCCCTTTTTATTGTGAGACTGTTTTTATATACATGTATACAGATCTACCGTACTTCTTTTATATCAAAACGGGCCCTGATTTGCTTTTAGTCATGATGCCCGGGTGCATGCATGGTGATGATGATCCGCCTCTGCTGGGCGCTCATGGTGCTTAATTGCTAAAATATAGGAAATGTCTCACAAATTTCAATGTCTTCAAATGGTGATTAGAATCATGGATCCTACGTATAATGGATCATTTAGTTCAAATACTGTCCTCGTAGTGCTACAATAGTGAGTGGGGAACAGAAAGTTCTTTCAACAGGGAAAACTCAAAACTTGATTTGGGTCTCTGTAGCTGCTTTCTTGATAATTTGGGGAAGGCTGTGATACCATTTTTTTTTCTCTCTCTCTATTTTTACTGTTTTCTTTTCTCATTAAATAACAACCCTACACAGAGTGGTACCATGGGGGGGGGGTACATATATCCCGTATTGACCTACGTGCCCCCCCCCCTGATCAGAGACAAATGTCGGACACACGCAATGAAGACCCCCCTCCACTTAATTTTTCTTTTGTTTTTCGTGACATGAAACGTCACCTCCATTTGGGAATGAAGACCTTATTTGCATGTTTTGCTCAACAGATATTTTCTCAACAAAAATGCTCTCCCTCCCCCTTTTAATTTCATGCTTTAAAATAGTATGCGCATGTCGATCTATACTAGGGATATATGGTAGTATTATGTAATCTACAAAGTTGTAAATATTACAAATTAACGGTGGAAAAATAAGCACAGACCAAGCACTGTCCTAAATCGATCCTCGAATGAGAAATGATGTCATTTATCACGTGATTGTAAACGCCAATCAAAGTTCAAGCAACGCTTATCCGGTAATCGCAACCTTCACAAAACCCAGGAATTGGTGAGTAAAATGCGTATTAAGTATAAATTTGAAGAGTGTGAAAGTTTCAAGTGTACGTGGAGTTACTGCACAATGAATATGCATTTTTATTTGGATCTTCCTTTAGACATAATGAAAATAGAGGTAGCTCAACGAAATTAAAATGGTTGAGTCTTGACCGTTCAGTTCGCTGTCGATTCACTGCCCCTGCACTGTGTCTGTGCCCCTGTGCTGGAGATAGGAGCTGGACTGGCTGCACGGGACTCGCGCGGAGGAGGACGGCAGGGCAAGGGAGAAATTCGGAAAACCACCCGCTAGCCGCGCCGCTGAATTGTAGATCTAACTTAAACTGCACAAAATTTGATGCGCAATAATTCGATATCACATTGTGATGATCATTAGTGAGCAATAATCTGATATTTGGCATTATCGTGAAATAAGTCACTAGACAGGCTGTCTCCAATTAATTTCGTCGGTGCATGCTGGTGAAAAAAAAAATGGCGCGCAGCAGGATGTATGCTGACATTTGTAAGAAAGAAGAGACTTCATGACATATTCATGATGAGGCCAATTTAATGTGTGATTCAGTCTGCCTTTATCAACATGGAGATTTGTGCAAACTCTACACGTGTGTGTGTGCAGCTCTGCAATTTGAATAATATGTCGCGTATACGGTACTACCCCTTATCGACTACCTTATTTTCTAAATCTAAGCATCGTATCTGCGAAAGTATTTATCACTTTTACCTATATTTCGTCTAATTTGTGCAGAAAATTGAGCAGATCAGATTCCGACATTTTGATCGACGACTGATTTTATTCGCGTATACCGGTAATGGTATATCGGCGAACAACGAATGCGACAATTTTACATTTGCTCATTTGCACCCTTCTTTTTAAACCGACCACCGGCCGCGATACACTAAGTTTACGGCCGATTCTTGTCATGTTGGCGAAATATTTTGACTCTTCCAAATCAGTTCTATGATGTTAAGGCCAAGTAAAAAAAGAAAGTAGTTGATCGTCCTCGCGCGCATCTATTTTGGCCGCCGCATGAAAATTTTTACTATTTACTATTTTCAAAAACTTGCTAAAAAAAAAAAAAAAAAAAAAAAAAAAAATAGTGATGTTTCTCCTCCGTGCCTGCTTTCCTTTTTTATTGCAGCATCAATTTTCTTGATATTTACTATTTTTATGGCTGCTGAATAGCGAAAAAAATTCACTAGATTGGCGAGTGATTTGCTCTCATGTGCTCTGGGATCTCTCTCGCAACTTCAAAAACAATTGCTAAGTCCGATATCGCCGTAACTGCAAGAAGGAAAAAAATTCTGATTTGGTTTTTTATTGGAATTTTGAAGATACCATCATAAATTAGCGAGAAAATAAAGATCGAAACGTTTTAGTAAGGAGTGATGACCTACTATTCTTATATTGTATTGTCTATAAGAAATATGAAAGGATATGCTTGTACAAGTCTAATGTGAATAAGAAAAAAATATATATATAATGTATGATATAATATACAAAATGATATGTTCTGCACATATAACTAACAAAGCCCACAAGTGTTTTCGCCTTGTTGTTGTTGTAATTAAAAAAAAAAAAAAAAAAAAAAAAAAAATTATTTTAATGTTTAACCCATCTGTAAGCACAGGTACACTAGCGCCCCCTCGTCTATGCATGGGTGACCTAGGCATTTATGTCCGAAAAATCGGCACAATGTACCGTGCTGACCGGTATGATTGCATCTTTGAAAGGGCAGGGCAAGCGCAACTAGTTGGAACTGAGCTGAAGATAGTGGTTTGTTTTTGGTGAAGATTTGTTTATATACCAATTTGACAAGAGTTACGACAAACTTTTGTACATACCATAATTATCCTTTTTCATATTAGAAGGATACACAAGAATAATATTTCATATATGTATACATCATATTGGTAATAATATCATTATGTGAGAAGTGAGATTTTTTATTAATAGAGTCAATGGCGACAATAGTCAAATATGACTAATCGCCACTCAAACCAATATAAGAAGAAGAAGAAGTTTGCAAACTCGGAAAAGATCACGGATTTCTTCATTTTTTAGTGCATTTTCGGGGACCCCGCTTCCTGAATCTGAACTAATCCGTCGCGTGCTTTGAAAATATGGCGCAGAAAAATCAATTTTAATGATGTAATTTGTATTTTAGCGGGGTATTTTGGTGAGTGATAGCGCCAGTACTTCGATGTGTGTTACGGTGAATGAGCTGTGCTTGTGACTCTGTACTGTTGGGTGAATGCATGTGTGCTGGGATGATGTGATTGACTGTGCTGGCGCGACATGTGAATTTGTGAAATGAATTGAATTTTCTGGCAAGTTTTCTTACATCAGCAGGCAATGCATTGAATATTCAAAAAATAATTTCAAGTGGGTTATTCATTATCAATATTGAAAATCATTAATGGGATTCCAGTAAGTGCCAATTCTGTTCAAATTTGATAAACTTCATTCTTCCTCGAGCTATTCAATTTGATGGACAATTGTAAAAATTAGTAAATAGATCTAACACTAACAGTTACAAATATTGAAATCATAAACATTATGTGAACAATTAACAATTATAATCATTTAGCATTTGATATCAATTAAAAAAATGAATAAAAATTGAACAGTATTAAACATTATGTAAACGAATATACAAGCAGCTGGAAACTGCGATGCGAAACCATGCCCAGAGCTAAAAAAGAGATTGGCTCTGGAAAACTGAACATGGCTCCATGGTAATAAAAATGACCCCCCCCCCAATGCATGTTTTACCCTTACATATATATATATCAGTATAATACTTCAATAGATTTTTATCGCATATAATACATTTTCCATATAGATTTCCAATCAATTGTTTACATGTATATATATTACGCATATATATATATATCTATTTCTACTCATTTATTATTAATATTGAGTATGCATCGATCACATAATTCGAGCTTGACATGGCCTGACAATCATTTGAATAAAAAATAGCAAAAAAAAAAGTAAATAGTAAGGACCTCCCTCATCACTGATGTCAAAAAACGGCCGAGAAAATGCCTCCTTGTTTTTAAAAAAAATAGCAAGATAGCAAATAGTAAGGACCTCCCTCATCACTGCTCTCAGAAAACCCAGACGATCAACTACTATCTTTTTTTACTTGGCCTAACATGCTAAATGATCGTCTCACTACTTCTAGGTGTGTGACGAAAAAAAAAAAAATCATCAAATATCAATAAATTTTGTATCATTTGAAAGCTCTTAAAAGGACCTTTCAAATGATACCAAGAACTCTAAATTTCATCAAGAAATTATAATAAAGTTATTCCAGTCGCGCATATACATCCAAATTTGTGGTCATTGTCTTAATGTAAAGTTAGTATACTAATACTAACCTCGCAATACGTGTGAGTGGTAAAGTTAATGGAATACAGAACCGATTTTTGTGAACATTTTGAACCCAAGTCTTCAACAGGCTCTAACTTCTTTGTTTTTTAGCCCTTTGAAGTAATTTAGGTATCAATGGAAAGGTGAAAGAAAGCTCAATTGATGTGTAATCATTTCACTTTGTAATTTTTCTTC
Organism: Lytechinus pictus; assembly: GCF_037042905.1. Taxonomy (NCBI): domain Eukaryota; kingdom Metazoa; phylum Echinodermata; class Echinoidea; order Temnopleuroida; family Toxopneustidae; genus Lytechinus; species Lytechinus pictus. The sequence continues at coordinate 31,384,133 of NC_087251.1, forward strand.
TTAATATGTGTAAAATAATTTCTTCTAATTAATTTTAATTAATTTTGCAAATTACGCAAAATCACAATTACTCGCCTCTTTTTTTGCCAAATGAAGGTGATCATGGTAGCTAATTTATATAATTTAGTTGGCATCAAAACAGCATCATGTAGATAATTTCCTAAATGAATTTGTGTAAAGTACTGGTATTGTTTTTGTAATTTCTAATGTATTTCTCTGTAAATTGTTGATATAAATTACAAGCTCTTTTTCAACTTTAGTATTGTATACATGTATGTACGGGGGTATTTTTTTACATATGAAAATCATCATTCCTTTTGTACTTTGTATAACCAAATAAAAATACAAGTGTGCTATTTTCTGATGTATTTGATTGTTTCTCCAATTCCTTATGTATTCTATTTCAACAATTGTTATACAGTATAATATGTAGCTTTTGATTTGAGAGAAAATGGACATTTGATTACAATTTTTTTTGGAGGGATGAGCAACTGAGTGTAAAATATGTATGTAGCATTGTATGCAATTTATTACAAGTATCAAGGAGGATAAAAGTTAAGCTTTAATATATTCTATCAGTTTTCAATGCATTTCTTGTATACATACATTGTATTACAAAGGCCAGGCCTGTTTGAGCTCTCTTTTTTTAGAAAAATAAATAAATTCAGATTCTAGAGTGAAATCACTGCACATAATTTTTTACACATATTACTACCATACTATTATGAAACAAAACAAAAAATTAGCAAGATTTTGTGGAAAAGAACTTAACAATCCAAATTTACCAATCTCCTCATGGATAGACTTGAAAGGCACCTGTGATGTCACATATGAACAACTTTCCCTTTGGTAGACTATAAAATACCCCCCAAATCTCTCATTTTGCTCTTTCTATGGTGATACAAACTCTATCCATAATGTATTCTTTGAAAATTTGTATATGCCCAGAAAGAATACATGATCTACTGATAGATGTGATAAAAGAGGCAGCTTATTAAAGTGAATATACAAAAGTACTGGGAAAGTTGTTCACAAGTGACATCACACATGTTTGTCGTATTGCCAATAAGGAGGATCTCCATCTAGTGATCGCAATATTCAAATGCTCATAACTTATTATTTACCCGATTATTTCAAACTTTTGTTGATCTGTTTCTTTGATTTTTCTGTTTTCACACAAGCTACATGCATCTTGTTCCAAAGGTTGTATTTTCCTTTGAAGGAAACCCAAACCAAAGGAGAGGAGCAATTCTATTGGAAAGAGTAAAATGAGAGGAACAATTTAAAACAAGTTTCATCAAAATCGGTTGTGAAATAACCAAGTTTTTTATGTTTAAAAAGTGTTGTTGTACTTTCTATTGGATCCTCAAATTCGCCACTGTGCTTCAGAATCACAGATTTTGTGGTCAACTCTCCATTTGTTTTGTACACAATTTTCAGATTTTCCCCATTATCTTTCAAATTGCATCTTGCCTCCTTTTGAGCAAAACATATGTCATGGCCCGATGGGGAAAATATAATTCACATTACATTTGTCAAGGTCAGGAGGAGAAAATGTGAAATATGTAAAATAAAGGGGGAAATCTGAAAATTTGTTTACAAAACAAAAGGAGAGTTATCCTCAAAATCAGCCATTTTGAAGCCTGTTTGCAAATTTGAGGATCCCATAGAAAGTATAACAAGACTTTCAAACTTCCACAACTCGCTTATTCTATATTAAACTGATTTTGATGAAACAAGTTTCAGATTGCTCTTCTTCTTTCAGGTAAGATGAATTCTCTCCTTGTATTTTGGTTTCCTTAATCATACCTTGGAAGTAGGCATAAAGTTATACAAACTTATTTGCCTCTTGGTGTCTAAAGATCAGCAATAATCGCTTAGAATAAGCGCTGTGTTGTTGTGGAAGTGCATGGACAATTGAATATTTCAACAGGGTTAAACTTGTCCTTCTGTGACCAGAATTTGTCAAGGTTTGATTTGAAAGAGTTCAACGACCGATTTTCTGCAACATAGGATGGAACTGGAAGGCTGTTCCACTCTGTTACAACTCTTTGTGAAAATGAGCACTGTCTCAGCTTGGATCTTACATGCTTTTTTTTATACGCCTGTCATAGACGGGATGGTTTATGGTATCACGCTCGGTGTCCGTCCGTTAACTTTTCCTTGTAAACGCGATAACTTCAGTTTAACTTAAATCTAGGCTCATATGATTTGATGTGTATGATACTAGCATGGATCCCAGGAAGCCTACTGATTATGAGGTTCAAAGAAGGTCACAGTGACATATTTTCATCTTACCCTTCTGAAGTCCTTGTTAACGCGATAACTTTAGTTGAACTTAACCTAGGCTCATATAATTTGGTGTGTATGATACTAGCATAGATCCCAGCAATTCTATAGATTTTGAGGTCAGAAGGTCAAAGGTGAAGTTGCCAGCTTCCACCTTTCTTGCTTGACCTTCAACTCCAGGCGGGCATATTATGTGCTCGACGTAGCGACACTCTTGTTGGAGTTTAAACAGGTGACCTCTAGCAGGGTGCTACATAACTTTTTTGAAGCACTTGCCCAGTCGGGCAAGTAAATTTTCAAATAGTTGGAAAATACTTGCCCGAATATAGATTTCAGTTGCCCGAAAAAATCCTTCAAAACAAAGTTTTATTGCTTCAAAACAAGTTATAGCCTTAGAGTTTTACATACCATACCATTGACGGCTTTAAAAATAGATTTTTGAACATGACTACTGATATACCTTGTAGTTGTATTTCTTTCTTGAACATCATGACAAAATAAATGGTAAATATGCTCTTTAATTAATTTCCTAATCTCCCGAGGCCACCAGAAATTCACCTCGGGCAACCATTATTGAAAAAAATGTTAAGTTTTGGTGGCCCGAATCGGGCAACCAATAATTTTCAAAGTAGCGCAATTTTTCTCCCGATTTTGCACCCATTTATCAACTTTCTACAGTTCAAATTGCAAGCCAATTCGTCATGCGCCCTTTTTGTTAATATACACACACACAAAGATTGCATAGTCATGACAGTATGTAGGCCTACCGCTATAGCATACAGTAACTATTATCCAGCCGGCCGTGCTGGCCGTCTGGCGTGAGCTTTGCATGCATGAGACCACTGCAGCTAGCTGTGCGCTAGCAGACTATTCAGACTTCGGGAGCTGCGATACGAAACGTTGCTGCTAAGAAATCTTCCACAGAACTTTGAAAATCTACGTCAAAGTCACATTTTACACCAATGAAATGCCCTTCTACAGTCCATATTACTAAAATCTGGTGTAACCTGTTTATTTGCAAGCATTAAAAAGAAGAATTATGACCTCTCTTTTGACTCAAAAAGACCGATTTCCAAATGCATTAATACACATAAAACACATAGGTGAGTACATCACAGTCCCACGTGTGCATTTGTATGTACATGTATGTTGATACTTGGTTTCTTTTGAAGCTGTGTCTTTTCTAACCCAGGGAGCTCCCGCCCGCGCAGCAGGCGGGAGCCCAGGGGCTTACCGTGTATTTGACCATACTCACGGGACTAGGGTGATTTATGGTCTAAATATTTCTCCAAATGCATTGTGAAAACAGAAATTATGCACTTACCACGATTATATGGATGAAGGTCTAACGAGTGGCAGTTTCCTGACATCTGGGCACAGACTGGAACCTCAAAAAACGAAAAGTTCTCTCCTTCTACCCCCGTCTCGATCGGCCATTTTTGTTATGAATTGTAACAAAATGGCCGATCGAGACTGGGGTAGAAGGAGAGAACTTTTCGTTTTTTTGAGGTTCCAGTAAAATAACAGCAAACAAGATTTACATACAAGATGTACAAAGTGAAAGTAACTTAGTGGTAGTGGCTGCAGAATTAATATTTCAGAAGTTTGTTTTATTCATTTTTAATTAATGTTTTTCTTTATATTTTTCGGGCCACCAAACTTAAATATCGGGCCACCCAAAAAAATTATTTGAAGGTTTTTGTGGCCCGAACGGGCCACCACCAAAAAAAGTTAATGTGGAGCCTTGCTTTCGGGTACCAGGATAAACCATGGCCGTGGATAAGAAAAGTGGGATATTTCTGGGACAATACCTATTAAGATAACGCTACAGAATCAAAATGAATATTAAAAAATTGCATTTTCTCATACAAAACAAAAAAAATCAGAATCAATGGTGTTCAAAATTAATAAACATTGGTAGTCCATTATCAAGAGCAGTAGAGTCAGCAACTCCTGCTATGCATTCAGTTGATGCTACATCTATATGATGAATGCGCTATGGCTGTAAATGAAGCATGTAGGTCTGTGTGGAGAAATGAAACTACAGTACAATGTAATTGGTGTAAGTCACATTAGTGACTTTTGAAAGCTTTTGCATTGTCATACGTGAGGGCATTGAAAATGTTTAGAAACAGGAAACTATACCAATTAGATTTAATTGACGGCTTATTATGATCTCTTTCTTTTTTTTATGCAGGTAGTCAGTCCCATGTTGATGTGAGACATCTAGTGGGCTGTTCATTGAGTGATCTCATCACAGCAACGGTATGAGTCGTAAGCGCCTTGTGAGATGAGTAACAGATCAAGAACACAACACTAAAATGACCACAGGAAATACATCACCTGACATTTGAAGGTACCTGGTTTACGTCCTCTTGATAACGAACCACTTTCATGTCTGGCTACTGTGATGACAAACTTACTGCAACAGAAGCATTTTTCTATTAGTAAATATACAGTGTAACGTTGTCGGTGGAGTTCACGGAGGACATTTACAATCATGGGAGCTTTTCTAGAGAAGCCAAATACGGAGAAAGAATTTTCTGAGGGGTCTGGGAATGGACTACGATATGGCCTTAGTAGCATGCAAGGCTGGAGAGTAGAGATGGAAGATGCCCATTCAGCAGTCACTGGTCTACCACATGGACTTGAAGATTGGTCCTTCTTTGCAGTGTTTGATGGTCATGCCGGATCAAAGGTTGCCAAGCATTGCTCGGAGCATATGCTCCATGAAATCACTTCCAATCCCGAGTTTTTAGGATCGCCAAAGATAGATGGTAAATTGAATCCCTCTACGGATGCAGTTAAAGAGGGCATTAGGACTGGATTTCTGTCAATAGACTCAAAGATGAGAGACGACTTTGCAAGGACAGAAGATAGAAGTGGGTCAACTGCTGTTGGAGTTATCATATCGCCAAAGCATTTATTTTTTGCCAACTGTGGAGATTCAAGGTCGGTCCTGTCTAGAAAAGGGCAGGATAAACCAGCATTTAGCACAGAAGACCACAAACCAGGGAAACCCAATGAATTGAAAAGAATAGAAAAAGCAGGTGGAAGTGTAATGATTGAGCGTGTGAATGGCTCTTTGGCAGTTTCAAGAGCCCTGGGTGATTACGACTACAAGAATAATCCAAAAATCCCACCTACAGAACAGCTTGTCTCAGCAGAGCCTGAAGTAACAGTTATTGAAAGGACAGATGAAGAAGAGTTCATTGTTTTGGCATGTGATGGAATATGGGATGTGATGTCAAATGAAGAACTCTGCCAGTTTATACGTTCAAGATTAGCTATTACAGACCACTTGGCAGAGATATGCAATCAAGTCATCGAGACCTGTTTACAGAAGGTATGTAATATCAGGATTTTAGTTATTGGTGTACACTTTCTGTACACCAATTTTGAAGAAAAGTGTACATATCGTACACATGCATTTGTTGCATACATTTATGTACTGTACCTGTTTGTAACTTGTGGATGTGTTGTACACTTGTACACTTATTCACATACTGTACTACAATCATTGTTGCACATGCAGGAGGAGATGTGGCAAGTTATATTATTGCATGAAATATTTACAGGGCCTACTTGCATTTTGCAAGGGTTAATTAAATTTACAGTACATGTAGGATTCAATCTTATTGATTGAAATATTTTATGCATTTTCGATGTGCTGCAAGTATTACCAGTATAAAAAATGTTCAGTGGAATCCAACTGCAATAAAAAAAACACATGGTGATGGAGATTGATCAGAGAATATGTGTCAAATTGCATATTTGGTGAGCAGATAATGGCAAATGATAATACAGTATATTATACTGGCCTTGTATACATGTATTTTCCCTTGGGAGGTCAGAAAGATTAATGTACCGTACTCGGGGTACTGTACATGTTCATCTATGTCCTCATGAAAATATCTCTCACCAAGAAATACTTAAGAAAAGAACATGATTTACATGTAGTCATTTTATGTATTGGAGCAAGTGGAGGAGTTGTACCTGTACCCAGCCTAATGTACATCTTAATGACACTTTCTCTTTGTTGGGTTGGATCTCCCTTTAGATCACCAAAATACTTGTATGTACATGTACATGTAGTATGTTTGTCCTGTGTTTTTATAAAATGAATTTACATGTACACCTACATGTACATGTACATCCCACATATCCATATGTACCGGTAATTGTGTTAAAGATAGTAGAAACCTCCAATTGAATCAATCAGACTGAAGTTAACAGCTACAATATAAATTATGTGAGTTTACATACATGTATGCATGTACAGTACATGTATCATGGATCGTAGATGCAAGGTCGGACACTACAGCAGATATAAATGCCAGCTGTGATGAGAATCTCAGATTTGTTTGAACAGCATCCAATAAAATGACAACAGCCCATCTGTATAGGCCCTAGCTATGCATGTACATGTATGCCAATTGATTCTGGTAGAAGATATCAATGTTGAGAAATTAGCAAATAAACATGACTTTGCAGCCAGGGCCCCGTAACACAAAGCTTAGCAATCATCGTAGAACATTTTCTACGATTGATTACATTGACTACAGTGTACAATCAATTGTGAAAATCAAGCGTACGTTTAATCGATAACCTTTGTGCTACGGGACCCAGGTGAAGGGTCCTTTTCCAAGAAATAAATATACACTGCATTATATACTGTGTGCTGTGCTTCAGGGGTGATTGATTTTGAGCTCAGACTTCTTGATTCCACAATGTTGGATTAAACTGTACCAGATACCGATCTAGGATGGTATGGTGACTACATATTCTAACCTTGATTTTCACAGATCATTATTTGCAGCAACTACATTGGTTGAGCTTTGAAACTGTTTTACCATTGATCAGGTTCTGAGCTTTTTCTTTGCCAGGATGTCGTCTTGGCTCAGCTCAGATGGCAGATGGATTTGTGAGCATATTGAAGCTGATTGGCATAATGGTTAAGGATGAGTCATTGGTTATAAATAGGACAGCAGTAGACTAGCAGGCAAACACTCCCTTGCTTCCGTCCGGCTTGGGAGAAAGCATAACATGCATTGCAAAGTACAGTACTCAGTATGTATACATACATTGTACAATGTAAGGTGCTAGCAGGGAGCACATCATTACATGTATGTACAGAACAACTTCACTGCGTATCCATCTCATATGAATGTACGTGTACATGTCATGTACACTCTTATGCCTTGGTACATATATGTAGTTTAAAAATGTTACTTTTTGTGTGTGTAATACTAGTATACAGTACAATAATAGTGGCAGTGGCGCTGTCAACATCAAAATTTAACCATACAATAAACATATATTTTGAGTTTTTGTAATGTCATCAGACTTCAGACATCGCAACTTGAAATCTTAAAATCCCCTTTGTCCCCTTTGAAAATCAAGGCATTTACAGGTACTGTCTGTATTCTGTAATAGTGAGTTAAAGAAACATGTATTAAACTGACTAGTAGTGTACATGTGTCATGGTCATTTGCGGTTGAGGGATGCTAACCATGTGTCAAGTAACATATCATTTTACCTGGTCATTGAATTCAATCACTGTTCTTCATAGAAAGTGCACAAAATGTTCTGTTGTAGCAATCTGGTCATCAAAGGAAACATGATTTTACTGCACCGAGGACATTTCAAATTATGGATTTTGTAAACATTGAGATATTTTTACTAAGGTGAAACAATTATACAGTACTTGCAGTCCCACACTGGAAAACTGTCTAAGGGGCAAATATTTTCTCCCAGTTTAATGTGATTGTATCTCCCCTTTTCTGTTTGCAGGGAAGTCGTGATAACATGAGCATTGTGATCGTGACTTTTCAGAATGCTCCTGAAGTATCACAGGATGCCCTCACAAAAGAAAGGGAACTTGATGCGCTACTTGAAGAGAAAATCAAAGGTGAGATATTACATTGCATGTTTAACAGGGGAGTGTTTCATTAACATTTGTCATCTAGTGTCTGACTGTTACCATGGTAATTGTCAGATATGTGTCAAACAGACATTGTCCACAAACACTCCCCTGGATAGCTACATGTACAAATACATGTAGTTTGAAGTTGACGGATAAACACGATAACCCAGAAAGGTCATGTTTGCTTCCCCTTTGCAATGCAGAATGAAAGTAGACTACCAAAACCTTAATTTTTATGAAAATAAGAATTGAAATGTGCATTGCATGAATCAGTGATAATAGAGGATGGTCTTGTACGTACATGTATATTAGAAAAAACATATTTCTTCATATTTGGACACCTGCAAAGTTTGATAAAAAATCACTGCCTTCCTGATGGATTGAACAACATATTAGAAAATAATAAACACTCCACTCCGAGAAGTTGATTTACACATTAAGAAAAAAAATCAGACAAAGCATAACACTGAAAATTTCATCGAAACCGGCTTTATGTGAAGATTATGGTGTCATAATCTTAATAGCATGTATTCATACAATTATCAGATCCTGGTCTAAATGTTAACATTTGATGGAGCTGATAATGTAATACCGGTATACACTCACTGAATGAAAAAAAAAAAAAAAAAAAAAAAAAAACTTTTATTACAAGCCATTATTAATGTACATATGTATGTGCATCTCACTGTTTTGTACAAATAAGTGAAATTTTAAAATATCAGATCATTGTTTACATTCAGTTTCAATTAAATTTTCTACATTATGCTTGCTTGCTTTTCTCTGTCCATTCAAATCAACTTTGGGTTTAGGTGGACTTGACATTTAACAAGAGAGTATCCTATTGATCAGATTTTGCAGCTCTAGATAAATGAGTTTAAAGACACTTTGATATTCACATATACGTGTCGTACATGTAGATGTACATCTGCAATATTTTTTCCCCTTTTTTTTCAAAACACACATGTATACAAGCACACACCAAATGCAAAACAAGTCTTGAGATACACCTTGATAATTAAACTTCCAATTTGCATTTAAACGATTTCTATGTGATTAATTCATCAGTGTAAAATTCTCTTGTGATTTAAATGTAAAGTTGTATCACTGATGACTTGTATACTGAACTTTTTTTGGGGTGGATCGTTTTCACTCAGAGCAGGCTATCAACTGTCTCAGAGTTCAGGAAGAATGGGCATGGCTTTATGAACATCATTCGTTGGCATGGACGCATGGTGTAAATAAACATTTCTGGTGCACACCTGCTTTCAAACGAATGATCAGCAGGATAATATAAATGCTCTGAAGCTTTTTTTTTTGCATGAGCATGTGTTGATCTTGAGGCGCATACAGTAATACATGATAGGCCTTAGCAGGTTTATGGTACTTGTACAGTACAAATCCCTGATTGAAAACTGTCAAAACCTATTGCTGCTACAGTCTATGGTGCATTATTGAAATTTGATAATACACCATGTACAGTACATACACTGTATTCACACAGTCAGAGGACCCAAAGCGGCAGCAATGCAACACATTTGCACAAACCTTCTTATTTTGTAGAAAATACTTTAAAAAACTATCATGATACAAATTTTGTAAGGTACATGTATAACAAGATAAATGTAATCTCAAATACATGTAAATGAAGATTTTTATTTGATATGTCTGTTTTAGATTCATGAAAACTAGATTTGGATCTTACTTTAATGTATGATAGGGGATTTAACCTGTAGAATGAAATCATTGAATTAACCACTAGTACACTACACAATCACCAGTACATGTGGATAAAAATTTGATCATTATGCACAGTTTGGTTGTGAGTGGGCACACATTGAATTAATTTGAATAGAGTTGATGGGTTTAACCATTGTTTATAAAAAAATTCAGTTATCTCATAATTCATGTTTCTTTGCCATGATTGAAAAATTAGATAGCTATTTTATTTTAATTTTAAAATCATGGTAAAGGAACATGAATCATGAGATAAGTGTGCATTCAATAAACAATAAGAGGTACATCATACATGTACATGTATACAGCCACATTCCATGCAGAAGAACAATCAAATACAGGCTGAGTACATTTTCATATGATTCACTTGACTAAAAGATGCATGAGCTGAATGGGAATGCTAGTATGCTTAGAAGAAAATAGGCAATGTACTTGATGCAGAGCTAGAGTTACCCCATTTGCACAAAACAGATCGAATGCAATATCAAATACATGTTGTGAATGTAAAAACGATATGGTTAATAACGATTTACCTTGCAGTTTGCACTATCATTTTGCTTGTGTGCAACATCCTTCCTTGGGGTTGTCTGCAGAATTTAAAATTTTTGCCAAGCATTTCATAATTTTCTCTATTCTTTTCACGATTGCACCCCATTCGCACCATCATATCACTTTCTTTAATAATCGGATTGTTGTTTTTTCCTTCCACACCTGTGTATGTATTCAAGTGTTCTCTCATGTGTGTGTCCAGCCAATCCTCCATTTTTCATCTCAAGTTTTACTCGGCATAATTAACTTGAAGTTCAGAATAAGCCAGTTTGAACCCTTCCCCAAAAGATGTCGAAATTTCACACATTCTTAATGTACATCCAGGAAAATCCATAGATTTGATTTAATTGGAAACTGCTGTACATATTCCCTTCCTTCTTAGGCGTTCAGTAGATGTTAGACTATTACTTGTATGCCATACTCTGACAAAGTCTGCAGAAATCTGTAATTTTTATAGACCTAAAAACACATTTTGAACTTATTTACGCTTTTGGCCTCCCATCAGCTTCAAGATGGATGATTCATAGTTTGTTGACTTGCCTTATAACTTTATCTTGATTGAAGCAGATATAATTTTTTTTCAACGATTCTGCCAAAGCAATTACTCCTGTTGAAGAATTTAAAAAAAAATGTACTTCATTATCATAATTAAAATATGTTTTTACTGGAGAATAGCCCATATGTGCTTACGGTTGGGAGCCAAGAATGAAGGAATGTCCATATTTCATTTCAAATATACTATAGTTATAAGGCAATATTCACTAAAATATATTATTTCACATAGAATCCACTATACCAATTAGACTACAAGATCCCAGACTAAAAATTACTCAATAACAAAAAATTAATAGGTCAATGGTTCTTGCCAAGTGCCAACATTGTGATTTAAAAATTCTGTTGTATGCTGAAAAATGTTAGCAGGCAAATGTCAAGCAGAAACGATAATAAGATGGAAGTTAAAATGCTGTAAAATCAGTTTATACGGGTACATCTCATATTATAAAATGCCTACATATTGTGCACAGCAATTCTACAAACAAGTGGACAATATGCCATAATCCAGTGTGCGTTTTCCTACAGTGTACACTGTACAGTACATATGTTCACTGTAAATAATTTCCTCTTAATTTCTCAAAATACTGATGTGATGAACATGACTAATAGTGAACCAATGATGGCACATTAAAATCACACTCACTAATCCTTCACTTTACAGTGAAATATTTAACCTTTTCTCTAATACATGTAAAAAATGTTTTCACCCGTGGTGGAATGGATAAATCATTATTTAACAATAACATTAACATGATTCATTGGTTGAGCTTCTCGCCAATGAAGTTTGAATTCCCTTTACTTGTACCTTTTTTTAGAGAATAATAACACACTCGTTAAATAATTTGCAAGCCCCTCTCTTGTCATGTGTTTTTGTATTATTTGAATGGCCCAAATCTCAGGCATAGAAAGTAATATTGTGTTGGTTTACTTTGTAAATTTTTGAATGTTGAATTAAATCATGGAGAGAACTATAATAATGATAATATTTGTAATTTGCTGGTAAAGTGACATCCTTCATGAGTAGATGCTCATGGCACAGTAAAGAAAAGAACTAGATGAAAAAAATAATAAAGAGGGGTAAGAACTATGGCCTGAATATTTTGTGAAAGTTCTAAACTTATGCAATTGTCTATCAAGGTCAATAAAATCAAGAAACCCTGCTTTTTGAAAACCTCTTTGTTTTTCTTCACATATTGTATTCTGTCATATGTCATTATGTTTTTACTTGTATGTGTCTGTCTATTTCATTGTCATTTATTTTGTTATTAAGTTGATTTGTTTATTCATTTATTTCTATTATTTCGTAACATGAACATGCTTGATTGCCTGGGTCTTTTTCTACAGAGGTAAAGGAAAACTTTGGAGACCAGACCCAGCTGGACCTCGTGATGCATGTGCTGGGAATGGCAGATATACCAGGTCTCCCCCCAGGCGGAGGTCTCTCAGCAAAGTGAGTTCAGGGTTCAGTCTCCTCCCAAACCTTCCTTTTGACCTAAATGACAGCACAGTGTCATAAGTATCTCGTGGTTAATATACATATATTATTCTATTATTTGTTCACTACATCAGTATTCATTAAAGAGTTTAACGCCCTACCTTCCTTGGAATCTGTTCATGTTTGATACACTTCAAATTCTCTACATTGTGCCTAGCAAAAATAGTGAATTTTCAAAGAAATTCAAAGAGGAGTTATAAAGATGATAAAGAAAGTATAATATTTTTTAGTCTTAACATCTTTTGTAATAATTATGACAACTGTATTAGTCCAGTTTATTTAAATGTCAAAAGATAATGCCAGATTTTTTAATGTATCTGGTTCGAGGGATCTCTTAAAATTCCATTTTAAATTTTCTATCGAATGATACCAGGTGGGTGTTTCATAAAGCTGTTTGTAAGATAAGAGCGACTGGTGATCCTTTCTTGTGGTAAATATACATTGGCGATGGTTTAGCGTGTAAGAAAGGTTCACCAGTCGTTCTTAAAGTCGCTCTTATCTTACAAACAGCTTTATGAAACGGTCCCCAGTTTTTTGAAAAGTGGTCAGTAGCCATTTGGAAGCTAGGGATGGGATGAGAAATGTTAGCACTTTTTTTTTAATATTCCCCGCTTGGCACAGATGAGTGTACCAAATAAGCACACATTCTGAGAATGTAGGATGTAAACCCCATTTGGTAACGTTTTTCCCCGTTTTTTTTTTTTTTTTTTTTGTTTTGTTTTTTTTTTGTTTTGTTTTGTTGTTGTTGAAATAAATGAAAATGCCATCTCTTTTGGGTTATACATGTACATGTAGTGTAGGCCCTAAAACTGTTAAAATCCCTTTTTTAGGACATTGGGAGTTTGATTGTAAAGGAGTTGTATGATTCTGTTTATACCAGAGTTTAAAAAAAACCTGATTGATCTACCCCCATTATCTCCCATTTCTCATGATTTTTGTTACGTCAAAATTCATTTCGCACTTATCATACTGTATTTTTTTTGTAATCATACTAGAAAGATGTACTTTTAATTAACAGTATCATTCATCTATCATACTGCCAAGTAATTAGGATGAAGATCTTGGGAATCATTTCAAACATATTTAGTGTCTATTCATACATGTACATACTATTAAAATGCTAAATTTGTCATGCCCTTTTGTGAACTGTCTGGGTCACTTTATTAAAATAATTCTTAAACTTTGATACCCTGCTATAAAGAAATACTGTACATGTAAGTTTCACCTTTTCTGTCCAAGTGTTTGTTAGCTCTATTGATTGTACTTATGTTCTCTTTGAAAAGCTTTTTAGGATAGTTTGGTGCGATGTTATTATTCCCTTGTGTTACTATCATTATTTAGTGTACAAATTGTACTTGTTTCGTGCTTTCATATTTCATTCATTTCATTATACACTTTTGTATCTATAGCACATTCTTTGCACATTTATTCTTCTGAAAATCATACGCCATTGCAGTTTAATCCATTTACATTTATCCGTCCCATTTCTGTTCATCACATCTGTCATCAAAAATTGGATGTGTATACATTCATGTATGATAATCAGTTACTCAATTTAAAGCATGAAGCATTTTAGTGCATGTTGGTATTTATGTTGATGATACATATTGCCATGATCTACATTAGAACAAGCTTGATTAAAAAATAAAAGAGCTGGAAAACAGAGACACCTCAACAGAACTGACATTACAGTATTTATGTGAAAACAATGCCAAAAGGGGTAATCGTCCAACTGATTCAGGAGATGGTGTGTCATGCTGCTTATGCATTGGGAGTGACATTCGGCATAATGTATGAGCATAAAATGCAAAACCTCGGCACTCTATGAATAAACTAAATCTGTTACTCAACAAAGTTTGCAAGACTGGCCAAATTTATCATGCCTAGTAGTTGAAAAGGAAATTCTTATGAAATTGTTTTAAACAAAAAACACAAACTTCATATGTAAAAGGCTAGTTTATCAATTTGTAGACAAGTAGAGAAGGGAGGAACTTTGAAGAAATAAGATGGTCTGGCATATCTCTTTTTTCCATATGGATTTTACATAGAATTTCTTATTATTGTGATAAAAAGAAACAGATCTCCATTAAAATGTTTTAGATAGATGGAAATCTCATGAGGGGTCATTAAGTACTCAGTATACAGATATAGGAAATGATTGACGATTGCATTATATTATATCACAACCAAGTAGTATTGTGAATTGGAATGTATATTGTTTGTCAAACTGAGCGACAGTGATAAAAAAAGAACATGAATTTACTATTTATTTAATTCATTCTCATATCTTATATTTCTGATCTGATCTGTCAACACTCATTTCTGCTGTTCTCCTATTCCCATTTGTTGCCTATTTTTTCTCTTCCTCTGTGCCTCTTCTCTTCCCCTGTTACCACTTCTCTTCCTTTCTTACTGAATCTCTTCCTATCTTATTTCTTCTCTTTCTCTCTTATTTCTTCTCTTTCTCTTTGTTTTCTGCTTCTCCAACACACAGGAAAGGAACCATCGAAGAGATTCTGAGCAGGTTAATAGACAGGAAACAAGACGAGGTAAAGAATTCAAATGCCCCTATTAAAAGTCATTCTTCTGCTTCTCACAAACCCCTTTGATTGCTTGCCTGATGAGGGGAGTGGGTGTGTAAGCAAAGATGCATGCTGAAAGGCTGTCGCACCTTGAGAGGTTTTAGCCAGCGTATGCCGACGTACCTATGGCAAGCCATTTTCTCATTTCATCTTATTTCCTGATATCTCGAATTGCTTTTTTTAAAACGCAAAATTATTTCTTGATGTATAAAAGAATTTTGACTTTTTATATTTAGACAGTTTTTAAAATAAAAAAATGAATGCTTGATAGTCGATATCAAGAAAATGAGATTAAATGAGGAACGACTTGCCATACAGACATCTGCATCCGCTGCTTAAAACATCAAAGTGTGACAGCCAATTTAGGGGCGTGATTGACTTGAATAACTCTTTGGAAATGTCTCTCACCGACCAATGCTATGTATTCACCGATACGTACTATGATGGAATCTGGTATTTGACATACATGTATCTAGATTTACATCGTATATATATTATTTGATAGGATCTTTGGAGATATGAAGAGAAGCATACATCAATGCCATTTCTACAGGTTGAAAAGGGGATCTTATGAGCTGATTCAAACAAATGAGAATGAGCCAAAGGGTCAAACTTTGCCTTATATGAAAATGGCAATTTGTTTTACTGAATTTTGTACTTTATGAATACTGGGTAATTATTTGCGCAATTGCCTCTTTATGAATTGAGAAGGATGAAATGTCACAGGTTGGCTTTGTATGCATATTGCCTAAAATTCAGACCCCTTGCGAATAGCACATTGATATTATCAATATTTGTATAGAATGAAACTAAGCCCAGCTGTGTTACCCATATTTTTATTTCAATGTGAAACCACAGCTCTCAATTATTAAGAAAACAGAAAATAAATTTTTGTAGCTTGGTATAAAGAGGAAATAATGTGTTTTTTTTTTATATCGAATGGAATAAAAATAAACTTGAATTGACTTGAACTACATTCTAGAAAATAGATTGATAGTGCAACTTTGAAAACAAAGAGTGATTTTTAACCTGTTTAATTTTTTTGGTCTATTCTTATTTCTCTATCCTTTGCACCATGAACTTTCACCCTCACATGGCCTATGGGTATGGATATTTACATATATACATACACACATATAGAGGCACTAATGTTATTCTCTATTTGGGCTAAAGGTTACCCCCAGACGTCTGCCTGTTTTTCCCTCTGCTTCACCCTTATAATTCTATATACCACTCCCTCTCTTGCACCCTTCTGCCTATCAATGCATTAGGACTCGTCAGATGAAAAATGGTAGCTGTTTCCATGGCAACTGTAATCTAGTCATCTTGCCCGATGCACTCTTCTGGTAACCATGTATGATGCATAGACCGTTTGAAAGACAACCATGTGTTAGCTGGTCAAATCCTACTAAGTTCTGGAGCTACATTGCCATTCGAGATGTTTTATAGGAATAGGTATCTTTTTTGGGGAACAAGAAAAGTGATGTTAGTTTCATTCTTGAAAGGAAACTCTTTAGTGTGATGTCTTCAAATATTTTAGAGTTAATGAAATATGGAAAAGACTTGCTTATATCATATCCAGATTTCTTGTTGATCTGTGATATACTGTATACAGATAAAAACGAATTGTAATTGAAGTTGATAATTCACTGCTTAATTATCTGTTATATGAATTTCATGATTATGACTATAATAGATTTGAGACTCGTAATTAATTAAAAGTAGTGATGTATATGTTTTAAAAATTATTACTAAATGACAGTAACCATCTTAATGGTTAGAAAAAATATGTGTGTGTAGTATTATCTATGTTAGGGTTAATGTTCATTTAATTGCAAAGAAAAGTTTGATATCAAGATGCAGTTTCCAATGCAATCCAGACATTTGATATAGCACCTTTAATATCTTAGAAAGAAAATTGACAAGTATAATAAATGACCCATGGTTCCTTACATAATGCATACTATAACAGATACAATGAAGTGTAGGATAATATTGTGATGTTTACCATTGGACAGTAGCATGGTGTATTATGCGTACATTGTCATACTGTATCATTAAATGGCAGTTGGCTTTTATCCTATCATCTAATAGTTGATTAGCTCTCAGTTTGTCTTGCGAGTTTTCTCCAGACTTTAAGCAATACAATTATTTAAAAGCATGTAATAATTCATTGCCTGATTGACTATGTGTATGTAACAAATTTAATGAATAGATATATTTATTAGCTTGGGCTCTTTATATTACCCAAAATTATTTTTAAAGTTAGGCTTTCACTTGTTTTAGCACAGATAGAATGGTACTATGGTGTTTTATTTTTCTTCCTTAGAAGTTAGTGTTTTTGAGATAAATTATATTTCATTTATTTGAGTTGAAAATTAATACACCAAGTTCAGCTTTTATGCACAATCAGCTTGTATAAATTAGGATGTTTTGTACTGTTATATATATAGCTACTTCATGTACATTGAGCATAATATTTTAAAACAACACTGATCTCGTACTCCAAGGCAGTGTATCTATGCATGAAGAGGGCATTGCTGGTCAAATGGTATCGTTTGTTTCCTTGCATTTATACTCCAGTTCAGAAAAACCAAACAATTAAAAGCTATTATTTTCAAGTTGAAATGAGAAGAAAAGGCCTTTATTGTAAAAAAAAAGATATTGTAAAACTGTTTGACTCATTGTCACTTCTGAAATGGGCAAGTCTAGCCCCAGAAAGCAATATCAACTGCATTCTACAGACATCATTAATATACAAGTCAAAGACTTTAGACTCAGAACAGTTCTACAAATAATGTGCTGTATGTGAATTACACTTACTTGTTATTTTGCAGTTTCAAACTGTTAATTATAAGGCTTGTGCATTAATTATCTACTTTTAAACATAGATAACATTACTATGTGTACAAATACTCAGGCATGTAAAGTTGGTTTCAGTTTCATTGTTGTGCACCACTTGAGAAAATGATTTAGTTTTTACAGACCCAATATGTATACATGTGCTCATGTGTTTTTTACATTATGTGCAAATCTCTCATAAGGTATGGCTTTGTAGAGTCACAGGTCAATGATACTGTAATGAATATAAATTATTGAATACTCAGTCTGATTAATGTTTAATGGAATGTACGCGACATTTAATTTCAATTATATTTTTTCTTCATATAATTTGAATTGTTAGGTATGGTTTAGGGCCCCCTTTCGTTGTGAATTATTATTATCAGGTTTGTTGTATGGTACTTAAAATTGTATATAGAGTATTTACATGTGTTATGATTTATTTTTTAAAAGCTTGTTTTGTTTATTTCATTTTCAAAATGCTAAATGAAACAATTGTTTTGTAGTTAGTTGATTGGCTTATATGTCATGCGTAGGTTACTGAGATTTTCCTTTGCAATTGCATTCATTCTGCTCTTTGAAGAGAGAATTCACTTTACAAAAAAAAAAATATCACCTGCAAAGATTATTCTTGGTAATATGAAATGTGTCCTTATGATCGAGACTGAGAAATATATATATATGTGTGTAATATAATTGAATGGATATTCTATTTTCTATCTTGTTCATTCAGTAATTATTTACAACCTTGCCAAATACCTCGATACAGGGAGCAAGTGTTTTCTATAGCTTCATTATATTCAATGATGGGTCTGAAAATAGCTTCTGCTCTTAATCTCTTTCCATTGCTACATGTATCTCAATCACACAGGTGATGATACAATCACATTACTGCTGAAATAAATTAACACCAAACTTCTGATTAGATAATGGGCTTCCTGGCTTGACTCGAATAACACCTTGTTTCTTTTCAAATGATCATCTGAAAAAGAATTTTGCTTTTCCACTCTGACATGTTCCAGGATTATATCCAGCTTATCTTGTCTTTGAAATATTAACAGATTCAAACAAGCTTATTTGTGAAGGCTGGCTGTCATTGGCTGAAGCATAAAATGCATTTCTTTTTGTATTCACTTGCTCTTCTGAATGTGTCTGTGAAAAGACATGGAGGAATAGTTGTGCACATTCTGATCTGTAACTAAAGCTATGTTAAAGGGATGTTCTTATTTTGTTTTATTTTACATCGATTGCAGTTACTCTTTAATTCACAATTCCTAAAAAAAAAGAAAACAGAAAGAAAAAAAATCTTGTTAATAAGTGTAAGTGTAACTGTATCCTGTTAACCCATCAACAAGTACTTGCCCATGCTGATTTGCATATGCAGACTGATGATCACAAAAAATTTGCTTTTTTGTGTATTAACCAATCGATAAATACTCTTTCAAACCATCAGAATGAAACCATCATCTGGGTTTGAATAGCTATTTTCAGAAATATTTGAGGTTCTTAGTCTTGGTTTGTATATTTCTTTCCTCATTTGTGCATTTTTAAATAGTGGTGTTTTTTTTTTTTTTTTTTTTTTTTTTTTAGTGTGGACAGATGAATAAAACAGCAAACTTGTATGCAATTTGCTGACCAGTTGCTAATCGTTAATGGCAGGAGCAATATAGTAGGGATTCTCAGCTAGAAGATAATCTCAGAATGTGTGTGTGTGTTACCAAGATACATCCTTATGTCTTTTGAAGTTAACGTCATGATAACGATGAAAATTTGTATTTCATTTAAGTTGAAGTGCTGTGTTGGTTAGTGTATTTTTATAAGAAAATTTATCTCTTTTTTTTTCAAAATGGTTCCATTTTTTTCCTTCAGATTAGCATGGTTCATTTGTGCAAGGAATGATAGACATTGTAAAAGTCGTTTGAATCTTTTGTAGAAATGAGTGAAGATATTGTATATATTTATGTATAGTAAACAACATCTGTGTACATGTATAACTTACAGAAATAAAAAGTATGCATGTGAGAGATGTACGGGAACTACAAAATTGATGTCTACATTCAATTTCGAAAGTAAAACAACAAAATTCTGTACTTGTCAAGTAGGTATGTATGCAACAAAACACTGGAACTATGTGAATGCTTATTTATATTCCAAATTTTCAGAGGTGTATGTACAAAATTATGGCTCTATCTATATAAGGTGATAAATTAATGTGAAACGGAGAAAGAGATAAAATGGATAATTATCGTTCAAACTGTGGATTCCTTCCCTAATGTATAAAGCAATGGTATTGATATGTAGACTTTCTGGGAATAGCACTGTAAAACAAATGAAACCTAAAATTCAAAGGAAAAATAAATCTTGACATATTATTATACCAGTCAATTCTGCATATTCTAGTATGTCTGTTTCTGCGAATGATACTGTATCTGTAATGGCAAATGAATTTAATAAATACACTACTTATGTTGATGAAATGCATACAGATTTGTTGTATTTATGCATATTAAATGCAGTGTCTTTTGTGTGTGACTGAGATACAATGTATGCAGTCAGACGGCAGGTCCCAAGAAAGTGGCTTCTTTCATCCAAGTGATATTCATGACTAGAGATGTTTTGCATATTTAATGAGCTTGATGCGGACCAAAACACCTCTTTTCATTCGGTCATTGCTGCTCTAATTGTGCATCGAATTTCATGATTATGGTATCATTGTAAAGAAGAAGAATCATTCTTTCTGGTCATGTGTATGAAATTATTCAAAGATTTTGTAAATATAGGTTAAAATTTTGATGTAAAATATGCTACAAAATAATTATTTTCACCTGACAAAAGCTGCTATTTTCACACTTTAT
The DNA here is from genome assembly GCF_037042905.1 of Lytechinus pictus. Classification (NCBI taxonomy): domain Eukaryota; kingdom Metazoa; phylum Echinodermata; class Echinoidea; order Temnopleuroida; family Toxopneustidae; genus Lytechinus; species Lytechinus pictus. The sequence goes on from NC_087251.1 coordinate 31,404,959, forward strand.
TTTAGTTTGAGCCCAAATGATTTTTAGATCATGATAAAGCTGAATATGTATGCTTTAAAATGGTATAGGTTTCAAAAGAATTGGTTTAATCGGGTCAAGATCACACTTTTCATTGGCCAAGTACATAATGCAGCTTGAAAACAAGAATACTGCACTCTGATTGGTCAAAGAAACCACACACTGGCAAATTCCAACAGTTCCAGTGCCTGGGTTCATGGGAAGGTCACTCTTCCCATGTGGTAATCTCCTCAAATCACCCGCGCCTGTTCTGTGAACCTTATCCGGCCAATCAGAACTCTGGATTTCATGCAAGTACAAAATTTCAGAAATCTCGTCTTGTACCTTGGTGGGAAAAGTGTGATCTTGACCCGATTAAAAGGTGCCGCATATCAAGAGTGGCATTGTGAGAAAGTACAGAAGTTCAGCTTAATGGTGATATATATATCATTGAGGCTCAAAATAAAAAGTTTTGCACAATTTGCAAAAGAAAACAGAGGAAGAAAATTCAGTTTTGTGGCACATTTTCAGGCCAAAAATTTACTTATTTATCAAAATATTGTATACAAAATAAATGACCAATATGAAAGAATAACATTTACTCTATCTGATGGTGCAATAATATTTCATTTAACTTGAGGTTAAAACAAGTAAATTCTTAGAGAAAGAAAATCTCACGAATCACGAGATTTTACAAGGAGGATTCAGCCACGAGATGATTTGGATGAATCTGGCCTTTTTGCTCATTAGCATAGGGACCTGCGGTCTGACTGTATGGTCATGTTTCATAATACAAATATTCTGTTGGAAAGAATGCCCACCCACTCCCTTTCTATTACTGTGTTTTATTGAATTGGATAAAAAATTGCATTAACCATGCACAAGTTTGAAGCTCAAGTCTAGTTTTTTAAGAGCCTTAAAAAATGAGTTGTTTGTTTATAAAAACTAGTCACGTACAATGAAAAGGAAAGACTAGGATGTTATGACGTTTTTTTTGCATGGCTAGATTAATAATAAATGTCATAATGGAGTTGATAATAAACTTCCTTTGCCAATAAAATCAGGTCATATAATGCAATGCAAAATGATTCACCTTCATCCCCAGAGCTGCAAAACACTGGGTGATAACTGAATGCCCAATGTAGGTCGAAATTGGCTGTTACGGTCTACATGTTTCACAAAACTTTCAGAAATTCATTTAAAAAATATTAGTGAAGTTCCAGGTCAGACACATCAGATTATAGGGGAGACCTGGGTTAGTTGGAACGCGGGGTAAGTTGAAACACTGTAATTTTCTTTAACGTCTTTAAATAAATTTCTGCAATACTGCCCTCAATTTATTGCCATTATCAACAGTCGTCCACCAAATTACAGACAACACATGTGCAACAAGCCTGATGAAGTTAGAAAGGAATTTTTGTTTTTTTACCTTCTGAGTAATTTTTTTCTCTTTCAGATATGTTTTATTATCTCAGAGAAGTTTATATATCAAGTTGGCCAGTTTGGGGGTATAACAGACACTTGTACCAAGCTACAAAATGAGGTTATATATATGCCATGGTGAAGTCCCTTTTTTGTGCTGTAAGCTTATAAATGTCAAATGGGCCTCCGGGGTTAGGTGGAACAAAATTGAAGGGGCTAGTTGGAACATGTTACAACTTACCCCGAACATAATTATGAATAAAAACATTGGATTTGAGAAAAAATGTATAAAGTATTTCACACTTTTCTGAACATGTTTTGTATACCATGCTTGTTTTGTTTCTCAGTTAGGTCTGAGTTTCATTTAAGGCCTATTGTAGGCCCCTAATGAAATATTAACCCTTATCAAAGTGGGGGGGGGGGGGTCAATTTGAGCGAATAAAATCTATTTGGATTTTACAGCCATTATTTTCAAAAATGTTCCAACCCGGGGGGGGGGGGGCACTCAGTATATAATGCATAGTGGGTATGTGCCGCGGAGGGGACCCCCATTTTTACACTCAAATTTCCGTTCCAAGGCATAGCATTTTTGTCCTATTGAGAAAAAGAACAAAGAAAGCCGCTCCAAAGCATAGCATTTTCTTCTTATCGAGAAAAAAAGAAGAAAGAAATCCGCTCCAAAGCTTCGCATATTTTTCGTTACGCCGTTCCGGTCGCATTGATCTGCTACAAGAAGCTGCAATTTTGGTAAAAAGCGGCCGCAGAGCGCTGTCCGACCATCGCCTCTGCGCGAGCGCACCCGGCGGAGGCCGCGCTAGCTGCATCATGCACGCATGCCCGTTCCATAGGGATGCATACGCACTCATCACACGCTGACGATCCGTTCCAAAGACCCCCGTTTTCACAAACATTTGTAGTTCCGAGGACCCTCCTTTTTACAATTAGCCCGCTCCAAGGTTCCCTTTTTTGTCTCGCCTGCGGCACACCCCTACCACTTTTTTGGTTGAGTGCCCCCCCCCCCCGGGGGTTCCAACTAACCCCGGTCTCCCCTACACTTGTCTCATATTCATATGCAGAAATACACTAAATAATTATGAAACATTGTGAGGAAAATCGCAGATGACTTCACGCACATATTTCACACAACATCAATTTGATTTTGCGGTGATACTTCCTACTAACAGGGGTGTGAGAGTTCAGATTTTTATCTGATTTCAGATTTTTTGTTTTGATTTTCAGCTTAATTTCAGCTTATTTTTGGCCTTCCTCTGTACAAAAAGTATGGGAGCTCTTTCTATTTCAGACTTTTCAACACTCTTCAGCTTTTTTCAGATCTTTTTATTTGTGACCACTCACACCCCTGTACTAAAGAAAATTTAATACATAGACTAGGGGGTATAGCGCACATTCCATCTCAGATGCTCAAGACACATCCGAGCATTGGAGAGAGAGAATGAAAAAAAACCCTATATATCCCAGGTAACAAGCCAACGTTGGCTCCACGTTGGAAACTTGAAAGTCGTTGGACGTTGGGAAAACTTGATGGATTAACGTTGAATCGACGTTGGAAACTAGTTTGATGGAAAGATGATGGACAATCAACAATGACACGACGTTGGCAACGTTGGAAACTTGTTAGTCGGAGAGTTGTTGGACAGTCGACAATGTCACAACGTTGGAAACACGTTTGATTGGATAGTTGTTGAACAGCCAGCAAAGGCACAACGTTGGCAACGTTGGAAACTAGTTCGCTGGAAAGTTGTTGAACAACCGACAATGGCACAACGTTGACAAAGTTGGAAACTAGTTTGTTGGAGATTTGTTGGACGGTCGACAATGGCACAACGTTGGAGACTAGTAAGTTGGAGAGTTGTTGGACAGTCGACAATGTCACAACGTTGGAGACACGTTTGATTGGATAGTTGTTGACAGCCAGCAAAGACACAACGTTGGCAACGTTGGAAACTAGTTCGCTGGAAAGTTGTTGAACAACCGACAATGGCACAACGTTGACAAAGTTGGAAACTAGTTTGTTGGAGATTTGTTGGACGGTCGACAATGGCACAACGTTGGAGACTAGTAAGTTGGAGAGTTGTTGGACAGTCGACAATGTCACAACGTTGGAGACACGTTTGATTGGATAGTTGTTGACAGCCAGCAAAGACACAACGTTGGCAACGTTGGAAACTAGTTCGCTGGAAAGTTGTTGAACAATCAACAATGACACGACGTTGGCAACGTTGGAAACTTGTTAGTTGGAGAGTTGTTGGACAGTCGACAATGGCACAACGATGGAAATTAGTAGGTTGGAGATTAGTTGGATAGTCAACGATGACACAAGGTTGGCAACGTTGGAAACTAGTTCGATGGAAAGTTGTTGAACAACCAACTATGGCACAACGTTGTCAAAGCTAGAAACTAGTTCGATGGAGATTTGTTGGATAGTCGACGATGGCACAACGTTGGAAACTGGTAGATTGGAGATTAGTTAGATAGTATACAATGACACAACGTTGATAAAGCTGGAAACTAGTTAGATGGAAAGTTGTTGAACAACTGACACTGGCACAACGTTGGAAACTGGTAGATTGGAGATCAGTAGGATAGTCGACGATGACACAACGTTGGCAACGTTGGAAAGTTGTTGAACAACAGACAATGGCACAACATTGGAAACTAGTGTGTTGGAGATTTGTTGGACAGCCAACAACGTCACAACGTTGGAAACGCGTGTTTGATTGGATAGGTGTTGAACAGCCAACAAAGGCACAGCGTTGACTACGTCGGAAACTAGTTCGATGGAGAGTTGCTGAACAACCGACAAAGGAACAACGTTGGAAACTATTTTCTTGGAGATTTGTTGGACAGTCGACAATGGCACAACGTTGACAAAGTTGGAAACTAGTTTGATGGAGAGTTGTTGAACAACGGACAATGGCACAACGTGGACAGCGTAATTGGAATAGTTTATTGGACAGTTAACATTGACACAATGTTGGAAACTATAGTTTGTTGGATATTTGTTTGACAGTCAACATAATATCCTGGCATAATATATATACACAGTGTTGAGAACGTTAGAAACTGGTTCATTGGAGAATTGATAATTGATAAAGTTGGCGGAGTACAGCAAGTCTGCATATGCCGACTTAACCCAAGACAAGACAAGACTACTGGCATAATTTCCAATGGGGCCAAGGGGGGGGGGGGGTCGATCAAGTAAGTTTGCTTGTCTATCCATGTCACCCTTGGTATCCCCCAGCAATAAGGGGAAAAGAAATCGAGAGAGAAGGAAAATAATGGGAAGGGAAAGAGGAACTAAAACTAAGTCTAAGGGGAAAACAAAAATAAAGATGGGGTAGAATAGAGAGGCTGCATGCACCTGGGGATGCAAATGTGTCGATTAATATAGAAAATAAAGAAGAAAAACAAGAAAAAAAATGTAGTTCAAGACCAGAATTTCCAGAAACGCCCTCGTCGATCCTTTGCAGCTGGCAAGGCCTTTCACAGTAAGTACGAGATATGTCATAGGCCTACCGTCACATAACTAGAAGAAATTGAAGAAGGAAATACAAGCATCAAATGTGCCTATTTAAAAATACCATACTATTCTGATGCGCAGAATTAGTCGCGACGTCGGACTCCTTCTGTCATGTCTGTGTAGTCTGCTTCCTTCAATTTTGAACTTGAAGAATCTGGCAGAATTTGGACTGGATAGTGGATATAGATAAGTAAATTCCAGAATATCTAGTGATCTGGAACAGTACTTATAAGCTGTATATTTAGGACCTACAATCTACAGTTGAATTTTCTTTGCACTTGCAGATAATCGGTAACTGCAACCATTGATCCCCTCCGAAAGATCCCCCGGAGTCAGCTTCTGTGTGTGTACAGTCCGACGCTAGTATATTCGTGTACTGTAAGTAGTAGTAAAGTAGTACTTAACACCAGTCACTGCACAGTATAACATACTAACTAACCTCGTAATTAGCTTGTGTGAGTGACTAATACTAACCTCGCAATACGTGTGAGTGGGAACGAGTATGCGATACCAAGGCAATGGCAAGGCAACAGTCATTGGATGATTTTCAAAATTCAAGTACGTACAGTGTTGAAATCTGGTGTTGGTGTAAGTAACCCAGTATACTAATACTAACCTGGCAATACGTGTGAGTGTAACCCAGGGAGCTCCGGCCCGCTGCGCGGGCCGGAGCCCAGGGGCTTACCGTGTAATTCACCATACCCACGGTAGTAGCGTGAAGTATGGTCTAAATATTAAATAATTATCCGAATAAATAGTTAAAACAGAAATTAAGCACTTACCACGATTATATGGATGAAGGTCTAACGAGTGGCAGCTTCCTGACATCGAGGCACAGACTGGAACCTAAAAAAACGAAAAGTTCTGTCGCGGTAGCTCTCCTTTTTCAGAATTCAAAACAAAATGGCCGATTGAGACCTCGATGTCAGGAAGCTGCCAATCGTTAGACCTTCATCCATATAATCGTGGTAAGTGCTTAATTTCTGTTTTAACTATTTATCCGGATAATTATTTAGACCATACTTCACGCTACTACCGTGGGTATGGTGAATTACACGGTAAGCCCCTGGGCTCCGGCCCGCTGAGCGGGCCGGAGCTCCCTGGGTTAGTGTTGGTGTTGTGACAACACCGTACTTGAATCAGGCTGGTGTTAAGATTGACCTCGGAAAATATGGTGTATTTCCGGCAGTTTGTGTTGAAGGCTGGTGTTGATTGTCATCTGCTGAACCCAACACTGCACTGTGGCTGCATGGTGTTGATGATCTACAAGCAATTTCCCCATTCAGCAACACCGACGTACCCCAGGGATTGGGAGAATCGTGATTTAAAGTTCAGTGTTGGTGTTGATGAACTGTAGCTATTACGAACAGGGGGCGAACACGACGAACCATCTCCGTAAAATTATCTTTTACATTTAAGATGAGAGCAAATCATTAGAGTTTTAATACATTTCAATGAAAAATAATATTACGCTTGGTGTTGGAGCTCAGTTCAGCAGCCCTTTCACGCACTCAACACCGTACACCGTACTTGAAATCACCCAAATGACTTGCTACCTGGCATTCCTGCCTTATTTATTATACGCTGCCTTGAATTGACTTGGTCGGTCCTGCCTGGCCTAGCCTGGACCGAGTGTTTTCCAACTGCAGTCAAACCTGTAGTTGCTATGTGAGGCATGCTACACTTGACGCTGAAATATCATTTAATAGTTATGGCACGAGCGAGACTAGGCCATGGCCATGCATATTGAGATATCAGTTGACTTCTATCTTAATCAAAAAGAGGCACTCTTTAGTTACAGTAGGCAGTAGCTACGTTACTCTGAGTGAGGCCAAGTTACGCGACCTCCTTTTTTGATTTTGTAAATACTGAGAGACTGCAATTACACATGTGAGTTTTTGTGATGATTACTGACGTTGCAATTGGCATTGCATACCGAGTCATTAAACAATTGTAGACAGAAACAGAGATTGCAACTCGCAAGAAAATGTAATACATCTTAATTTTTATTACATATGCATATGTTTTTTTGGTATTAGTCTTGTTTGAGAAAAAGAGGATGTCAAAAAAGTTTGAATGCTACAAAGGCCTCAATAAATATCACACGTAATTATCTTGATTTCTCTTAATTATGTGAAGAGACTTGTAACAGAAAGAATGAAAAGAAATGAATAGCTGTAATAATAGTTGTAATGTTTTTTGATAGAATCATGAACAGATTACAGATGATGATGGCACAGTGTTGAAAACTGTTTGATGGAGATGGCGCATCGTTGGATTTGTTTAGAATTAGACCAACAAAGAATCAACGTTACAACAACATTTAACCGATATTAGACAAACATTGAATCAACGTTTACGCCAACGTTGGACTAACATTGGACTAAAGTTGAATCAACTTTCCATCAACATTGGACCAACATTATACCAACGTTGGATCAACGTCACCCAACGTTGGACCAACATTGGACCAACGCTGCCATACCTGCCTCATCTGGACAATGATTATGCACTCATGAATATTCATTACATCAGTAAATGACCAAAATTTTAGGTAATATTGCTATAATAATTAGAGTATTTATGTTTATTCAATATTTCCACCATGAAAAGTTTCAGAAAAGTATGTGGCTCCATTACCATATCATATATAATCAAAACATATTATTCTAAGTGAAATATTCAAGGTTAAGTGTGGAAAATGATATTAACTGTATTCTGCCAAGTATAGCAAAGTTGCTCTATATATAGGAGTCAATGACAGGTTACAGTGGATAGGTGTAGGATGATAGGAATAGGATATAGGATTAGGATGTAGGATTCTAGGATAGGATAAGACATATGATGATAAAGATTTGAGTGTAGAGTTGTAATGGTGGACTTCACCTTGAAACCAATTAATGTTTTGTTGATTACTGCCATACGTTGGAATAACGTTGGAGCAATGTTGGAGCAACGTTGTGACAACGTTGTAACAATGTTGGAGCAATGTTGCCAGACAACGTTGGAGCATTGTTGCTGGACAGCGTTGAACCAACGTTGTAAACATAGTTGGACTGACGATGTATGCAAGTGCACGTCCATCGCTGCTTCAACGTTGCCCATCAACGTTGCAGCAACGCTGTTATTGATGACTCAGCCGACATTATACCAACGTTGGAGCATTGATGGTGGACAACGTTGAACTGACGTTGGAAATGTTGTTGGTCTGACGATGTATGGACGTGCACTTCTATCGATGATACAACGTTGCTTACCAACGTTGTAGCAATGTTGTATTTGTCTATTTAGCCAACATTGGATCAACGTTGCCAGACAACGTTGAAACATTGTTGCTGGACAACGTTGAACTAACGTTGGAAATGTTGTTGGTCTGACGATGTATGCGCGTGCACTTCTATCGATGATGCAACGT